>NW_022631026.1:8837875-9172457 GCF_010015895.1 Lontra canadensis | reverse complement strand
TCTCTCTCTCTCTCTCTTTCTTTCTTTCTTTCTTTCTTTCTTTCTTTCTTTCTTTCTTTCTTTCTTCTTTCTTTCTTTCTTTCCTATGAGCCCATCAAAACTAAGGCTAAATCAATTGCCAAACAAGTTTTCTGGAAAAAGCTGAAAAGGTTTTCTGGGAAGTGTAGTGATAGCTGTTTTGAGGAATTGGAAAAGTATATGGCTGATTTTGCTATGTGTGGAAGGTAACAGGGTTGCAGGGAGAGAACAGAAAATGTCCTGACTGTCCAGAGGGTCCCACTGAAGGATGGCAAACCTAAGGTTCTGCTCATCCCAAACACCACTTGACAGCTGGGTAATCATGCATTAGAGACTGTATGGAAAAGGCTGGAAGGAAAACTGTAGAAATGGGATCAAGGAGGAAGACTGGGTCAAGAATAGTAAGTAGGAAATTAATGCATCTGGTGGCTTATACAGTAAGTTCTAGGAACTCAGGGCACAACAGCTGGTGTATTACTGTTCCTGGACTTTTCAGAAAGTAAGTGTGGGTCCCCCACATCACACTTCAATGCTTAGATTACATTTGGCCTTCTATATGTGATCTTTGATGAGATAAGTTACACATTCTGCAGCATCTGGCATGGATCTCAGCCACAGTGTTCATTTCCTTTCCCCAGTACTGTTAGCATATGACAGCATTTACTTCACCCCATCCTCTTGAGGTCCTATCTGAGTGGTCTCTCTGCTATGCAAACCTGGTCATGACAGGGACCAACTCTTTGAAACTTTTCAGGGCATCTCAACTTATCTAGGGCACAGCCCGAGTTCTTAGCAGGGAATTTAAGGCCTACTTAGGATCTGGTTACCTCTAGTGTTCCCCGGACTTACCATGTTAGCCCTTCTCCTTGTATTTTGAAACTTTGGTTCCCTCTGCTTGGGAAGCCCTTTAATAGAAGGTTCTCCTTTGGGCTCTCATTCTCTCAGAGTTCTACAATGATCAAATATGGCAGGAGACTCAGACACCCAGGCTCCTGGGCTAATGTGTTCCGGAGAGGTCATTTCTTAGCTAAGCCACACTGCTCATAAATGGCATAGTAGTACCTCAGACCTCGGTGTCTTGATTCAGGTTAGTGTTCTGTATATCTCTAGGTTGTCTTCTGGCTTTAAGGTTTTGAGGTCTGAAGTTTAAAGTTCTACAGTTTTGCACTTACAAGATTCATTTGAAAATTAACTTACTGACACTCCTAAAACTTGGTGGGAAATAATAAGATTCTTTGCAGATTGAGTATCTAAGAATTCTATTTCATTTCACACTTCCTCAGGTAAGGATGTGCAGCTGGAATGCTATTTGGGATGCTCAGATATTTTCCAAGTGCTCTGTTCCATTTTACTCTGACTTTTGTTTCTCCTTCCCCTCCCGCCTTCCCCCTTTCCTCCCCCACCCCTCCCTTCCCCCTCCCTCTCCCTCTTCCCATCCTCCTCCCCCTTCCCATCCCCCTCCCCATTGTTGTTGTTGTTGTTGTTTTTGTTGTTGCTGTTGTTGTTGTTCTTCTTCTTTAGTTGTTTTGGCTGTTCCCTTGGGCAATCTTATTTTTGCAGTTAGGGGTAAATATGGCATCCCATTTGACTTTAATTTCAAAGGGAACCTGAGAAGGTCCTGGTAGGTTGGTTGAACATTAATATCCTAGAAAAATTGAATAGGTGCCATGTATCTTGTTAAATTCTGTTTGCACACAAGCAATAAAAAAAATGAGTAAATGGCAATCTTAAAATAGAATTGCCCATGGATTGATGCAGTGACATGACTTAGATACCAGCTTTCAGGAATAGAGTAAGAGATTAAAGAAACAGAAATCCTCATATGTTTGTAATAAACACGGTTTAGATACTGGTTGCATAACAACAATGCCAAATTATCTATGTAATTCAGGTGAAAGATATTTACCTGGATATTTTGCCTAGTCTGTGGTAGCACCTTGTCAAATCGGTGAAACAGCAATTTTAAACAAATGTAAAACAAGGTATTTGAGGGTTTTTCTTGTTAATTCAAGCCAAATTGTTAATCTGGAAACTCAGCTAAATGTCTGAAGTAACCTATACTCTATGGTTTCTACACCTGAAGTAAAACAGATGTGATAGGATCATTGTCTAAAAATACCTGAAAGGATATTGGCTAGAGAAGAGATAGGATATTCCCTTTGGTCCTGGAAGTCAGGACCACCAACAGGTAATTGTTATGGGCCATTGGATTTTAGGTCCAGTTAAGTAAGAATAATCTAGGGGAATTGTTAAAAGCAGAACTGACTACCTCTGGAAGCAGCAGGTTTCCTATTATAAGAAGTATTAAAACAAAATGCAGATATATCTCTTTATATCATTCACACAATTTTAGTTTTGAGACAGGGATTGAGCTGCCTGGAAAAAAAAAATGTATTAATCTCTGCTCATTTTCCTCTTTGCTGTGTTCCAATTATATGATTCAGCTCTGGTGTATTAACAAGTTAAGAAAGAGAGAACGAGAGAACGAGAGAAAGAAAGAAAGAAAGAAAGAAAGAAAGAAAGAAAAAAGAAAGGGAGAATATACATATATATCCTTGAACACAGAGGAAACCAATTCAACTGTACTCAGAGTGGGAAGGAAACAGACATGATGATCTCATTGTTGTATTTCTAGGAAAGATGAGTCATACAGTCTGCTCAAATTCAGAGTAGCTAGAGGAAAGCTGGACATCAATGATGCTTTTTTCTTCTTTAATAGGGAACACTCTCAAATTCCTTTTAAAATAGATGGATAGAAAGAACTTACATATTGGCCTAGATCAAGGAAATTTCACTAGAATGTTCTGTAAGATATGACTATAAATAAATCAGTTTCAACTTGAAATTAATTAATTGAGTGTGGGGGCAAGGGTGGGAAGGAGGGATCGTGTAAGCCATCCAAACTCTAGCTCTTCTATTTCTAACCCACAGCAGCCATCATCCCCAAGATCAATTTTAATTTCCCTTTGGTTTCTTTGCAAGGACAAAGTGCCAGGTCAGAGAGGCAAAGGGTTAGAGAAGAGAAGAGCAGGCCAGAGGCATTTACCAGGGCATCCACCCCTACCAAGACACTGAGTAGGGAGCACATGCTTCTTTTCAGGAGAAACTTTTGTCACATGAGCAGTAGCGTATGACTGCCCGTGCTCTGGAAGGTTATTTTCTTCCAAATTGCCCCAAAATACATGCCATATTTTATGATCCCATAAACCAGCATTTATTAAAAGTCTACCACGGACCAGGCACTGTGAAGTGAATTTATGTCAAATTGCTATGCTTCTCTACTGGCGTCCAATTCCCAACGCTGGAGAGGAATCTTTTGCTGCTTACACACTGGCCTCACCCTCTCTAAAAAGTAAAAGAGATTCTCTCTGGGAGAGGAAAAAAGAGGTGGGGATACTGACATTTTTGGAACATGGGAAGATGGGAATTACTTAAGCAATGCTCCATTTCTTCAGGAAACATGCAGGTGCATTTTAGAACCCACTCGCTTGCTTTAATACCATACTTATGATAAAAGGTTAAAATTAGAAACAAAAAAACTCAGTGTTCAAAAACAACATCCGTATGACTGCACTGAAATCTTAGTAAATATTAAGTAGATCAGTAAAATTTTAGAGTTTTTAAAAGGGTTCTAATCTGGGTCAATGCTCTCATTTATTAAGTGGGGAAACTCAAACCATGCAAGGACCCACAGTTAGATAATGAGGTAGAAAGTGGAGGTACTGACAATGTACACTGTGCAAGATGGCTTCATTATATTACCCCCTTTAATGTTTTAAAATTAGTTTTATTTTTATCAAAATTATGCTTGCACATAATTGAAAATTTTCAGCAGCTCTACAAAGCTTATTAAAAAAATGTATTTCTATTCCTAGTTTCCAGACACCCAATTTTAGCTCTTAATTGATTTTGTTTCTACCTTTCCAGCTCTAAAGTCAGATGTCAGTATTGGTAACTTTTAAAGTCTGGATTCTCGTGTTCTGGCTTAAATTCAAACTCTAGTCGCTTCCTAGGATGTGACAAGTAATACTTTTGAAAAACACTGATTTCTGGAAAGAGGCTTTACTCTAACACTTAGCTGATAGCTTGCTTGGATATCAAATTCTAGGCTGGATGTTACTTTTCAAGATGTCAAATGACTCTTGACTTCAACTTCCACTATTATGGAAGAAGAAACAAATACCATTCTGATTCTTGCACCACTTGGTAGAAGTTTTTTTTTGTTGTTGTTTGTTTCTTTGTTTGTTTGTTTTTTCTCTTGAATGGAAACTTCTCCTCTCTTTGGCACCAGTTCTGAAATCTCAGATGGTGTACACTGGGGAAGGCTGTTGGATCTATTTTCATCCCTTATGCTTGCTGTACAGTGGGCCCTACCCATATGCAAATTCTTAGCCATTCTTACCATGTCTTCGTTTGTTCTTTGGAGGGTCTCTTCACCTCTGTTGGTCTGTCTTTCTGGAGCTCCCGTTATTTAGATGGTGCACACTTGCCCTCACCCCTGTACATTTTTTCATCTTCTCCTTTCTATCCTTTCAACATTTTCTTTTTTTCTAATTTTTTTAAAGATTGTATCTATTTATCTGATAGAGAGAGATCACAAGTAGGCAGAGAGGCAGGCAGAGAGAGAGGGAAGCAGGCTCCCTGCTGAGCAGAAAGCCTGATGTGGGGCTCCATCCCAGGACCCTGGGATCATGACCTGAGCCAAAGGCAGAGGCTTTAACCCACTGAGCCACCCAGGCGCCCCTCAACATTTTTTTCTAATTGCTTGTAAATTTCTTGTTTTATTATCTAATCCTTCCCTTGAGAGTCTCATTCCTGTGATCATGTTTTTAATATCCTAAGTTTTATTTAATTATTTAAAAATGACTTTTTAGAGAAGCCCATCATTGTTTTATAACTGCATCCCCCCCACTTTCTTCTCTGTGGATATTAATCTCATCCGGTTTCAAGTTCTCTTTGCCTGCAAGGATTTATAGATTCCATTTTTTCCCAAACTACTATTTTATTTATTTATTTATTTATTTATTTATTTATTTATTTATTTTGGGGGGCGGTTGGTTTCTTCATTTCATGTTAGATACTTTCCTCAAAGTCTGGTGATCCTTGGTTGTCTTATTACTGTTTAAGATCAGAGCACTGTAAAACAGAACGGAAGCCCCGTGGCAGCTTGTCTGACCACGGTTTTGTGCTGCCTTCCTCAGTGGGATGTTCTGTGAGAATTACTCCCTAATTCCTTAAGGCATCCATTTATGAAATGAATTAATTTCTCTTCTCTGAATCAAGAATATACTAGTTATGTGACATGCGAGAATTTAGAAAATAGTCACTCAGCTTCTGTATTCTGTAGTATAGGTGCAGAAATCTGGTTGATAAGATGATGTAAGTTGGCCTTTTTTTTTTTTTCTTTTTTGCAGGGGATCCCCATTGTCAATATCTTTAGTTTGTTTTTTAGTTTTTCTTTCCTCTTGAGCTATTCAGGTTCTCAGGGGGACGTCTTTTGAAATCTTCCCAAAGGCTTTAATCGGAGCACTTAGTATTCTGGGAGACAAGAGAAGGAAAAGCTGGAGGTATAAGCATTAGTAAATGTCACTAATCTTCTGATGTTTTTTAAAGTTATTCAAATCTGTCTTATGTCCCCAGGCACAAAACTCTGCTTTACTTCTGCAAAAAACACACCTTCATTTTCTACATCAGAGAGGGGAAGTAACCAGGCTCCAGGAAGTGTGATGATGTGTGATCAGTGTCTAAATGTCTCTTAAACATAGCAATGACTACTCCTATTTTAAGCCCTGGCCTCATTCCCTTTTAGATGTACCTGGAGCCACTACCTTGGAGGCCACCAAGTCTCCAGACTGAAGCGGGTGATCTCCCCATACTGCGAACTCACACATGCCCTCCTTTGGAAATCTCTTACCACCATCTTTTTTTCTGCATCGAACTAACCCATATGCTCACACTCAGCTCCCTTAGTAAGCTGTGCTTTGCCCGGAGGCCTCTTTTTTATTTTTATATCACCTAACCTCTGGCATCGTTTTAAACACAGAGCTGTAACCCTGTTGTGAATATAGGTAGAATGAGTGAAAGAATGAAGTGTTGTCTCTCAGATTCTCATCAGACTCTTTGGGGAAATCACACATATTTTTTCTTCTTCATTGGATCACTGTCGTGGTGCTTTCTGGTCAGTAGTACCTGCCACATAGTAGGAAGTCAGTAGTTGTGAGCTGAGTGGTCTGTAAAGAAGGTATGTGCTCTAAGCCATCCGGAATGGACACTGGGGCTGATGCAGTTCCCAAATGTAATCTCACAGCTTCTGGCCTTGCCTACCTTCTGTCTCAACCCTGCAGCAGACCCATGACACTGAGCAGTCTGATGGCCTGAGCGTCAGACCAGCTCCAGTTCTAACCACGTGACAGTCCGTTTGCTTCTAGCCACAAACTTCCTCCAGTCTCCACTTGAAGATTTATGGCTTTAATATTTGAATCTTAGGGGAAAGAATCATAAAGAAAAACACAAGGTATCAAAATATGTATTTCCTGGTTCCACACTTTATACATATGCTTTTAATTACAAGAAAGCCATCCAGTAAAAAATGTCTAAGTGCCTTGCTACCACTGCCCACGGTGTTGAAAGGTTGAATGTCCTCACCGCACAAAACAGGACCAGCGGCCTGACTATCCAGTCTCTCATCTTCTCAGGCACCTCCCATGTATACATAATGGCCTGTGACTTGCAAGAAAATATCACAAATCTGTAAGTATGTAACGCCATTTCATAGTGTGGGAAACTAGTCATTTCCTCTTCTGTATGCAGAAAGGAATTTAAAGTTCTTGGGAATTTCAACTTTTTGGAAAGCCTGAGGCAAAGTTAGCATTTCAGGAAAAGCAGAACCAATGTACAAAAGATCTATGTATCTGGGTTAAGAAAGAACTACATCGGGTATTTTGAAGGGCAGAGTCGAAGCTGAGTAAAATGTTCCTGCAGGAGACAGGTTCAGTACTCATGGATGTTTAAATAAATAATTCTGTGTGCAATTACATCTAAGGCCTAGATACGGTTTAAGTGAATGCACCTGCTGCTTTTTGGTTCCTGAGTAATGGGTTCTCAGGTATGCAGTGTTTTTGGAGAAATGTGTTTGAAGGCTGCCTAGATCACGGGATATCTGACATGTATTGGTTCACCCCAGATGCTGCTTTGCTCCAAACAGCAAGGTTCTACCAGAGCATCTAGACTATCCATAGTGGACAGAGCAAGCCAGTAACTAATATTTTCTTTATTAGGGGCTAGGCATTGTGTGAACTGCCTTATCCAAGCTACTTCAGTGCATTTGCATAAGGGAAAGAGAGGGAGAAGGGAATGGACAACTTTTAAGCACCTACTGTGTACTAAACTGTGAATTATGAGCTTGAGTTACATTGTTTTAATTAATGCAATAATCCTTGATAATGGTTTTTATCAGCTTCGCTTTATACCTGAGGAAACTGAGTCTGGAACATGAATTCTCGTCTATAGCTCTTCTGTTACTTAACAAAGTTAAGATTTAATTCAATGATTGTCTCTAAAGGCAGTACTCTTTTCACTCACCATTCATACATTTATTAGGAAAAGCAGGCCGTTTCCTGTGCTATCTCTGGATTCAGAGAGAATGAGCCAAAGCACCTGCCTGTGGGCATTCCCATTACACCAAGAAATCTGATACTTGAATAATGAGCTAAATGTTCTAACCAAATAATTGCTTTTCATCAACTCAGAGTGACCCTTTTAATCCATCCAAAATTCTCAGCATTAAGGCAAAATATATAGAAGTCAAATCAAGTCAAATCAAATTGCTGAAATTGGAGATTTACCATTGGGAAGAGATTACTCCCTCTCTAGAACAGTATTCATCACCTCATGTTACTCCAATCACTTTGCTTGTCTGTGTTCTCTCTAGATTTGTGGTCTTAGGAAGGCCCCTATTTACCTGTGTTTCCATAGTGCCCTCAGAAGGTGCGCACACATCCCAGGTATTAATGCATATGTGTGTAGAGGATCACAGAATAAAAGAGTGAATGAATGACAACCGTGAAACCTGCTCATGCGCTTAATAGGGCCATAACCAGTTTGGAAAGGGAGGAGATGCGTGCACTGTTCTGTCTTAGGAAGACTGGTTGGTGGCAGTTGAGATTCTGTGAGAGCTGGGGAGTAGCTGAAAGTAGGAAGACTGGCTAGTGGAATTGTACAGGGATTAAAGGATACAAAAGTGAGCAGGAATCCCCGAAAGGCTGAATTTTTAAAAATCGCCGAAGGACAGGCTTTTCAAAGCAAAATTGGGACGTCTCCACTAGGAGGCGCCTTAGCGGACAAGGGACGCTGAACTAGCACATATTTCCTGTCAAGTCCTTGCAGTTGGCCCTCTAATATTTGATCTCATGTGGGAATCATCACAAAATCTCTACCTCATAGTACAGGAAACAGGCTAAGAAAGTATAAATAACCTAGCCTCCTATGGTAACTCGAGAAGCTGAGATGTGAAGTCAGTCTGATGATTCCAAAATTGATGTTTTCCCACTAGTTCATATCACCTTCCTAATCAAGAGGAAGGAAGAAGGGGCACGCACTGAACTCTAAATTGTAAATAAAAAAAAAAAAAAGAGCATACATCACTTGGGAAATGCGCTTGCTGACTCAGAGTGGTATAGAGGTACAGCTAGCAATCAAATTAAATGCAGTTCTAGACAAGCTAACCATACTCTAAAGCAATAAGCATGATCTATTTATTTTCCATTTCCTCTCTGTGGCTCTAGATTCAAAGGATAAAGTCATTAAAAATCTTTCAGATGTTTGCTTTTTCTGATGAAATGAGAGTATAACGGGTCTGGAAGGAGAATGTTCTAATTAGAAGGACTTCTTATTTACACTTGATAAAAATAATGGAAAAAAGGAATCAATCCCATCCCTCATCTGTTTGCAAGGATCTCACCATAGTTCAAAGGTGTGTATTTGTACCACAAATGAACCAAAGCCTTGTTTGCCATGAGCAGAGTCAGCTGAGAGGACAGTGATGTCTCATTATAAAACAAAGCCCCATGTTCCTAAAATGGTTCATCATATTTCCAGCGGATGGTAGCTATATTTTGCATGCAAAGGAAAAAGAAGTGAGTTTGAGGTTGGTAAGGGACCTGTTCAACCACTAACAGGGCGTCAGGCAGTCTTGGGGAGTCTGACCCATTCCATGGCTTTTGCTCGTGTAGGCAGAGGACGAGTAGAACAGTCATTTCTTCTCCTCAATGGCTCTGTTGGCCATTGAGGTATCGGGACAAAGTGTTTTTTGCAGCTAGGATGTTTTTCAGGCTTCTTCAAGGACCCCTGTCCCTTTAGCATTCTTGGCCTTGACCCGTATGGGCCAAGTCCAGCCTTCACACCCAAGATTGCCGTCACCCTAGATCAATTCAAGCTTGTGACCACAGCACCACATTTGTAACCCTTGCATGTAAGCAGGACAAATGCCCATCATCTGGAGTTTTAGAGCTCACAGCTGCCTGGTTTGCATCTGGACCACATCAGACTTAGATAATGGAGTAGCATCTGGCCTGATGGTGGCCAGGGACCCACAGGATAGAGTCATTGTTTGGGGGTGTTCCAATGGCTGCTCATGGAGCCCAGATGACAGCAGGCGTGAAATGATAAGCAATAACACCCCCAAACCGCTCTTGAGCTGCCGCTGCTGGGCTGATGTTTAATGATGCTACAGAGGAAGCACCCTGGGGTCCGCATGTTCAGATTCTAAGCAGAAAGGGATGCTTGCCTCCAAAGAAAGTTTTAAAATGTCCCTCCTAGGGGTGCCTGGGTGGCTCAGTGGGTTAAAGCCTTTCCCTTCGGCTCGGGTCATGATCTCAGGGTCCTTGGATCGAGCCCCACATCGGGCTCTCTGCCCAGCGGGAAGCCTGCTTCCTCCTCTCGCTGCCTGTCTCTCTGCCTACTTGTGATCTCTCTCTGTCAAATAAATAAATAAAATCTTTAAAAAAAAAAAAAGAATGTCCCTCCTACTGCTCCAGGTCACAAGATGACTGGTCCCACAGAAAGAATGCAGACTTCGGTTTAGACAAAGAGAGAGCTGCTGCTTTAACAGACTCAGGAAGCAATATGCAGAGCAAGGCTCAGACAGCATCCCAGACACTTGGGACTTAGCAAGTCTGCTATGAACAAATGCCAAAGCCAGACTGAGAGCCAGTTACATCCCTGAAGTCGGAAGTCTAAGCTGCACCGCAGACCAGCCTGCATGCGCCAAGAGCAAGGGAACCGTCTTGACCAGACAGAAAGGAAACTAGCATCCCAACCTCAAGTGTTGGGGTTCTTACCAATATTAGTAATGAGAAGCTTCGGAGTGAGAAGCTATACTGCTGTGTGTAATGGTCCATAAATGTGTGTGGTTAACCGTGCATAATACTGTCACACATGAAAATTCTAGTGTAGAGGCTCTTGGGGGGCTCAGTAGGTTTAGCGTCTGCCTTGGGCTCAGGTCATGATCCCTGTGTCCTGGGATCCAGCCCCTGTGCCCCATGTACTGTCTCTCAAATTATTTTTTTTTAATTCTTTTAAAATTTAGTTTAAAAATATAAAGAGGGTTGAGGAAAAGCTAGAATGTCAACAGAAATCCTTCTGGGGACTGCTATTTATAGGTGACAGGGCCAGACGCTGACCTGAACATCAGCACGCAGCAGCACTCCCCCATCAGTGCTGAGAGGCACAGGTGAGTGCGGTGTGCAGCTGTTACTTGGCTCCCCCTGCTGTTCTCCTCTGATGTCTATGACACACACCCCCACCCCCATCAGACTTCTTTCGTTTTGTATTCCCGAGGGCCCTCTTTGCCTGCCCCCTCCTTGTTGTGCTATGTGGATTCCCCTTAACAGAACGAAAGAAATCCACACTTGTCGACCATTCCCTTGTTATCCTTTTTAAAATAAGATTTATTTATTTGAGAGAGAGAGAGAGAGAGTGTATGAGTAGGAGGGGCAGAGAGACAGGGAGAGATAAACTCAAGCAGACTCTGCACCAAGCAGGGAGCCCTACGAGGGGCTCAATCTCATGACCCGGAGATCACAACCTGAGCTGAAACCAAGAGTTGGATGCTTAATCCACGGCAGCATCCAGGCACTCCCATTTCCCAGGATTAAAAACTGAATCCAGGATTTAAAACTCTGGAAGCCACTTGTTGCCAATAGATTTGATGTAATCAGTGAATTCGTGGGTATGGGAATAGAGAAATGGGAGTCAACACAAAGCTTTGGGTCTGATCTCTGACCCTTTCCAATTCTTCCCTGTGTGAGCTTGTTCTATCTTTAAAATGGAAGTTATACCAGTACCATAGGATGGACCTAAGGATAAGAGGACACAGCATTCATGAGGTCCCTAATGCACACAGATCCTTTGCACATAGTCAATACTCAAAGGTATCCTGCCCATCCTCTGTAATAAGTAGTATTGCTATAGCTCACTAAATATGCACATAGTTTAGCATTCCCGCATTGCATCTTCACAGCCCTCCTGTGAGGCAGGCAAGAGAGCCACCTTATGTCCCTCATTTAAGAACTGGGACATTGAGGTAGTCAGTTGCCACTAAGGAACCGGACCCTAACGCATGACGGTGCTCTTTGTAGCGGGTACCATTTGGAAGGAAGAGCATCCTGGATTAGCATGATGGAAGCTGGATGTTTTTAGGTTTTCACTTCATTGTCATGTTTCCAGGGGGGTCTACTCTATTCTCCCGCAGGAAACGCCCCCCTCTTCCCAGAGACTCCCTCCCATATCATCCTAGGTTATTCTTCAAAGAACCAATTACTCTTTGTCCTCATAATTTTTTATTAATTTTATACTTATTTACTGGCTATTTCCTGTCATAAGAATGTAAAATCTATAAGGACACCATTTGACCTCAGCCTGGCACTCACAGGTGTGACAAAAAAACATGTAAGTTAATCAGAAAGTAACTGATTTTTTTTGAGGGTACCTTTATTTTTAAATCATTTATTTATTTATTTATTTATTTATTTATTTATTTTTTTTAATGAAAGAGAGAGAGTGTGAGCTGGGGAGGGATGGAGGCAGAGACAGAGAGGATCTCCAGCAGGCTCCATGCCCCAGAGATCCCAACCTGGAACTCAGTCTCACGAACCTGAGATCAGGATCTGAGCCTAAATCAAGAGTCTAAAACTCAACGAACTGAGCCATCCAGGTGCCCTGAGGGTACCTTTGTTAATCAGGTATATTTCCTTAATTTGTTGAAAACCCTCCTAATGATTCCAGATCTTCACTAGTCATGTTTGCATTCTGTAACATCACCGCAGAAGAGTGCTGGGAGGCTCAGTAAAGTTCTAGTGACAGGCACAGCTGGGCACCACTAATTCTCTCACTGAGCATTTTGGACTCAGGCTCCTTTACAGAGGAAAGGCAGTGATACCTTTCACACTGTGCAATGGGAACCTCAGGTGAGCACACCTACACTCATCTTGTCTGTTCTTGACTTTGCATGTACATTTCCAGGATGGAATGGGGGAGTAGAGTGGGGCATTCTTTCCCAAGGAACTCATTTTCATGAAGAGGAATGAAACACATACCGCCTTCCCTTCAGTCAACAACCATGAAATAGTGGAGAACTGTACCATGCAGGGATATTTTTGCCTTGCGCTGATACCGTGAATTCCGACCCCTCATGGTATATCGGTAAATCTGAGCTCTCAGTCCACGTCAAGGCTTAGACCCCAGAATCAGCTTCAGGACAGCTTATCCCCTTGGAGCATTTCTGAGATGAAAGAGTAAGAAGAGGAGATAAAACCTGTGATTTGAGAAGAATCTTAGTATCATACTGAGAAGACCAAATAACAAAATCCTTCCTGTGAGGGGCAGAAGAGACCCCAACAGAGGTAACAGAAATCAGGAGTTGGGCACCAAACAGTGATAGTAGGAGAGAAAAGTTAGGAGAAAAAGAGAAGGAAAGACAGACTCAGAGGAAGAGAGGAGGAGGGGGAGGGAGAAGGAACCAGGAGCTTGACCACAGCCTACCTGCAGAGAACAGTGCATCAGCCTATGTGACCCCTCTCTATCTGTTGGTAAGAGCCTGGTACACAGGGGATCACTGGGTTAAAGGAATAGATAGAATCATGGCAAATCTGTAATAGAAGTGCTTCACTCAGAGTCCCGTGTCTATGGAGGGTAAACAGACAAATCCACTGAGTCATCCCCTACTTCCTGCAGCTCCATAATCAACACCCAGAGGAACACTTCTGCTCAGTTTCCTCATGCTCTGGGGGTGTTTCCCAGGAGTCTGATTTCAAGCCACCCTCTGTTATGTAGTTTAAATGTACTTTCAAGGCCCTCCAGTGCCATGCCAAGTTGATCATAGACCTGCGCCATGTGGCCTTCAAATAAATACTCAACATTGCTAATTTCTTACTACAGTGTATTCCATAAACAGTTAATAAATTATGAAGAAAATATGGTCTCCACCAACCACTCTTAGGACAAAGAAGAGATTATCACTGCTCAGTATTGTGTTTGCTGTCTGAAGAAAGCGCCTCAAGGAATGTATTCCATGTGGGTTCAAAACAACAACAGTTCCTAAATTAATCCAATCAGTGCTAGGCAATTTTGACTAAGTCCCCAGTATATTTCAGATTTCATAGCCTCTGTGGGCACAGTCCAGGCATCTTAATATCAAAAATTGTGATTTTTCTAACTCACAGCCTGTTTTCTAGCAAAACTCCCAAACTTTTCATAGAGTTGCTTACCCTGATAATCTGTGGATCTCAAAGAGGTCCACCTGTGACCAGGACAAAGATGTCACTGCTTGTTTGAGGCTCTGGAGCAGTGAGTCAGCATACACTGATGCTCGAGGCGAAACCTCATGCCTAGCGCATAACCAGCGGCAGAACTGTGTGTCTACTATTGTCCCTGCTAACGGAGCCTGACGCCCGGTGGAAAAGATAGCAATCATATAAAAATTGCATAAAATGTATCTCCCCATGAGTTTCTAGTTCTGGGTTTTTCTTCCTGCCTCTTCCGCCTCTGGCATTGCAGATTCACCTCTATCTGCTGACAGAGGGAGTGCATAAGCCCTAAATAATCCAGGTCCTTGTGGCTCCTCAAGGAAGTAGAGAACATCCCCTCTCTTTATGATACACAAGGTTAGAGTGTACCACAGCTGGTCCCTCAGCTCCAACTTGCAGACTTCTTTCAGTTTATGCTGTCGAGATCACTGGGTGCATTCCTCTAACCATGTAGCCACTTTGCCAGATTCCACGTCTCCTCTCCAAGGACCTGTGAGTTATATGGAACCAATCCAAAGCAGCCTACTCTCTGTCTCTGAACCTCAGCAATCAAGGTCTTGGTTCCTTTTATCCTCAGAAGCGTCTCAGCCTCTTACTCTATTTATTGATGAAATTAATTGCCTAAAAGGGAATGAGACCATCACTTTTGCTTTAATCCTCCAACAGAACCCAAGTTCCATGGCTAATATGCAATCAGAGTGGACTTCTAGGGTAGCATTTCTTTTGATCCTCAAAAACAAAACAAAACAAAAAACACAACTCTCCTAAAGAATTTTTTTAAGATTTTATTTATTTATTTGACAGACAGAGATCACAAGTAGGCAGAGAGGCAGGCAGAGAGAGAGAGAGGAGGAAGCAGGCTCCCCACTGAGCAGAGAGCCCGATGTAGGGCTCGATCCCAAGACCCTAAGATCATGACCTGAGCTGAAGGCACTGAGCCACCCAGGCACCCCTCCTAAAGAATTTTTTAATCCTAGACTAATCCATGAGAGAATACAGTTATGCAGCTAGAAAGCCTCAGTGCCTTGCCTCCGATACTTGAGATATCTTACTCAAAGTGTGTGCTTTTGCTGCAATCATTAATTCACAGGTGAACATGAAATTGCCTGTTAATTGTTCCACGGCTGTCAGTTGTAGTCCAAATCTGCACTTCCTTTCTGTCTAGGCACAGAGACCCCACGAAGGAATGACTCTCTAGTCGGAACTCAAAACAAAGTAATTTTAGCTTGAATCAAATCGAGTCACGTTGAATTGGGTAGAATTTAATTCATCCTCTTCGTTGATGAGGCTGCTAATCACCTTGACCCCTGTGCAAACCACAAGTACCTATAATTGCTGTAGCCCCTCATGCTGAAACCACATGATCACTGATCTCAGAAAACTACCACTGATGACTACCATGAGTGTAACCCCCAAAGCTATCTATCATTTCTTCTCGTGATTTTCTGAGGTCATAAAAGGTAGTGGAACAAAACATAGTTTTGGAGTCTGAAACACTTGAGTTAAAAGCCTCTCTCCATTGTATAGGGCTGTCCAGACAATGGCAAGTTGCGTAACGTCTCTGGGCCTCTGTGTTTGAATCTATAAACGTGGCGACAGGGCCACTATGAACAGTGTCATACAGTGTATTGAACTGTAGTGTAAACCCTCAGACAATAGCATTTCACTTCTTAGGGTGCTTTTGCCCTTCCACACGGATCCTGGTGTCCAAGTGGACTCAATGTGCTAATGAAAGCATCATAGCAAAGCTTTCAGGGATTGGATTATTTCTAAGGCTTCCTTTCAGGTGTTGTCCACTTACTTTTGCAGAACAGAATATAATGTTCTGGCAAGAGCTGAAATATTTGGCTTTTGATAAATGTTTACTTCTGCTACTGATATCATCATTGTGAAATGAGAGAATGGAGTATGGGTGCAGGTGATAAGCCAGGTGGGTCCCTGTGTATCCCCAAAAGAAAGTGAAATAGTCGATGACTATCCTAGAGAAAATCACTGGGAAGCACTACGGGCTGAATTCATTGGGATGCAGAACACTTGGTCATTCTGGATGTAAAAACCAGGAGTAGTGACTGAATGGGGGCAGGACCATTATAATATTTTTGTTCTCTATCACTGCTAGTATTGTAATCTTTGCTCATCAACATCATGGTCATTAATGACCATTTTTATCCTGCCTACCTTCATAAGACAATGAAGTGGATGACATAAATGGAAAAACAAATGCACATTTGGAAAACAATTGTTTAACTGGCTATCTTTTTTTTTTTTTAATTTTTGTTTTTGTTTTTCAAAAATGACAAATTCTTCTGTAATGGATATTTCTTCATGAAAATAATGGTTAGTCCCTAAATCATTGTTCCCAAGGGCTCCATGGAAATATTCATTAAATTCAAATCTATAAACATAAGTCTGTGATCTGCTAGATCCCAGAAAGATTTTTTTCTTTAGCTAATGCTTAATGTCTATATTTCAACAGGTCCTTTGAAAATTCAGAAACCTATCCCCAGAAAATATGTATCCACACCTACACACACTATCTATGGGTATGGGTCAAGCATTGACCTCATATCCAAAAAGCCAAAATGGCAGTTGCCTGAACTAGGACCCCACGGCCAAATTGGTACTGTCCAGAGGGAAACAGAGAGGCAAAGTGCACTGTGCCACACACTGTTCCCATGGAACCTTGCTTGACTGGACAATGGCCAGAAAATCACACCAATCTACTACATACATTTACTCCCCTCATCCTTTGCCTAAAGTCAGGAAATCTTAGTATACTGCATTATGAAATTTGCTAATTTTCATAGTACAGCTACATAAGGGTCAGTTTGTGAAAGCAAAAAAAATAAAAGGAGGGGGGATAGATGCTGATGGGAGGAAAGAAGAAAATGTGGTATGACTGTCCAAGATAACATTGCCACAATAGTGGAAGGGTTTTCCTGGCTTCAAGAATAAGACCAGAGCAACAATGGCCTGGGTTCTTTACCCCACAAGCACAAAGGCAGTGAATATAGAGAAAAATGAGGGGGAAATTGGGAGAATAAAGGGAAAGGTAAAACAAACAACACACACACACACACAAAATTGAAAGAGAACATTTGGACAGCAAGGAGGAAAGACATTTGTTTGTAGCCCCTCTGGCCAGCGATTCCCAACCTCACCAGTACTGACATTTGGGCTGGATAATTTGGGTGTTGAGGCTGTCTTAAACATAGCAGAAGGTTTAGCAGCATCCCTGGCTTCTACCCACCAGATGCCAGAACACTTCCCTTTCCCTTTAGTGACAAACTAAAACATGTATCTACAAAAACCTGTCCCCTGAGAGCCAAGATCACACTTGGTTGAGATCCACTAGGCTCAATGAAAAGGAGCTAAAAGTAGCAGAATTCATTGTATGAGATGCTTATGCATTGCATATAATTATGCTTCAGTCAACTATGTAGGAAATTCTTTATAGTTCTGTTCATAAAGTTCATGTAGGTCTGTGCTTTACAAAGATCAGAATTAAATAATTTCTCAGTTTGTTTTGAATTAGATACACCTGATATGAGTTGGTCCTACTTGGCCATCAGATTTAAAATCCTGATAATTATAGAGGATGTACCTGTGAGCAGCTCCCAGAACAGTGCCTGAGCCTGGCTCAGTTAGGACAGAAGTTACTCATTACCCATTGATGTACCAGGTGAGACTAGTAAAACCACTAGCCAAATGCATGACATAGGCAGTGGGCATCATATGTTCCTTTATTCAACAGATTATTGTTGAGCAGCTGCCATGTGAAATTGTATTAGATTCTGGGAAAATGATAATTTAAGGAGAAAGTTATCCTCTCTGCCCTCTTAAACAAGTAGTTCGAATTCAGAGGTAGGAGAAAGGCACAGACGCAGTTTCACTGAGTCTGGGGTGATATATTAGTTTAGGGATTTTATTTGAGAGAGAGAGCATGAGAGCACGGGAGATTGAGAGAACAGTGGGAGGGAGGGGCAGAGGGAGAAGCAGACTCCCTGCGGAACAGGGTGTCAGAAGTGGGACTCGATGCCAGGACAATGGGATCATGACCTGAGCCGAAAGGCAGAGGCTTAACTGACTGAACCACCCAGCTGCCCTGGGGGGATATTTTTAGATAATTCTTGAGGTATAAGCTTCAGACCATTTAGGAAATGACTGTAACAAAATTCTCCCATGGTCCCCAGTTTACTGGCTGAGTTCCTCAGGGAGGAGAGATTAAAAAAAAAAAAAAAGTGGCAAATCCCTGGAGATACAACCAGTCCAGTGTTAGAAACCATACTTTGGAGAGAGAGGATTTTGTCTTCATTAGGCAAATGAAGTGGCTCTGATAGTGGAGTCACGGTAGATAGGGGAAGGCTCTTACAGCAAATACAATCCAAGGAGTTCTGAAGATCGTTTCTACAGCTGAAAACCTTAGAAATTTTCTTCCAAATTCTTCCTGCTTCTCTACTTACCTGTTCAGAAGAGAAAAAAATATTTCCCCAGTATCAATATATATGAGACATAGTGATCTCTGACACTTTGTACTAATTTTCTACGTAGTTAATAAAAACTTTCCTGGCTTCAAACAACATGCTGAATGTTTACTTTCTATCTGAATTCACTGTTTTGATTTTCCATTAGAGACTTACAGACAACCAATAGCACAGGGAAAAATTGATGATGTGGTAAAGGTATTATTCTATAAAAGTCTGCAATCTTCATTGCATTTGTTTCTTTTTCTTTTTTTTTTTTTGTCCTTTGCGGTGGGTAGCCCACCTGGAAACGATCCCCTTAATACTATATCCGACTGGACTATGGTAGGACTTTGTAGAAATGTCTGACATGTGTGACCATAATGAAGATCATGGTGTCATGTGATGAAACAAAAACGTCACTATATTACACATCATGTATACTTTTATGTCATTCTCTATCTGTTCTGAGTGTGCTATCAACAGCAAGGACATCCCATGTCTAAAAGAATTGGAGGAGAATGAATGTCAAAAGGTGCTTGGACCCAGGGGTGCCTGCGTGGCTCATTTGGTTAAGTGTGTGCCTTCAGCTCAGGTCATGATTCCAGGGTCCTGGGATCAAGCCCCACAGCCAGCTTCTTGCTCAGTGGGGAGTCTGCTTCTCCTTCTGCCTCTGCAGCTCCTCCTACTTGTGCTCACTTGGTTTCTCTCTCGCTCTCTCTCTCTGCCGAATAAATAAATAAAATCTTAAAAAAAAAAAAAAAAGGTGCTTGGACCCAAAGCTTAGTGCATTATGCTTTCTGGCAAAAGATATTCATAGATGTAGATGAAAAAATTATGCACTCACTGAATCTGCAATGAATTCTGTTTGCTAGATAAGAAGATCTGTCTATATCACCAACAAGGAAATCCTTGTGAAAGGAGCAGTGACAGAGTGATAGCTTAGAATCTCCATCACTAGGAGAAGATGTCTCACGAATGCTTTACAATTTGATATATCACTGATCCAAAACATAATGAGTGCTCTTACTTCCAAGAAGCCTTCCCTGGGCTCGAGTTTTAAGTTTTGAGTAGGAGCTGTATCTCATGGGTTTGCCCCAAGTCTTATTTCACCCCAATGTTTCTCTGTCTGCAGTATTGTTCCTGAAGGAACCTTCTGGATAGTTTCATTAGCCAAAAGGTCCTCATAAAGTGAGATGGATCAGAACCAACGGTCTTAGATGACGAGCACCCTAAGAGCTCTGCTAGAATCACAAGCCACTGGATTCTTAGGGGCAGCATGTTGTAATCGGTTTTGGTTTCAGATGGTCTTGAGTTTGACTCTCTTGAATGTCTGCTCTGCTCATTCATACCTGGGTCCATGCATTGACATCAGTAAGTATGTAGTTCAGCCCCCAGGCCTTCATTTCCTGGTCTACACAGTGTGAGGACAGTAACCTCATTATCACTGGGTTGTTATGAAGATACTCATGTTAATATATAAAAAATGCTTAGGAAGTTTCCTGGAACATTCTAATTATATCAGTTACTGTCCTGATGAGAATATTAAGGCAACATGAGACGCTTTGCCAGGGCAGGGACCGTTGCTCCCTACGAGTGCATGAGCAGTGGACGCTATAAGGTCAGCACCCTAATATTTGTGAAATGAAAGATGAACGGCCTGGCACATCCCTGCTGCAAGGAGCCAGAAAGCCAGACTAATGGAAAATTCTAGTACTCTCTTACATGCAAAAGTACGCTACTCCCCCCCCCCCGCCAAAAAAAAATAATAAGAGAAGTCTCCTAAGATCCGTGACAAACCAATATCTGTCCAGGAAGGCTCTGAAGTCACAGCCTTCCCTGGAAATGCCTTCTGATCCCAGAAGGACTGGAATTCAGGGTAATGGACACATCAATGGGCAGACCTAGAGACATATTTGCACCCTCACAGGAAGGGAAATAAGACTTCAGAACAATGCATATGCTGACACCTATAAAGAAGGACAGCCTTAGGGGCGTCTTGGTGGCTCAGTTAGTTAAGCCTCTGCCTTCGGCTCAGGTCATGATCCCAGGGTCCTGGGATTAAGCCCCAGATCTTGTCTCCCTGCTCAGCGGGGAGTCTCCTTCTCCCTCTACCTCTGCTGTTCCCCGTGCTTGGGCTCTCTCTCTCTCAGTCAAGTAAATAAATCAAATATTCAAAAAAATTAAATCAGAAAAAGGACATCTCCAGAGACATCATGAACTAGAGAATGTCCATCCTACGTGGATTAAGTCCATCCCTAATGTCCCTAGGGGTGGACAGCAGTGGTCTACCATTAGCTCTGTGTGAAGAGTGGGGTAAAAATGTGTTCCCTGAGAATTCAGGCCTGTCAGCCAGCCGTGGATTTGGAATCCACACAGTCTTCATAAAAACAAACAAACAGCACAAAAAAACCAAAACAAAACAGAACAAAAACTCACAAAAATTAGAACTTTAATTTAAATTGACCGGTTGGTATACTATATTTGCCCGACAGAAAGAAATACAAAAAATACAAAGTTTCTAGACAGACTTAACTAAGGCCTCAAAGAATTGCCAAAGAGACTCAAACATGTGAATTGAAAATAAAATAATTCAAAGAAACCAGCAGCAAAAAATGTGCAACAACAAACAACAGGATTTTTCTAATACAGAATAAATATATTTAATAGGTTTTAAGAAATCAAAAGTTGGAAAATGAGAAAAGGGAAAATAAGCATTCAAAAGTAAATATGATAGTATTTAAAAACAATTAAAAATATATCGGGACGCCTGGGTGGCTCAGTTGGTTAAGCATCTGCCTTCGGCTCAGGTCATGATCCCAGGGTCCTGGGATCGAGTCCCACATCGGGCTCCTTGCTCAGCAGGGAGCCTGCTTCTCTTGCCGCCTCTGCCTGCCTCTCTGCCTGCTTGTGTGTACTCTATCTCTCTCTGGCAAATAAATAAAATCTTAAAAAAAATATATCAACACATCTGCAGTTAAAATAATCAACAGTCAGACTGCCTTCAAAAATATATCAGCCAATCCGTTTTATAAAACCCACATCTGATCTTAAGAATATAACAAGATTGAACGTGTGAGGATGGAAAAGTATGTGCCATATAAGGCACGTTTTGACAAAAAGAAAATTAGTAAGGGGCAGATCATGAAATAATGGTAATAGGTTAAATGGAAATGCATGATAACAACTATGGTTTCAAAATATACAAAGTGAGGCACCTGGGCGGCTCAGTCCATTGTGTGCTGGACTCTTGATTTCGGCTCTGGTCATGATCTCAGGGTCATGGGATCGAGCCCTGCATCAGGCTCCACCCTGGGCATGGAGTCTACTTAAGATTCTCTCTCTTCCTCTCCCTTTGCCCTTCTCCACTGCTCATGTGTGCTCTTGCTTAAGCAAAACTTGATAGAGCTATAAAGAACTTATATAAATATAATGGAAAATTTTAATCCAGGCTTGTTAGTAATTGAAATCAAACAGAACTAAAGATAGAAAATGTGGATTTAAAAAATATACTGTTGGCAGGTTTGAGCTTGATGAACATGGAACCCAAATCCAGCAACTGCAAGATACACATAATTTTCAAGCAAATGCAAAAGTTTTGCATTGATCTGTAATTTTGCAAATCATAAACCTCAACCAGTTTTAAATAGCAATACCATATTTACCGTGATCTCCAATCCCAGCCCAATTTAGAAATCAGTAGCACCAAATATGTGTTTTAAGTAAACACGTATTTGGAATTCACTACTCACTAACTCATGTTTCAAAACTGAAATCATAATGGAAGGACACAGTGCCACATGTTGAGCTTGTAACCACCAGTAACCCTGCGAGACAGCGGAGCACCAGATGAGATATGAAAAGCCCCAGAAATAGATCCTTGGTCCACACATCAGCGAGGAATGTGGCAGATTCAGTGCATGGGGCTGGAAGTGGGCTTATCCACATCAAGAAGAGATGAAAGGGAGATTGGGTCCCTACTTCACAAGATTGAAAATTCAACCTCATATGGAATTAAGATGTAAATCCGAGAGCCAAAACTTTAAAACTTTATGAATACAGCCAGTAAGAGGCATTGGGATATGAGGGAGGGATTTCTTTAAAACGAGACAAATGGTGCAAAAAATAAAGAACAGATGGATGGATTTTACTATGTTCAAATTAAGAATGTGCACCTGTATTCATAGTGTGCCTGCTTGCTTGCTAGCTTGTGTGCACACCCGTGCACGCGCACGTGCACGCGCGCACACACACACACACACACACACACTCACTCACCAAAATGAAAGTGAAAACGTAAGTCCCAAACAGGAAGATTATCTTTTCAGCCCTGTGCCCAGCACAGAGACTCAAACAGAATAAATGATCCAAAGTCACTTGTTAAATTATTGAGACGGAAGGAGGGAAAGAGGAAGGACAGGGGGAGAAGAGAGAGAAGAAGGAAGGAAGGAAGGAAGTCAAAAGGTAATGTTTTTCTGCTGACTCATCCAAAATAGGGCACTTAGCTCCCCCAGTACAGAAGACAGGTTTCTGTGGAGGTATTAACACCATCTGTGAGCGTGTGCTCTGAAATATATACATATGCATGTAAGGTAGTGACTAGGAAAACACAACAGCGTGTGACTCTAGGTCGCTCTTAGAACTGTGTGCGCCTCTGCGATAGCTAGCGTGTTCTAATGGGAAGATTGGAAATCGGTGGAAAGGAAAGCGGTTTGATGCCCTGAGGCTTCAGATCAAACCCCCGTACTGCTTCTCACTAGCTCTGTGATCCTGAACGTTCTACCCCAACTCTTTGCTTCTCCATTTCTGCATCTGTAAAACCTGGGTAAGCTGTGGCATGCAGGCTTGTTGTGAGGATTAATGAGTTTCCAGTGATACGTCTGAAACACCTAAGACGGCAACAGGTACCCACGCAGTGCTCAGAACTGCTGATCTCCTCGTCAAGGGGTCTGAACTCCAGACTTCACGTGCATCAGCATGCTGCCCCAAATACCTAAGTCACTGGAGATCACCACATTTCTCTCCAGCCCCGGGGTATCTGCAAAGCAGCTGAGGATATTCCGGAACTCAGGGCTCTGCCCATCTTGCCATCCTAGTGAACGAAAGCCGGAATGGACATAAAGCAGCACCTTTCCTTATTAGTATACCTTATTCCGAACTAGGGCCCAAAGGAACTACAGCATCCAGCTGGAATTTCTAGCGCTAGAAACATTTCCCAGCCCGCTGCCTGGGTGGGTTCCCTGACCCAGCCGAAACAAGGATTTCTATAAGAGCATCCTCCTCCGAGGTCTGAATGAAATGTTTTCCCTGGCTCTGGACTGGAGCCCTGTATTAACAGCAGAGACATTAGCAAAACACCGACCACATTTTTTTTCTTTTCTTTTCTGTGGAATGTGGCTTAGTCCTCAGGACGGATGGTGGGTTATTGCTCCTTACATAACTACTTCTTCTCTGCAGTCTCCATTTCCATGTTGATAGGAAAGATTTAAGCTCTCCCTGGGGCCCCACAGACTGGGCTGCCTGTGGGATGAAGCCCCGACAGTAGTAAAGCTGGGGAGTCCCTACTCTGAGAAGGGTAGAAAGGCACAGGCGCTCAGTGAAAAAGGGATGATGTGGCTTTGACACTAAGCACTCCTTCAGACACACACTCAGGCACACGCGTACACACACACACACACACACACACACACATCTGCACAGAGAAGAAATGAGACTGGAAAGGAGGTTGTAGCATCAGTGACGTCTCCCAAGGCTTTATCTTATTTTGTGCTGATCTGACATGTTGGTTTCCATAGCAACCTGGATAACATGTGACGTTGATTTCAGAGAGGTCTACAGAGCCCGGCAGCACATTCTGGATGAAAGCTCCTATTTTGTCTCCCAGGAACTGCAACCACTGGGCTCTGGGAAATGCACGCATGTGGAAACTTGGTCATAAAGGTACTCGACAGCCTGGAAGAAGAAAAAAGTCCTGGTTCCTTTAGGCCTGAGGTTCTGACATTTGCAAGAAGAGAAAAAGGCCTTTAGAGGAAATCCCTGAGAACTCTGCTTAACTTGTAAGACAAAATTTCCCTCAAACAAGGGATCATTCTATCCTTTAAAGCAGAGTTCAGGTTGGTTTTAAAGGTCATGATCAAAACAGAAGGTATGAAATTAGAAGACAGGATACTGAAGAGAGGGGTGAGCAAAGATGATAAATTTTGGTAGGTGTGTTACACAAACTTAAATAGCTTTAGAGTTTTTATAGGGAGAGAGTGAGTTTATTTATTTATCTATGTATTAGGTTTTTTTCACGCTTAGTGTCTGCCAGGGGCTGTAAATTCATACACCCATGAGGTGTGGCCTGAGCCTTCATGAAATTTATATTGATCAAAAACAAGCACCTACACAGAAAATGATAATATTCTGTGGAGATGTAACAGTAATCAGGTGAGAATATAAAAACCACTAACCTGCTCCCATATGATTGGAAAAGGAGAGGCAGGGTCTGAAGTGAAATCTGAGGGGAAGAAACCTGGGAAATGTCCCGAAATGCCTCTTGAAGGTGAAGTCGGGGCTCAGCCTTACGGGAGCTGCAGGGGAAGCTGGAGCGCCGTGGGAGGGCACAGCGGGCAAACAAGACTGCACCCAGAAGGAGGGAACGAGGTGAAGGTAAGGCATAGAGTCCTGCCGTGGGGACCAGGGAGACCAGGCGGGATGAAGGGGTAAGGACACGCCCCAGGGAGGTGCAACTGCAAAGACAGAGGAGGAGCAGAATGTAGGGTCTTTAGACTGAAGAGCTCCTACCTGAGAGCACAGGTGATGGGGGCAGCTGAAGCCTCGCTACATGGCAGAGATATGACCACATCAGCCACAGCGGCAAGACTGTGGTGGAGAACGGGTTGGAGGAGCATGAAGACAGCTAAACTGTTCAGGCGGTCTCTCAACCGACTAGGCAAAGACCACTATCAGGACCAAGTCAGTAGGAGTCAGGGAGGAGAAAGTTGATGTATTTAAGAATGATGGGTGAAATCAGTGTGGTAGAAATAATTGTTGGGCGGTAGAAGGTTGGGAAGTGAAAAAGAGAGGAAGAGGTATCAACAATACTCTTAGGACATCTTTTATTTTTTAACATTTTATGTATTTTTTGTCAGAGAGTGTGAATGAGAGAGCACAAGCAGGGGGAGCATCAGGCAAAGGGAGAAGGAGAAGCAGGCTCCCCGCTGAGCAAGGAGCCTGATGTGAGACCTTATCCCAGGATCCCGGGATCCTGACCTCAGCTGAAGGCAGATGCTTAACCGACTGAACCACCCAGGTGTCCCTCTAGGGCATCTTTAACTGGGGTGTGGATGTGGGCTGAGAGAAGATCACAGGGACATAAGAAGTTAATTCATTGCGCTTCTAACACTTTTTAGTTTGTTTGTTTTTTTTTTTAAAGATTTTCATTTATTTATTTGACAGAGAGAGATCACAAGTAGGCAGAGAGGCAGGCAGAGAGAGGAGGAAGCAGGCTCCCCCCTGAGCAGAGAGCCCGACTTGGGGCTCAATCCCAGGACC
This sequence comes from Lontra canadensis, assembly GCF_010015895.1. NCBI lineage: Eukaryota > Metazoa > Chordata > Mammalia > Carnivora > Mustelidae > Lontra > Lontra canadensis. Next base: position 9,146,638 of record NW_022631026.1, on the reverse strand, counting down.
CTGAGACCCTGACCTGAGCCGAAGGCAGCGGCTTAACCCACTGAGCCACCCAGGAGCCCCACACTTTTTCGTTTAAAGAAGAGTAATGAAGGAGGACTTAGCTTATCGAGCTCAAAATGTCATAGAACTCTAGCAATCGAGTCAGTGTGGGGGTCATCCAGGAGAGCCAGAGCAGCCAAACTATATGGGAAGTCCAGAAGAGAACAAAGAATTTATTCACAGTATAGACACGTTGAAATGTCTGGTGTATTCATGGGACAATGGCAGAGCAACTGATTACACTTTTGAAAAAATAATCTAAAATTCTTAATTTAGAGCTAAGATAAAAATTTCCATAAGAAAAATAAATTCAAAGAAAGTATACATGCATGCTTACATAGGGGGGTGAAAAAGGCTTTACTCTTATTCCAAAAAGTGCAGCCACAAAGGAAGACGTGAATAAATTAGATTGAAAAAATCCGTCCTATCAAAAAATGTCATAAATGAAATGACAGGACAGTAAGTTAAGATAAAATTTGCAGTGTGTAAGACAGTGAAGTTAATACATTAAATATTTAAATATCTAATAAAATGATAAAAAGGCAAAAAAAAGTCCTAGTGGAAAAATTCACAAAGGATTGAGCAGGAACAACCCAAAATGTTATAAATATTATAAATATATGTATATAGGATAAAATGTTCAATCTCCCTAGAAAGATTTACAAAGATGAAAAAATTTGGCAGGAATGTTGGCTGGTATGGGCTTTCCAAGAAACAATTAGATATTATGTATCCAAATCATACATTATACCCATAAATTCTACTTCCGGGCATCTATCTGATACCAGTGCAAAAGAATGTCCATTGCAGTGTTGTTTATAAATGCAAACTGGAAGAGAACCTAAATTGTCCAATATTGGAATTATTTACTTAAATTACAGTGTATTTATACAATGGGATTATACAGTCCCATCAAAAAAAAAAAAAAAAGAAAAAGCAAAGTCATATCCCATGATATAGAAACGTTTTCTCTTTCCAGAACACTTGTGTATTTCATGAGCCTTTATTGATTTGTTCACTGTGGTAGCTCTGGAGCCTAGAATCTAGCATGTAGCAGACCCTCAATGAATGTTAAATGCAGCAGGCAGAATTCTAAGATGGCCCCAGGTGGCACGTTCATGACAAATTACATTTTGTGGCAAAAGGAAGTTTGCCATGTCATTAAGGTTACTTATCAGTCGATCTTAAGCTAGGGGAGATCCTCCAAGTGGGGCTCACATAATTAAAAGAGGCCTTTAGATATTGAGGGATTTCTCCAGATAGTATCAGGAGAAGAAATTAGGGAGATTCAGAGGCTGGGGAGACTCTATGAGAAGGAGGTTCTCCATTGCTGAGATGGAGAATCATTGACAAGGCCCTGACAGCATCTTCTAGGCAATAAGAAGGGATCTCTGGTCAGCATCCAGCAAAACCACGAAGTCCTCAGTCCTGCGATTACAAAGGACTAACTTCTGCCAACTGAATGAGCTTGGAAATGGATTCTGCCCTAGACCCAAGCCCCACAGGTACCTTGACTCTGCCCTTGGGGTACCCTTAGTTGAGCCTGCCTAGACGTCTGACCTGTAGAACCATGAAAGAAGTGAGTGTTGTTTTAAGATATTAAGTTTCTGGTAATTTGGTATACAACAGTAGAAATCCAATAATTTTGCTCAAATAAGCAGATTACCAAGCAGAACATACAGTATGATTCTTTTCTATTGTTGCTACTGTTCACATTCACGTATCTGTAAGTTTGCACAAGAAAACCAGCTGAAGCACGTACACAATGATGTTAATAGTGAGGGGCTTTTTGTTATTTTTTCTTGTTGTTATTGGAGAATTGAATTAAATTGAACCAACTTTAACCACTAGACCTGTGGGAAATCTGATAACCCATTATTTCCATGGCCTCAATAGCATAAATTCAACTTGGCCTTCTTTAAGGCCCTCTCAAGTGCCACCTCACCACTGGAACCACTCTGTCTCTCCCGGCTATCTGTTCATCGAATATGTAGCTCTGGCCTTGAAACACAGAAAATCGGGGTTTGAAAACTAACTTCACAACTTACGAGCTTTCTAAATTTGGATGATTTAGGTGACTTCTCGTGGATTCAATCCCCAAATCTGAATTGTGAGTGAGAATACTCACCAGATAGGGGCTTCACGAAGATTCACTGGGAAAATAAGTGCAGAGCACATAGTAGAGTTGGTACTGAGCCCCTGGTAACCCTCAGAACCCGTAGGACAGGTGCTCACTTCTTCATTGTAGCTCAATCTCTCAGGGTCGCGCTATTATCATAGCTTACGGTATGATCATGGCCACCGTTCTTCTGTAAGTATGTCTGAATGTCCCGAAGTACTTAGCACAGTGCATGGCACCTGCCAGGGGCTTAGTAGCTTCTGGTCCAATTACTGCATGGAAGAGGAAAATAAATCTTGGTAAAACTGAACGTTCAACTCACGAAGCAACGCAGGCTGCAGTAATACCGGACTGCCACAAGATGTCAGTATGAATAGGAAAGCTCTGCATTTCAGGAATATTCTGGATAATCTGTCCCTTCCCTCTTGTAGGACTCCAGGAAAACACACAGTTGCAATACTGGAAAAGCAGAAAGCAAACTGCCGGAATTTGTGCACATTGTGTGGATCAATACCTTCAAGGCACAGGGCTGATTTACAGAGAAAAATATCTCTGCCCAGCTGCTAGACCTAAATTAAGACCCCAGGAGACTTAGTCTGGGGACAATTCTACAGGCACAGGCTTTTTCCTTTTCCCTGCCTTAAATCTGCACCTCTGGGCCCGGGTAAAGAGACAACATGGTAACAGAGAAAATGCACCGTCAGGTTCTGATTCTACCGCTGACCATTTCTGTTTGTCTAAGTTCTTCAACCTTTCTGAGCTTCATTTTGCCATGTGAAAAAAAGAAGAAAATGAATATATAGAAGTTACAGGTAGACTGTTGCAACCATAGAGACTTATGCAGAACAGCATTCCAGAGTATCCTGGAATCAAAAGGCAGGGTTTTCTTTGCAGTCCTGGAAGGATTTGGGCATTGAGCCTGCAGCTACTTAGCCTGGAGCATTCTATCACTAAGGGATCCACAAGTTCTCTGAATAAGGCTTGCTTTGACACGGCCTCCAACAGTAGCTTTCCCTTTCAGAAACACACTCTGTTAAGCACACACACACACACACACACACACAAATTGCTCCTTACTAGTCTCTAAAAAAGGGTATGAATGTCATTGTCTCTCTGGTTTCCTGTGGTCTCCATAAAATCTCCAACCAGAGTATTCTGGGCTCATAAAAATGTCCACAGCCCATTTCTCATCTGCCTTAATGACGTTTCCTAATGGCTGACATTGACATTGGCATCTTTTCTCTGGGGAAAGTGTTGTGAGACTGGCTTCCCCCTTCCCCAAAATAGCTGGTGTGAACAGCCCAGGAGCTGGAATGCAGAACTACAGTTTTTCTCTTCCCATGAAGAGATGTATCCTCCAAGATGTGGGAACTCTGCCCCATTTCCTGTGGTAGCAGGCAGAGAGGTCGGCCCCATCGCCATCAGGAAACCGTTCATAGTTTGGACCAAGGAACCCAGCACGGTGCTGCTCCTATAGTTTCAGGGAGGGGATAAAGGAATCAACAGTGAAGACATCACTAAGCATTGATGACGTGTAAAAGATTTATAAGTCACGAAGTAAGGTAATCTTTAGAAAATAATCACATTATTTTGTTCAAAATATGTAGTCGCGTCACTTGACCAGGCCATTTCAAGGAACCCGAGGGGAAACCAGCATGGCCATAAACAGCTCTACGGATGAATGACTGCTAGTCTCTGGGCCTGGGATGAGAGTGTGTCGAGGAACAGGGATGGAGAAAGGGGAGCATCACATAGAGTGTTCTGAGAACCCAGAGGAGGAAGATGTCAGTTGTGATGGGGAACTTCTTAGAAGCTGACTGGCTGGGGAGAGCCGTGCCTTTGTCACCCCTCGCTGGCCACCTGCTCTGTGGGGAACCCCTGTGCTGCATGCTGACACCCGTGGCTGTGGGGCCCCTGAGGCTGGGCCAGGTAGCAGCCTTAAGGAGGAGCAGGGTTTTTTCCTGGGTCTGGGAATATAAGGATGAATGATTCCCAATTTTTGTTCTCCAGGGGCTCACAGTACAGTGGGAGTTAAAAGCATAAACAGCCAACTGTACCAAAAAGAAAAAAAAGAAGGAAAATGATGAGCATTTGGAAAGAAATGAAATGACAGGGCTCAGACCGCACGTCCGGGCAGAGTACGTGTTGCTGTGTCTCTGCTCAGGCAGTGGAACCTTCTCTGATGAGGCACCATTTGTTAAAGAACCCATCGTCACTCCCTTTGGGTGTCCCATTTGGTTTGACATAACAGAAGAGCCTCTGCTGATGACTTTGATTTGTATTTGCCTGTAAGTGGCTGGAGAAGACACTGTAGATTATCAGAAAGTTCTAGGTTTAAATCTTACTTCCTACCCATTGAACTTCAGTCTCCTAACCCCTAAAAACAGAGAAGACAATACATTACTGAGTTATTTTGCTGATGTTGGGGGAGGGGGACTAACCACGATGATGTTTGCAGTTTCCATGACAGTGGTTAAGGCATCTGTCGAAACTGAGCACAGTGGTTCTCCCTTTCTTGCCCCTCCCTGCACCCGGACTCTATCTGGAAAGGGAGCCATGCGTGTGTGTTCTTATCAAATAATGCTGCTAATAATAAAACCAAACACTACTCTTCACCCTCTTCTGGGTAATGGCTATGTCTTTCTTCTTCCACTGTAATCATAGCTGTTGATTTTATTGCCACTGCCTTCTCTGTTAGGAAAGATGCCTGTTTATCTTTTCTGCCCTTGGGTCCCCTCCTCCTGTCCCCCAGGAAATGACTTTCAGCAACCAGGGTACAAGGAGGGGGATGTGAAAAAGTTTAACTTGCAGGTGGAGAGATGAGAAGCTCATTATTCCCCAGTATCTTTTTTGTATCTCGGGGTTTTTTTTTTTCTCAGATTCTCTTCCTCTCCCACCCATCCCCCCAAATTATGTTGCATCTGGGTGTCTAAATCCTGCTCACAGCTGTGCCAATGCCTTCCCCACTCTTTCCATCTGCCTGTTTGTTTTTCTTCGTTTTAGTTTGCAGTCTGCTATTTTGTATAAGCAAAATTATCCTTTCATGTCTTACCCATTTCGGTGGTTTCTTCTGGTTATTGTAAACTGCAGCATCTGTGGTGCTTGTCTCCTAATTATATTTCCAGCCTTCTAATAGGAAGGGCAAACAGGCATATGGAACAGCAATACGGAGCCTTCTGCACCCCTGACCTCCATGTAGGAGCCCTCGCAGAATCCGCAGAGCTCTCCAGGCTATTTCATCGAGCTCAGCTTGCTAAGATAATGCACAAACCTCTGCTCTATAGAAATGATGATAACTCAAATTTAGACAAAGCTCCTGGGCACATTTTCCTCATAAATGAGTCATCATGGATCTCAAACTATGACTCTATAAGTAGATACATATCTCCAATTTCCTGGTTCTAGTGAAACTCAAATTATTTGGGCAGCTGAGTCAAAGTAAGAACAGAGATGGCAAGAATGATAATCAAGAGATCAGGATTTGATACCCAATGTGGATAATAACTTGTTGAGTGTTAGGGGGAAGGTCCCACAAAATCCCTTGAACTTAGTTTTCAAATCAGTCCAATTAGCAGCTACTGGTCTAGATGATCTATGAGGTAAATGAGCAGAAAACCCTGCCTTTTGATTCCAGGATACTCTGGAATGCTGTTCCCTGCATTATTGTACCAATAATGTATTAGAAATTAGAGAAACTAAGATGAACTGAATAGGGCCCTGTTCCAAAATGAGCTCACAGTATAATAATGGGGAAATCCAATAGGTAATCAGATGATCCTAGCACAACAGATGCTAGCATAAAAGCACGAACCGTTCTCTGCATTGTTCATCTATTCCAAGATCTATTCCAAGGATCATTTTCTGTAAAGAAAACATATTTTAGGCTTTGCATCCCATACAATGTCTGTTGCAACTATCCCCTTCTGCCATTATAGTGTGAAAGCAGCCATAGATAGTAGGCAAAAAAAAGAGCAAGGCTATGTTCCAATAAAACTTTATTTACAAAAACAGGTGGTGGGCTGGATTTGCTCCACGGGCTGCAGCTCACTCACTCACAAAACTCACTGAGGTAATCTTCAGTGGATTTATCATTCTCTGAAAAGGACAAAACCGATAACATGGTCTGAAGGCCCTCTAAGATGTGAACCCTGCTTCCCTCACCAGGGTTGTCTTTTTTTTTTTTTTTTGGGGGGGGGGGATAGTAAGCAGAGGGAGAAGCAGGGTCCCTGCTGAGCAAGGTCCCAGGACTCTGGGACCATGACCTCAGCTGAAGGCAAATGCTTAAAGGACTGAGCCACCCAGATGCCACTTACCAGTGTTATCTTGGCTTCTCCCCTCATTCCAACAGCATGGGACCTTCGCAGAGTTTCTCCTCTCGATGGTATACTCCTTCCTGCCTTGTATCATGCTCCTCATACCTGCTTGCTTCTTCACACCTTCACACTTACATCTACTTAATGTCTTTCATCCTTCAGAGGGCGGCTCAGACATCACCTCCTCATGGAAGCCTCCCTAGATTCCTCCAAATTAGGTCCATGCCTGTGTGTCTATACTCTCCCTGCTCTCTACATGTATCTTTCGTAGCCCCATCACAATTCTAATTCCTTATCTAGTTTTATAATCAGATCTTTAATTCTTTTCCTCCCTATAAATGTCAGGTCCATGAGAAGAGGGCCCATATATATCATGCCTTTTTTCCAATTGTATCTTTAGCATCTCCACAACAGCGTGGGACAGAATAACCCCTCCAGAGTATGGTTGAATGGATGGATGAATAAAATAATGCTACAGAGGGGTCCGCAATGAACTATTGCAGCCTGGGAGCAAGGGTGACAGGTGGCTGGGAATGTTTCACAGAGTAGGTGACAATCTGAGATGGGGTTTGGAAGACAAATAGGGAACAAGAAGATTGCGTGAGATACTCCAATATAAAAAATAAAGATTTTGCTCATTGACACTACTATTCTCCTTCACCAAATCCCTAAATGTGATTCTTCTCAGTTATTCTGCTGGTTGCCTTTAACATTAAGTAGCAGTTCAAACATCTTTTTTATTCCACCAGTGCAGACCAATATTTAAGAGCTGTTACCATTCTGCTGCAAGTGACAAACCATCCCCACAATAGCTCAAGGGAAAAAGACCCTTGATTATCTGAAATAACAGGAAATCTGGAGCTAGGTGGAACCAGGCTTGGTGCAGTGGCTAAACAATGTTATCAATGACCTAGGCTCTTTCCATTATTCTCCTTGGCCACCAGCAGTGTGTTGGCTTATTACCTTGTAGTCACAAGATGGATGACACAGATCCAAGCATAATATCCTCCAATAACTGAGTTTGAGGCAGGAAGATGGACTGCTGGGGAAAAGAGACCTTCTTCAGTAGCTCTATTTTTCTATCAGGAAAATAGTTGTTTTCAGAAGCCCAGAGAATTCCTTTGTTAGAACTACATGACAGTCCCACACTTTGAATAATCAATAGCAAAGAGGAATGGTTTTGTCGTAACTGGTGTAGACCAATAATACATTTTCCATGGCTGTGGAAGTGGCCCTCCCCCCTCAGCATATTCCTGCTCAGCAGATGCTCAACAGAACTGAAGAGGTACCTACAAACAGGAAGAGAAAAAAGGGTTGCTGAGTAGGAAACCACAAGTTTCCACCAAAGCTAACTATAGTGTTAATTGTTGAAAATGTTTTCCCTCAAAACCATGAAAGAATTACACCATTGTATTCTAGCATTTTGTGTTACTAATGAGATATCCAATGCCTGTTGAGTTTCATTCCTATGATGTTTTCAGGATCTCTTTATTCTCGTGTTTGAAATTTCATAAGGGTGTGTCTTGTCGTGACTTTTGTTCTGTTTTGTTTTCTTTTAATATGTTCCCTTCATCTTTGAAAAATATTTTAACAATGTGATTTATTCAAGACTAGTTGCCAAGTTAAGACACACACCTATTTCCAATTAGCATTGAAACTCTCACCTGTTTTGCTTCCTGGTTCTACTCTTGGTAATTACTATAAATGCTGTTGCAAAAGGGACCCTGCCACTCCCCCTTCCAAAATCCTCTCCAAAATTTGAATTCAGTGTATGTAAAATTGTTGATTAATTTATGTCACAGAGGCCAAGACCAGCACCTTGTTCTTTACCTTAAGTCCTTCTCTGTTTTGACCAGACCCTACCTTTTTTTCCAGCTTCCCTGTGTGTTCCTGCTGGGGGACCCCCCTAATCAGCAGAGAATCAGGAAAGTAGACCAGGGATAACCATACTGTCTTTAAGCACAAGCACATTTTAGGGATGGACATACACCATGTCTTAGTTCCTACTTTATTAGTGTTTCCAACCTTATTTTTGTCATTGTGATTGTCATCTGTTTTTATTTTTATGTAAATCACTAAAAGTCAATCTGTAGAAGCCAAGATCATGTCTAGAATCTACTACTGCTCTTATGTCAGAGGAGTTTCAGGGTCATTTGTTACATGGCAATAGAAACAGAAACATTAACTAAACACCTTAATAAAATAGCTTGAAAGAATATAGATTGTATAGGTGCAGATACAGATAAAGATTATATAGGTATGGGTACTCTACGATGCCAAAAGCAGTGGGGGAGCTAACAAAACATTGGAGAGAGGCTGTCCTCACATATCTGTTAATACCTTATGAACAGTGTATAAGCCAAGATGGACCCTCGTAGGTAGCCAAGACTCGAAAAGAGTAAGGTGCTCAGGGAATGCTGAGAATTGAAACAAACAAACAGAAACTCTAAGGGAACATGGGGACACTAAAATGGAACAAACTTGACTCTAGGTTGAGGTAGGGGAATGCTTTCCCTGAAAATTCAAAAAACACATGTTCACATTGTCTGCCTGGCTCACAAGAACCTGGTTGAGAATTTGCTTAATGTAATCCTAAATTGGTAATCCTTCTAGGGAATCCGTGTAGTGGAACAAACCCCATGCCCAGCCTCAAATAATTCACAAAATAATGTCCAAATGTCTTAGAGAGGCTGGCTCTTCTTTGCCATTTTTAATTCAAGTTGAGCTAAAATTCATTTCATAATCATATTTTGGGTCTTAATTTAACTTTTTCCTCTGATTTTTTTTGGACTTTCTGGTATACCATGGTGTTATTCCAATTACCATTGAATAATGACTGGATAATACCCTGAAATATTTTTAACAACTTATATGAGTGAAAGAAACATTTATATTTAAGATTGTACATTAGTAAATTTAATTCTAGTGCTATAATATAGCCTAAAATGGTGTTTTGTCTTCTTGATTCAGCTAGTCCCCTACTTAGAAAGCTCTTTCTCCTCCTATTTTGAGTAATCCTTTCACTTTCTTAGTTTCCCTTGATATACTACCCCTGTTATCTTTTTTACAACTTGTGCAATAGAGTTAATTGTCTCTTTGTTTGTGTTCTTGTGGCACTTTATTCTCTAGGATAACACTTAAGTGCATGGTCCTCCTTAGCTGTAGTAGGGAGCTCCTAGAAGGTAAAAATCTGTGACTCATTAAAGTCAGTCTCCCCGAGGTCTAACAGAGTCTGACACACAGGGGACACCTCATAGATATTCACTGAATTTCATACATATACAAATTTGAATCCAAAACTTAAGCTGAGAGCAAATGAAGTGTTTATGTCTCTTACTGTTTCACAGGACACTTCCAGTGTGGGCCATAGGTAGAAAATCACAGTAAATGGCCCTCCCACATTTCCCATATCCTTCAGGTCATACTACACTGAGTAAAGGTCTTGGGGTGCTTTGGCAATACCCGTGTATCTTTCTTTAACTACCAGAAATTATGGCTCCTGGACAGGATGCAAATTATTCTCAGTCAGCCTGGGAAATAACCAGGAGAACACCAGGAGAATGAAAATGATGTGTTCCATCTCTCCTCCCTTGGCCTTTGGGAAACAACGTCAGCTTTGATAAATGTCAAAAACATAAGCAGCACAGAAATCAAGTGAGTAAATGACCTTCTCACTCATTTGTTACCATGACTGAAGGTAGCCCACCAAAGCTGCTTTCTTCTGGTGGTCTTGAGCCTTCAAGAACTCACCTGTTCCAATATCTCCTTAAGACACAACAGATTCAGGCTATGATGGGAAATTCATCTTGAATTACTACTGAATTGACCCTGTTACTAACACTTACAGCAGAAAGAACAGATGGATAGGAAGGACTGTCTGAGATCTCCACCGTAATTAGAATTTACAGTAAGAAGTAGACGTGAGGGGCCTGAGTGACTCATTTAGTTAAGTGTCCTACTTGGTTTCGACTCAGGTCATGATCTTAGGGTTGTGAGAGCAAGCCCCACCTCGGGCTCCACACTCAGCATGGAGTCTGTTTGTGATTCTCTCTCCCTCCCTTTCTCTCTGCCCCTCTCTCTACTTGCTCTCTTTCTCTAAAATAAATTAAAAAAAATATTAAAAGAATAGAAGTAGAAATGTATACTGTATACCAGGAAACTTGATAGATAGGAAAAAACTCAATAAGATGTATTTTCACCACTCCAGAAATTTACATTCCAGATGGGTAAGTAAAGCATGTAAGTGGGTAATTTCAGTTCAATATGAGGAAGTATGGTGGAGTTAGCTCCTAACCTAGGGCCATGTGGTTGTTAGGAATATTAACTATAACTTCCTTGGAGGGCTTGATACCTAAAACTTGAAAGAGAAAAAAAAAACCCAGATTTTCTAAAAATGAAAGCATTTTTTTCACTATAATGGTAATGACACACCCATAGTGCAAAGGCATGAAGTCGGACAAAGCAATACACATTTGTTCAATTACAAGGAGTCTCAGCAGTCAGGGTGTGGTGAGCACAGGGAGACGGGAAGGAGATAAGATGGAAGGGGGCAGAGGCCAAACCCTGAAAGACCTTGTATTTTAGAGCCAAAGGGGTTATTATGGATAATTGACACCAGTAATTTTCAAACTTTGTTGTGTTACAAATCACCTAGCACTCTTGGAAATACAGGATCCAACTTGGTGGGCCTGCAGTGGGGCCTTTCACATGTTTTATATGCTCCCAAATTCTAGATCTTCCAAGTGCAGCAAAGCCTGCCAGCATCACCTGGGCTCTTGCTTCAGATGCAGAATTTCCAGACCTGATGGATCAGACTCTGCATTTTTACGAGATCCCAGGTCATTTCCATCACATTGAAGTTTGAGAGGTGCTGACCTAGAGTCATGGTTTAATCCCAGCTTCACTTTGGAATCGCCTAGAGAGTCATTTAAAAATACACAGCTGGGCCACGCCTACTAGACTTCTGAAGTATTTGGTCTGAGGTGGGCCCCAGGCATGGATGTTTAAAAAAAATTTCCAGTGGCGATTCTGATGTACAGTGAGCATTGGGAACAGCTAGGCTCGGTAGAGAACAGAGAGCCCAGAGAGTGGAGATGACCGCTCAAAGTCACCCAGCCCTGGGCCTAGAGATAAAGCAGCAGATCGTTAGTAAGAGTGTCTTTAAAAATATCACTCTGTCTCCCCAAATCTGAACATCATACCCAGATGGCAGATCAGACTCCAAAAACCCAAGTTGTCTTTCTTCAAGGTTAGAAATTGGGTTTCATTTTCTATAAGTTCAAATCAACCCAAAGTTTGTCTAACTCACAGAGCAAAGTAAGTCTCTCCCCTTTTCCAGGCATGACATTTAAGGCTTCATCAAATAAAATGGACTACCTGCCACGTGGTGTGAGGTACTGTGCTATGAGTTTGGAGCACAGAAATGGTCTGCAAAGAATGTGAATTAACATCACCATCCCGTGAGCTGAGGGCCGCACTCACAGCTATAACACACACTTGAGGGAAGCTAATGGACCAGAAATGGACAGACGAGCAGGTGAAGCAATCCATTCTCCCATTTCCCTGGAAGACATCACGCGCATGCATTTCCTCCCTAGAAGCGTCTCACCTAACCCCTGAAAAAAAATTTTTTTTAAGTATTGCATTGGTTTTAGAAAAGAGACCAATGTTCATTTTGAAACCTGATAGTTTTTTTTTTTTTGCTTGTTCAAGATATATTTTTTTTAATTTTATTTTTTATAAACATATAATATATTCTTTTCCCCAGGGGTACAGGTCTGTGAATCGCCAGGTTTACACACTTCACAGCACTCACCATAGCACATACCCTCCCCAATGTCCATAATAAACCCCCCCAACCCCCCTCCCCCCAGCAACCCTCAGTTTGTTTTGTGAGATTAAGAGTCACTTATGGTTTATCTCCCTCCCAATCCCATCTTGCTTCATTTACTCTTCTCCTACCCCCTTAACCCCCATGTTGCATCTCCTCTCCCTCATATCAGGGAGATCATATGATAGTTGTCTTTCTCTGATTGACATATTTCGCTAAGCATGATACCCTCTAGTTCCATCCACGTCGTCGCAAATGGCAAGATTTCATTTCTTTTGATGGCTGCATAGTATTCCATTGTGTATATATACCACATCTTCTTTATCCATTCGTCTGTTGATGGACATCTAGGTTCTTTCCATAGTTTGGCTATTGTGGACATTGCTGCTATAAACATTCGGGTGCATGTGCCCCTTCGGATCACTAGCAATTGCACTGCTGGGTATTTACCCTAAAGAAACCTGACAGTTTTAAAAAAGTATTTTGAAGCATTCATAAACTGTTAGGCTAAAACCTTCTTTATTATTATTTTTTCAAATAGAAGTCAAAGCAACCTTCTAAGTTTTAAGAAGACTTTTTTTATGATTTATTAATAAGGAGTTAATACTGTAATTGTTTCTTTGCATAACAGAACTATTATATAAAATGAATATATTTAAGATAACTACATACTCATTTCTTTCCTTTCTTCTATGAAGTACGTTTTCTTTAGAAGCCAAATTTATGCTTTGGAAGAGGCAGCCAAATAACCAGAGTTGTAATTTTATGAAACCACAAAAGGCTCCTCTAAAGGGATCTGACTTGAATACACACTGCAAGGAAATTAATGGTCTCAGTTCAAACATCCTCTTTAATCCATCTCATTTTGCCTCTTATAAGGAAGAGAAGAATGCAGTTGTCAGGCTGACTTAGGAGAAGGACAAGTGTTGTGCAACATGCTGTTGGCAGGAGACCACGCGAGTTCTTTCTGGGGTATCTCAGCGGCCTTCGGCAGGAGGGGATGTGTTGTGTGTCATTATCAATTTGCACTCTGATTTCCTAACAGTTCAAGAGGCCTTTTGACAAAAGCCTCCATTTAGATCTAATAATAACTCTGGATTTTTGCTCAACATCTCACAACCTGGGAAGAGGCCCAATTGCTAAACATACTTCTACTGCCTGAGTTTCTTTTTCTGAGCCCGGAGGGGACAGCCAAGCAGACTAGAAAATGTGTATTGGGGAGATGTTTTCACTTCTAAAAGCTCTTTTCAAAAGGACTATCTCCGTTCGTTTATAAAGTCCATCCGAATGATTATCGTGATTACGGGTCACATTGTTGCTCTCCCGTCTAGGCCGGGATAATAGGAGCTAAAATTCAATAGCTCCCTATTTCCTTCTCCATCCTACAATTATAAAATCTAATGAACTGAACTGACCTACTTCCCTCTACTTAGTAACACAACATCTAGTCCGTTTCCAATAAGTTACAATATCTGCTTCTACCTCACTACCTTCAGGGCCGTGTTCCAGGAACGGCTGCCCCTTCCCGTGAGAATGCCCTTCAGTCATTTTTATTTCTCTTTCTCCATGTGAAGCCACAGAAATAGCTCCGCTCCCTCTCCCTCTCAAAAATTTCTTGAGTTTCCTCAAAGAGAGCAGAACTTCCTAACTGTCTCTCTCTTCCAACAAATTTTTCTTTTCTTCGAGGCAGCTGTCCAATGTCCCCTTGAGGACGTCTCGGGTGGCCTGAGAAGCCAGCGTGTGCTTGGGACAAGTCATGAGGGAGAAGACGAGGGAGGTGAGTCAGCAGAAATGGGGGGCAGTGTGCTGGTGGGGGGAAGTGAGAGGAGGACAGAGTTCCGTTCCAAGATCAATAAGCATGGTATGGCTTTATCAGAATGGCCTTGGCCATGCCGGCCTGCCTCACAAAACTTCCTGGAAGAACCAAGTCATTCTGCCTTTCTGTCACAGTCCCCCACCTGGGATGTAACTTACGTGGGCGCTTTCATCTACTGCTGCGTCTTTGTCTCTCACTCACAACATGTCCTGTGTGAGAAGAGGAAGAGATCCAGGGAAGGAGCAGATCAAACTCAAGCTATCCAAATAAATAAATAAATAAATAAATAAATAAATAACGACCAAAAAAAAAAAAAAACAAACCCCAAAGATCAAACCACTGTTCTGCTACTTTTTGCAGTTCTTGAAAAGGGTGCTAATGGAGGATAAAGTTGAAAAAGTTGATCCGAATTCTGTTTATGGCCTCTTTGGAAATGTAATACTTTTCCAATTACTTAGGGGTTCTCATGTGCTGGATACAAGATTGATAGATAGCATGGGGCCAGCATGCTGTGGTTTTTGAACAGAAAGTGATCTCACATTACATCAAACTGGGCTACCAAACCAGAATGAGAGTACCTTTCCAAGACCAGAACATCTCTCCAGGAATTGGCCATCCAAGCTCTGTCTGGACGTTTCCAGAAATACTCTACTCCCACCCCAGTTACCTAGATCAGAACGGTCTCCTTACAGCAGAGTTCTCTAGTTCTCCAGGATGTTCTCCTCTGTGGGGCCACTTTTGCCCTCTGGAAGAAAAGAAAAGAAAAAAATCCATATTTTCGTCTACATGACTGCTTCTTAGGGAAAAGGTGGTCCAAAATTATCATGTCAATATTTTCCTAGAATAGAGGATTTGAAATGCCATATGAACTACAATGAATAGAACCGCATCATAGGAAAAGAAAAAAAATGTCTTTAACTATTAATCGCATCTAGGGGCATCTGAGTGGCTTAGTTGGCTCAGACAGGGTCCTGGGATTGAGCCCTACATCAGGTTCCCTGCTCAGCGAGGAGCCTGCTTCTCCCTCTCCCTCTGCCCTGCTTGTGCTCTCTTTGTCTCTTTCTCTCTGTCAAGTAAGTAAATAAAATATTTTAAAAAAATTAACCACGTTTGTTTCCCTATTTAACGTAAGGGACAAAGTGCTTTCTGAGGAGGAAGAAATGTTTCAGTATTTAGAGTATACCCAAGTCTTTCTGTAGTTTGGAAAAAAATACAAAAATGCTTTAAAATACTCATAGTTTAGGGACATCTGGGGCGCTCCGTCAGCTAAGTCTCTGTCTTGATTTTGGCTCAGGTCATGATCTTAGGGTTGTGAGATCAAGCCCCACATCGGGTTCCAGAGTCAGTGGGGAGCCTGCTTGAGATTGTCTCTCCTTCTGCGACTCCCATTGCTCACGCTCTCTCTCTCTCTCTTTCTAAATAAATAAAGAAAGAAAATATTTTTTAAAAAATAAATAAAATACTTATACTTTAGATTGAAATGTTCCTTTTTAGAGACCAGTCCTAAGAACGTAATCCAAAACATGGGAGGAAGCTTTAGACACCCAGTCACCAACATGGTGATGTTGGCAATAACTGAAAGTTAAAAACACTACAAATAACCAAATTTTGGAATATACTTAAATAGCCCATGGGTTCTTACAATAATTGAAAACCATGACGCTCTTCAAAATGCTTTTATTAAACGCAATCTATCAACATATGAGATGATACAGGAGGGAAGCAAATGTATTTACAGCAAACCTGGGTGTTGGAAAGGAGAAAGAAGAGAACCCTAAGTACTGGCATGAGACAATAGATAATTTACATCTAGTTCCCACATTTTTTTAAAGTGTATGCTTTAGATTGTTCAGAGATAAGTGTTTTTTGAAGCAGGTCTGGAAACTATAAAGGACGCTGGAAGAATGGAGGGTGTTTGAGCTGTGAAAGCAGTGGTAAAGGTCACCATTATTATTGTCTGCAATGGAGCTGGTGAGAGCTGTATTCACAGAGACCTCGCCTTATTCCTCAGTTACACGAAGAACACGGTAACGGAATCTTACAAATTCGGTGTCTGTCGACCATTGCAAATTTCATGGTTCCCATTCCATCAGGCGCTCAGAGACTGAGTCTCTGTCCACAATCTTAATCTTAACCTACTGATTTGCTTACTTGGTGATCCTTGTGAGAAGCTCCTGGCTGCATAAGAAATGGGTATCCAAAATAACCAAATTATTATCCCTCCATGCATCTTCACAATCGAGATGATTTGCAGTTTTGTTCTGCAAATGCAAGGCACGGCCTTCTGGTGGCCGCCCCAGATGCCACACCACTTATGAAGCTAATGGGTTCCTGCTTTGGCTAATGGAAATGAAATGCTGCAAGCCTGCTTTCATTTGAGTAAATTTTACTGAAATAACAGAGATCACTTTCTTCTAAGTTGATGTTGTCTCTTACATATCAAAGTCCACTAAAGCCCATGTAAGGTATGAGCCAGGATATACTCCAAAAGTCGTTTCTCTATTATGCAGAGCTAGAAGGAGGTCGGGGGGGGGGAACTGGGTGTTTTACGGGGGCTGTGTTTAAATTGTCATACTAGTCATAAAATAAGGTTTGTGAAATATTGTCAAAACTGTAATATTGTCGCATATTATAATTGCAAATTGTCTAGAATAGTTAAAAGGTGAACTGTTCTCAATCCTTTAGGCAAAAATCCTATGTGCAGCAGGATAATGGGAGAGAGTAGCTGTTAAAGGTGAAAAGCTTATGTGTCCAATAAAATCCTGGAGGCATGCGAGAGAGTGGAGGAAATCATCTCTTCTTTGATGTGGAAAGAAGCTGCAGTGAGCTCCCATAGCTTAGCTATCCATTTATTTATTCATTTACTAAATAATGTAGCCATGCATTCATTAATTAAATAACCATACAATTTACCACTCCAACATTTCCTCATTTCCTCAATCACTGCTCAGTAATTTACTGACTCGTTAATTTGATCACTCATTCGTGTGTTTGGCTTTTTTTCATTGAGTAATATGTTCTTTACCTATACATTCATTTTTATAAGCAACATTTACCAAGGCACGTTGCTAGGTTCTGGTAATGAGGGAACGAGAAAGACAAGATCTCTATCCCCAGGGAGTTCACAGTGAATGAGACAGACGCGTGGCTTTGATGAGCGCTTTACCAGAGGTGGGGCAAAAGCACCAGGAGTGCAGAGAGTGAGGTCACTGCCTGCATTAGGAACCCCAAGGAGGTTTTACAGTGTTGCTTGAACTGGGTCTGCCCCATGAGGAGTAGCTCATTAGACAGAGGACAAAGCAGAGGGAGCCAGGAGGGCTCCTATCAGAAACAGAAGGAAGCCTCTTCCCAGGCAGGGGAAGCAGCTTGTGCCTGGCTGGCTCAGCTGTTTGAGAAATCAGCCCTTGTTTAGAGAATGGTGAACGGCTCCCAGCTACTGGAGAAACAGGGCAAGACTGAAATGAACCCAGGTAGGTCTTCCCAGGGCGGAGACCCATTGCAAACAGCCATGCCAGCTACCCTCTGGGATGATAAAGGTGCTGACCCATTCACACAGCGAAGGTGAATGTGTGCGAGACCCCACCTTCCACCTTCATGGATAACTGGACACAGTTACCGCAGGTGTAAGGAAATGGAAGCCTACTTAGCCATTTCTCCCGCTGCCCTCATTAAACTTTCCAAACTCTTGGTGTCGTAGCTGTGCCAAAGCTTTTTTGTTATCTTCCATCTCCCTTATTAGAACATGAGGCTCTTGAAGACAGGAAGCAGATCATTCATTTCTGTACCCTCACTGGCTATATTTGAGCAGTGGGAGAATTAGTTGATGAATAAATGACAGTGTGAAAGAAGGAAGGGTAGCAACAAATCAGGTGGTCTAAATGCTAGGAAGTAATAAGATTTAGGGGAGAATCAAGATTCCCCTTCTGCAGTCTGGTTCTTATCCCCTCACGCCACATTTACGGTTTGTGTCATACACTGCACCCATGAGAAATGTATCCTTCCATTTTTTACTGTGAATCCTTTCCACCAAAGTAAATCCTTCATGTTACTCATGATATTAATTAAAATATATATTGAATAATATAGATAGGAGTTTTCTTATGGTGAGACTCTGGCTTTTTCTTCTTTAATCTTGGTTTTATCTGATACAGTAAGTTCTAAACATTCATGCTGGTCAGATGAATGAATTCAGGACTCTTTAATGAAAACGTGAGATGATGAGAAAAAGATAGGATGTTATTTACAAAAAAATGAATATATATATATATATATATATATATAATTTATGAAAATAAGACCACATGAGTATGATACCCTTTCAAATCACCAATTGTTCAGATGTCCTCCCTACATCTTATTGATGTATCGGCAGGAACTTTCACAACTCAGAACATACAGAAAGCAAGCAATATTTAGCTCTTCAATTACACAGTTAAATTTATACCTACATTGTATTTTTATTTAAATGTTTTACATGAAAATAGTATCAGAGAGGTGATTAAAGAAAACTTTTCAGTAGATAGCTCTTAAAAACCCCAGCCGTGACACATTTTCTTGTTCCAAATTCCTGTCTTTTCCTTGTCAGACTTGTCATCCCAATGAAGACATTTTTTTTCCTAACTCTCCACATTTGTAAAACTGCTTTCTTGATTTCATGTAATCATATCATACTTTAAAAACTAAAGAACAGGGGCGGCAGGGTGGCTCAATGGTTAGGCGTCTGACTCTTGATCTTGGCTCAGGTCATGATCTCAATGTTGTGAAATCCAGCCCCTCATCTGGCTTCGCATTCAATGCCGAGTCTGCTTGAGATTCCCTCCCTCTGCCCCTTCCCCCACTCCTGCTCAATCAATCAATCAATCAATATCTTTAAAACCTGAAGAATAATTTGTTAACCTTTTCCTGGCTGTTGGCTCTTTCAATGTTTGCCATTTGGCAAATGTTCTCTGAAGAAGGGAAAAGAAAAGGAAAGAAGGAAGGAAGGAAGGAAGGAAGGACGGAAAGAAGGAAGGAACAAACTATGTTTTGGGGATTCAAGATAAGGAAACAGGACTCGCACCAATTCTCAAAGGAAGAAATAGCTTCATCTGTCCACTGTTTCTCTTTGAACATTGTCTTAAGATGAAGCTTTCTATCTAAACATAGTGAGTAAAATTTAATGTAGATTCCTGTTGCTCCTGATGTCCCTGATCCCCCCTGCTTTCCAACATGGTTGAACAGATTTACCATGCCCCCAGGAATATAAGTGTTATGCTCTGTTATAATTTCCCCAGCATTCAGGTTATTATATTTTACTATTGTTAGCATAGGCAAAAAATGTTTCTCGAATATTGCTGTTATTTGCCTTGTGGTTACCGAGAAGTTCAAGCAATACAATTACATTACATTAATAATGGTCTGTAATTTTGACTTTTCACCGAGTCATAATGATTCTTCTCCCACTTAGGTCTATTCCTTGAGAGTGATATAACTTGCAAAACTACATATGGGGTCATTAGACCAGGAAATTTTCAGACTTCTATTTTCCTTCTATTCCTACAATCTCAAAATCTCAAAAGAGCATGCTCTTTTTTTTTTTCCCCTGCAGTATATTTCATTTTGCCCTCCATGTGGCTTATGTTTCTAATGGAATGTGGTTAATGGATTCTACTAGTTTTAACTCTAACATATGCTTAGTCAGATGATCCCAGACTAGCCTACTAGGCTTTCCTAATGAATATTCGATGAAAGTGTGTTTAAAATAAAGCAAGTTTCTTTAATGCATATAGTCTCACTTTATGCATGGTATGTTTCTAAGAGACAGATATTAGTATTGAAAACCTAGAAGAGGAGCAAAGAAGGTATTGGACCTCCATCCATGAAGGTAAAGTCTTCATTTGTGGACAGGGACTCTGTATCTAAATCAACCAATCAAAGGAGAATTCAACAAATCAGGTCCCCCATCCCTGTTTACAATGACCTCTGGCAAACGTGTTACTTTTGTTTCTTCTTACCTATTGTTTACTTTCTTATCAATCCCATATATGTGATGATTAGTTATGTGGTAACTCCAAAAATTCTGTGCCCCAGTGGAAAAGGGACAACTTCAGAATTGATGTACCAGGATAACCCTCAATGTTCTTTTGTGGCTCCAACAGTACATCGATGAGATCAGAAAACAACCCCAGTCCTAACCAAACCAGTTAATTAGGGGCTGCAGAGTGAATACACTTTGTTGTGTGGAAATATAGAAACAGTGCGCAGAATGCCTGCAAATGAAGTACTCAACATAAATGAAGCCAGCAGGTACCATCAAGGGTTCTCAGTGTATTTCCAGTGCATACCCTTGTAAAAATGAGTACAGTTTGAAACCTAAGGCAGTAAGTGAGAGAGCGTAGCTAGGTTCTTTGTCCCTGGTTTCAAGATAGGATTTAACATAATTTCTTCATTAGTAAAGAGATCCTTCCTCCAAAGGGGTCCTAAACAGCCCTGCTTCTGTAAAATTACAATAATAATTTATATAGTTCTTACTGTGCAGTAAACACTATGTTAGGCACAATTTACACCCCCACGACAACTTAGCAAAATAAGTTTGGTTATTATTCACCCTCATACTTACATGGAGGCTGAAATGAGAATTTAAATAGCTCACCCACGATCACACAGCTAGCGGTCGGCAGAGCATAGCTGGGCCCCTCTCAAATCCTCTCTGGCACTGAATTCCCTTCACCCAGTAAGGACACATGAGTGCCCCTCAACCCATTAAAGTGGCTTCATGGGCCAGGAATCCTGCAGACCCCTTCCCCATCTCTTGTTTCAGAACCAAATAACAGTTTGACATTTGAAATTCAAAAACAACAACAACAAAAACCCCTAGAAGGCAAACAGGCTATTTGCAGTTGTTTTTCCTCCCAAGGGAAGCTCAGTTAACATAGGAAAGTCAAATTAAAATTTGAACGGCGGTTGAATGCCCAGACAGACACAGAGATAGTCAGGAAGCACATGGTGACTCTTGAGGGACAGCAGGAATGCATCCCCTGATGTCAGAGGGAAACCTGCTCAAATGCCTTCTCTCCCCAAGGTCCAGGTTCTTCACCTGTAAAATACAAGGGTTCAGCCAAACGATGAGTACATTAGTCAGAATCCCCTTGTGTTCAGATAGCCTATGCCAGATCAAATGGGAATGATGGATGATGATGAGAGCTGGATGACACATAAGTACCTAGAAGTGTGGGCATATGATGGATGCAAGGGTGATGGACAGATGCATGAGCAGAATAGATTAGGTGGAAAGAAAGGGTTGAAATCTGCCTCCGAATTAACTATGTCCAGAAATCCATAGTCTTCTTGCTGATGCTCCAGCTTTCTCCTACCTCCTCCTCCCCATCCTTACCTCCTCTCCCACTCATCCTGGCTTCTGTGCACTGGGTCCCAGGGGATTCCATTGGTCTCCTGCATGAGAAAGAGGACTCAGAAAGAGTATGTCGGGCTCACATTACCGATGGCTGCAGCCAACGTAAAAGATGTAGTTACCCTCTCCTGTCCAATTCTGAAAGTTCCCCAGAATGGCCCTGATTGGTGCAGAATAACTCCTTGTTTCCTTCATGCAGATGGATCATACTGACTCAAGAAGTGTAGCACTGGGCAACAATGTGGCCAGCTCAACATGCTTTCACATTCCCCTTACAGATTACGTGCTATTTTTCATTTTTATCTCCTTGTTTCTTGCCCTTCTGGCTTGTGATATTCAGACATTTCTATAACATGTTCATCATTGGGATATTACTGATGATAGGAAGATTAATAGGTCAAAGGTGAACAGTAACAAAATGAGTTTAAAAATTGATTAGATTTCTCTTGATAAATTGCCAGCACAATTGATATCGTGGTCTATAACATTTCTCCTTGCTCGATTGTGCCATTGCAGGAAGGAGAATACTGATCCCCCACAATTCCCATGTCCTTTTACCTGGAATCTCTGAATATATCGGGTAGAGACCTCAAAACAGGGGAGTTCTCCTGGATTGTCCATGTAGGTCTAATCTAATCACCTGGACCCTTAAAGTGGAAAAGGAAGTCCAAAGAGTCAACCAGAGAGGACACACCAGAAGCGACCAGAAGGCAGTGAGACGCAAGAGAGACTATACGCCAATGCCAGCTTTGAAGATGCAAGAAGGGATTCATGAGCTAAAACATATGAGCAGCCTCTAGAAGGTTGCTGATACCCTCAGCTGATAGCCAAGAACCCCAAGGAACTGAAATCTGCCAACAACCAGAATGGGCAAGAATGCAGATTCCCCTCCTAAGTTCTAGAAAGGAAGACAAGCCAGCAGACTCATTGATGGTAGCCCATGAGACCCATCGTGTGCTGCTGACCTGCAAAACTGTAAGATAACAAATTTGTAATGTTTAGGCCACTAATTTGGGGGTAATTTGTTACAGCTGCAATAGAAAACTAATTCACTGTTGTTTTTTTTTGTTTGTTTGTTTTGTTTTGTTTTGTTTTTGTTTTTAAGGAAAGTGTTCCCTAAGTGGGTTTCTTAACCCATTTGTTCAGCCCTAGAAAGCAGAATTGTGGTGGTCTTGGTTGGTCAAAGTCCCACTTGTCTCAGTCTCTCTTCTTAAGAATAACTAGAGGAGCTTTTTCTCATTTTCAATTTTATAAAGAGGACGAAGTCTCTTGTTAAGAGGTAAGAGTCTGCACTCTGTAGAAAATGGGGTTAGGGAGATACACATTGCTTAGAAAAAAAAAAAAAAAAAAAAACAGACTGCAAAAGAGAAACATTGGGTACAGGTGAGACTCATTAGCCAACATGGTCCAGAGAAACACCTTTCCCTGGCCTGCCTGTCTGGGCTTCCAGCCTGGATGCTTCTTTCTTAAATCGGCCGTGCCATCCATGCCCCCTGCTCTGATTTCTTTAGCATTCTGGTTTGCACTTCACTGACTTGTTACTAATCTCAAATGGTCCCAGGATTTGTTTATAATTCTGCTCAAGATAAAAATTCTACCAAATAAGTCATTTCCATAGAGACTTTTCATACTCGAAAGGATCCTACAAAATGCTGGCTACCTGTTTGACTTGCTAATGTGGAGGATGGCAGTGTTAGGTTGAGATTCTGTCACTAATTATCTCTAACAACTGCACTTTTTCTAACCGCATTTTCTCAGTGTGCTAAGGCAATGCCAAAGCATACAAACCTGTTTTAACAATCCTAAGTGTGATAAGATGGCAGATAAAGATAATGCAAAAACAGAGAGGAAGGAAGGAGGGAAGGAAGGAAGGTAAGAAGGAAAGAAGGAAGGAAGGATCATCTTCACCCAAAACTTAAAAGATAGGATAAGGTACACCCTTGAATTAATAAGGACTTAAAAACCAGAAGGTGAAGCATGTGAACATCTGGCCAGGTGTACCTGGCCTTCAGTGGGTTTATTAAACCCAGAAACAATAGAATCTTGATTGTTAAAGCCCACATGAGACCTGGAGGGAAGAACTTAAGCCTAAATAAACCAGGAATTATAAATGAGACCACTACTAGTACCCCAAGTATCTCACCATCAGTGAAAGGTAAATGAGAAAATCTATCTCATCTGCCCTAAAAACTAGCAAGAAAATTGATCTATCTCTGCCAGTACTTCATGAGTTTGGGCTCTAAATTTATACCACCTGACTCACCAGAAATAAATACACAAAGCTCTGAATTCATTTTAATAACACAAACTATATAAAATTTTCCACAAGACACAGAGTGGGGAGAGGGAAGCCTTCTTAATTTGAGCTGATAATCAAAGATTACAAAATGCATGAGGAAACCACCCATCCTAAGCACAGTGAAGCAGACACAACCCTGCAGACTGTGAAAACCGAAGGACATTCATTAATAAAATAAGAATCTGAAAGACAAACCATTAAAAAATAGAAATCAACACTGTAATAAAAGAAAAAAAGGTATTTGAATGCAAGAAAAACAGTCAGATGTGACAGCAAAATCGAACGTCTGGAAATCAAAAGTCCTTGAAGTTCAAAGTTCCTGGGGCAGACGGAACAGATTAGACTCCTCAGAATAAGGGGTTGGTGCAATGAGAAATCTATTTGGTCCACGTTCCCAGAATAAAGCAAGGAATTCTAAGGACATGGTAAACATAAAGGGTCCTTATGTGAGGATTGAATGAGAAGGTCCAAAGCACATTGACTGCAGAAGGCAAGAGAAAAGGGGGTAGGGAAGCAATATTTGAAGAGATGATGACTGAAGTTTTTCCTGAAGCGATGAAGTAACGTGCATCCTCATATTAAAACAGCACTCAGAGAAGAGTGCACATTGAATTAAACACATGCACACACACATGCATGTACACTTAGCCATAAGGTAGACTCCACATCACTGCAAAGACAGGACTGGTGCAGTACTAGACATAAGGGCTTGGAACTCACGTAGTACGTAGTGCAGGATATATATCAGCTCTTTTTCTTACCCTTACTGCTAGAATAATTAAAAATGCATTGCTACTGGGGCCGCCTGGGTAGTTCAGTCGGTTAAGCGACCAACTCTTGATTCCAGCTCAGGTCATGATCTCAGGGTTGTGAGATCAACTCCCACATCAGGCTCCACACTCAGCATGGAGTCTGCTTGAGATTCTCTTTCTTCTTCTCCTTCTGCTCCTCCCCTTCCTCATGCTAAAAATTTAAAAAGTTAAAAATAAAGAAATAACTAAAATCTTTAAAAACAGTACACTGCTATTATTATTCACTTTTCTTCTCTCTATATTAGTGAAATTGTGTAAATAGCGTAAGGAAAGCAAGTGGTTGAAGCATAGTGTAAAATCTGTGGGATGAGATTTTTTTTCGTAAAATTATACACAAAGGCCAGTAGGCCTCAGGCCATCATCCTTAAGGCTGGGGCACAGAAAACAAATTCTGAAACAAACATGGCACGTGTTCACTTCTATTTAATTTGGGCTGTGGTGCCCCCCAACGCATGGCTATTCCTTCACAGGACCCAGACCCAGCCCAAGCTGCCAATCCTTGTCTCCTGGTCCCACATGGCTTCTGCCTAAGAGAAAGCACAAAGACAAAGGCTGTGGTGCCCTGGGGGCAAATGGGTGCTGATTATATTATTTTTTGTACTTTTCTATGTTTGAAATATTTCATCATTTTTAAAAGGAACCCAGACTTTCCACATGGAGCTTCCACTCCATGTGGAATCCCTTTTAGTCCAAAGTGTCACAATTCCTACGTAACTTTATCCCACCGACCCACTGGCCAGTATTTTACCTTCAACCAGTGTAACTCGGGCTACTCTGGGTCTCCACCTCCCTACCTGAGAAACAGGGCAAAGGTTATAGGGGGATTACCTCAGCCATCAGTGACAGGAAACAGAGTTTTCAGCTCCCCAAACAACGTAGTTTCCAGCTGCCTTCCGAAAGCACTGGAAGGACTAGAAACTGCCTTTTATGTCCTACTTAGCATACATCTAGGGGGCTTAGGTCACGACAGCTGGTTTGGTGGTTAAGGAAGAATTTAGATAACTAAAAAATGAATATAAAGAATACCAAGGAGATCAGTTCTTCAGGGATAAGGGATTTTTACAGTCCTTTCAGCTGTGTTAAGTCTTCCAAAATGCAAAGCACCACAAAGAGGTTTGTGCTGATAATCTCTGACTGTCTTTGATAATCTTTGCCTAGTTACCTGTAAGGAAAAGTAGACCTCATATACCTCACTTTTTTAATGTGGAATAACAATGGCAGTGATGATCAGTTTTTCTACAACCCATTGGCTAACGTGTGAAAGTTCAGATGCAAGTGTTCTTGTGTGCTAATAGTGGAAAGTGCTGTGATAATGTCTGAGGAAAAAAACAGTATTTTCCTGACATGGAAAGGCTGGATACATAACAGAGATAGGTAGATAGATAGATAGATAGTAGGTAGATAGAGAAATAGATAGATAAATGATAAACAGATAGAGATAGAATTGCTTTGACTTCTTTTTTCTCTCTTCAAAAAAGATAGATGTCACAAACTACATATCTGACAAAGGACTTGTATCTAGACTATAAAAGAACCCAATAAGCAACATTAAAAATAAAATCCAGTTACTAAAAAAACGGGGGGAGTATGTCTGGGTGGCTCAGTCTCTTGCGTCCCACTCTTGATTTCAGCTCAGGTCATAATCTCAGGGTTGTGAGATGGAGCCCTGGAGTTGGGCTCCTTGCTGGGCAGGGAACCTGCTTAAGATTCTCTCTCTCCCTCCACCTCTGCCCCGCCCCCCCCACTTGTCTGCACATGCATTCTCTGTCTTGAAAAATAAAGAAAAAAGAAAAAGAAAGAAATTTGCCTTAAAAAAAAAAATCCAGTTAGACATGAGCAAAAAACATGAGCAGACATTTCACCAAAGAGGACATATGGATATAAAATAGCAGATAAAACCATGTTCAGCATCACTCATCATCATGAGAATGTGAATGAAAACCACAATGAGATATCACTACATACCTCTTAAAACAGCTTAAACCACAGATAGCTGGTGAAGTTGCAGAGGCACTTGACACGCAGCTGGTAGGACTGTAAGATGGTACAGCTACTCTGGAGAATCGTTTGTCAATTCCTTAAATACCTAAACATATAGTTACTATATGACCCAGCAATCATGTTCCCAGCCATTTTCCCAGAAAAAAAATGAAGATTATGTCCACATAAAAACCTATACATGAACATTCACAGGAGATTCCCTTGCAATTGTTCCCAAACCAAAAGCAATCTAAATGATCTTCAGTGGATAGATGGTTAAACACACTGTGGTACATCCATACCATGGAATAATAGGCAACAATACAAAGGGATAAACTCTCATGTGATAGTTAATTTTACATGTTAATTTGACGAGGCTAAGAGATGCCTGGATAGCTGGTAAACATTTTTCTGAGTGTATTTGTGAGAGTGTTTCTGGAAGGGAATATAATTTGTGTTGGTAGACAGAGTAATGAAGATTACCCTCACCATGTAGGAGGACATCATCCAATCCATCGAGGGCTTGGCCCAAAGAAAAAGATGGAGGAAGGGTGAATTTGTTCTCTGCTAGAGCTGGGACATCCATCTTCTCCTGCCCATGGACATCTGTGCTCCTGGTTCTCAGGCCTATGGACTCAGACTGGAACATACTATTGGCTCCCTTGATAGTCAGGCCTCACGTTTGGACCAGAGCTATACTACTGACTTTCCTGTGCCTCCGGATTACAGATGGCAGATGGTGGGACTTCTCAGTCTCCACAACCATGAGAGCCAATTCCCCTTTCTACGTGTCTATGTATATCCTCTTGGTTCTGTTTCTATGGAGAACCCTGGCTAATACATCTTGATACATGTCACAGCCCAGAAGGATCCCAAGAGCATTGTGCTCAATGAAAATTCAATCTTGAAAGTTTCCTTATTTGATGATTCCATTTATAAAACCTTCTTACATGATAAAATTATAGAAATAGCAAACTGATGAGGGGTTGTCAGAAGTTAGGCAGGGGTGGAAGGGATAGTTAAGTGTGAATATACAAAAATAGGAGGAGCGAGATTTTTACTGTGATCCAACAGTCATGTGTCTTGGTTGCGGTGATTACAGATGTCTGTATGTGTGATAAAGCACCATAGAACAACACGAAAATAACATCGCATACAACTGGTATCCCATACAATTGATGTTGACTTTAACCTGACCCTGGTTTCTAGTTGGAGAAAGAATTGGATATTTTCTCCATGACTAGAGGCTCATAAAAACCCTGGATCTGGTTCCAGATTCATCAACCAAATGACTCTGGAGCCCACATCACTGTCGTTAGGGAAGAAGCTCAAAGTTTCACATTAATTTCTTGGCGTGACTAGCATTTCAGCAGAGAAAGAATGACTGCTGTTAGGGTCTTGTTATTGCTGGCAGGATAATACCTAGTGAGGTAGAGGCTGATTGTCCTACACACTCCTGCTCAGAAAAAATACCTAGTAGTCTACAATTCTTTTAAGATAACAGGGTCAGGTAATTATTTAAAAAGAGACTTTGTGCTTTCTAATCTCCCCTGTCTGCTGATAAGTGTGGAGATAAATAGGAACAAGTAAGTATAAGAGGCAGGCACAAAGTAAAAGGTCCGGGTTTTGTTCTGTAATGTCCCTTTTTCTTTCTGAACTGCTGTAGCCAACTGCATAAAATACGTTCTCTATGGAATCAGGTAGCTTTCACTTTTCAGCCAGAAATATGGTCCTACTGACTTCTGAAAAATCTAGTCTATTTATATTTTTTTCATATGGCCAACAAATGCAATCAGGAATTTACTATCTCTTAGGTCAGTGAATCGCTGTTTTGCCCAGGATAATCTGTGTTCTTATCCTAGGTCTGCCACATGCTCTTTTTAGGATCTTTGATAAGTTAATTTATTTAACTTTGGACCCTCCATTTGTAAAGTACAATCAACAGTCATACCTACTGCAAAAATATTAGGAGTGTTAAAATATACTAATGCGTGAAAATTGTTGAGCACGGTATCAGGGTCATAGGGAAAACTCAAGTTCAGTAAATGATAATGTTGATAACATTATTAGTGTTAAACAGTCCAAAAAAGAAAGAGTGGTAAGCACAAGTCTTGGATTCAATTCTGACATCATTAGAATATATGACCTCAAAGACTATAGCTAACCACTAACTACCCAAGTGTTTGCCGCTATAAAATAAGGAGGATGCATCTATGACTCAAAAATACGAGTGCAGCAGGGACTACTAGAGAGAGAGAAATCTAAGTCTTTAAACAGTTGTGAAGATGTCTTATTGTTCTATTAAAATCGCTCTTTAGAAATAGGAGGACATGCCAGGGGACCAGTTTCTGTATGGTTACATGTAAATACAGGATGATACCATCCCCATGAGGGTCCTTGTGGCATCTGCCCTGCACAATCTGTCCTGCTAGACGCTTTTGACCACCCTCCTGTTAGGTATTACTTTGTCAGCCAAGTTAATATTCAACTGAACCAACTCAATAAAGAATGATCTAATCGTATTTCTTCTTTGCTAAAAATGTCCAATAGATTTTCATGGTCTCAAAACAAATTAAAAAAAAAAAGAAAACTATAAAATATATAAATATTTGGCATACATTCAGTCCTCACAATGATATATCCAAAATTTATTTTCCACATTCCATTTCCACTACTGGCCTTCACAGGCTTTGTGCTTATAAGCGACTCATCGCCACCCCAGGAAAGCCCCATGGTTCCCTCTGCTCAGCCTTCGACACACTGTCTTCTCCCTTTCAGTGTCTTGTTGAGTCCCACACGCCTGCCTCCCTGTACAAATCTCAGGGTCTAAATACTATAAATCTTGTTTATTCCCGAGTTTCCCGTGGCTGCTGTAACAAACTACCACAAACTTAAAACTTTGGAAATTTCTTTTCTCACAGATCTGGAGGTGAGAAGTCTGAAATCAAGGTGTTGGCAGAGCTGGGTTCCCTCTAGAGGATCCAGGGAAGACTCCATTCCTTCCCTCACCCAGCTTCTGCTGGCTGTCGGCATTCCTTGCCTTGTGGGCTGTGTTTGTCAGGCTCCTCCAGAGAAATGAAAACCAATATGATGGAAATATACATAGATTTAGATAACTATGTCTTTTATGTCTACATATTTCTATGTATCTCTCTATAACTAGATCTACCTATATCTTTCTCTCTATATATACATAGATTGTGAGATTTCTTTTAAGGAATTGCTAAAGAGGGGAGAATGGCCAAGTCCAAAATCTACTGGGATGGGCGGGCAGGCTGGAGACCCAGAGAAGAACTACAGTGGAGCCTGAAGCCTGTGGGCTGGCACTGTGGGCTGGCAGAATTCTCTCTCGCTCCCAAGAGGTCAACCTTTTGTTCTACACAGCATTTAAGTGATTGGAGGAGGCCCACTCACATGATGGAGCGTTCTCTCATTTACTTCAAGTCCCCTGATTTAGATGATTTAATGCCATCCAGGGGCATCTGGTAGCTCAGTCTCGGGTCCAACTCTTGATTTCAGCTCAGGTCATGATCTGAAGGTCATCTCTGTGCTCACTTGGGGAGTCTGCTTGAGATTCTCTCTCTCCCTCTCCTTTTGTGCACACATGTGTTCTAAATAAATAAATAAATGCATGTTGGTACCATCCCAAAACACCATCACCGAAATATTCAGAATAATGTTTGAAGAAATATCTGAGAATTGTGGCCCAGCCATGTTGACACATAAGATTAACCATCAACTGGCCCCATAGCTCCAGTCTCTCCTTTTTTCCTCCAAAGATTTTATTTATTTATTTGAGAGAAAGAACATGAGCATGGTGAGGGGCAGAGAGAGTGGCAGACTCCCCACTGAGCAGGGAGCCCGATGTAGGGCTCGACCCCAGGATTCTGGGATCATGACCTGAGCCAAAGGCAGACGCTTAACAGACTGAGCCACCCAGGTCCCCAGTCTGCCTTCTTGAGCACATTTCTTCTCCTTTTCTGCCAATGTGTCTTCTGAGTGTCTATCTTATAATTACACATGTGATTGCATTTAGATCCCACCTAGATAATCCAGGATAAGCTTCACATTGCAAGATCTTCAATTTACTTATGTTTGCCAAGACCTAATCTCTGAATAGACGAACATTTACCCTTTCCCCATATAAAGTGATATTTGCAGTGCCCAGGGATTAGGATGTAGAGATATCACCTTGGGAGTCACCATTTAACCCATTATATTCCCCCATCAAAAAGTAGTGTCCCATTCTTCTAAAGTTATGTACTATTTTGGTTTATATCATTTTACACATTCAAAAACAAACATCAATCACCCTATTGCTTGGCAGGCACTGTGCCAACTGCTGGGGTCACAAAGAAGACCCATCATAAGCTCACTATCTAGGAACACTGTATATGTAAAGAAATAATCCTGGTGATGGGCATTAAGGTGATGAGCACCTGGTGTTATATGCAACTGATGAATTACTGAACTCTGCATCTGAAACTAATGATGTACTATATGTTGGCTAATTGAGTTTAAATTCAAAATTTTTTTAAAAATTAAAAAAAAATTAAAAAGAAATAATCCCAAATCCAATATATGTAGAACATGCAAATTATACCAGATATCCCTCTTTGCTCTCAAATCACCTTGTACTTACCCCTATGATAGTATTTGAAACTTCAGTTGTAATCAGCTATTTCCATGGCTATATCCCTCACTAAACTCTAAGTCCCATGTCTTTTTAAACTTCTGTGTCTCTAATCCCTAAAACAGAAGCCTAATTCAATTTCATTGAATTAATGAAACAATCTAACAAAATCATTAAGTTCCCACCAAAT
Source organism: Lontra canadensis (assembly GCF_010015895.1). Classification (NCBI taxonomy): domain Eukaryota; kingdom Metazoa; phylum Chordata; class Mammalia; order Carnivora; family Mustelidae; genus Lontra; species Lontra canadensis. The sequence goes on along the minus strand of NW_022631026.1, from coordinate 9,115,217 downwards.
GTCAGATACTTTTCTGGATGCTACATTATACCCTATAGCAAAATACCATTATTTTAAAATGAAGATCTGTTAAACCCTAGTGGATGGATGAACACATGTATAACTTAATTAATGACTAAACAATGTGCTTTGGAAAGACAAGAAAAGAAGCAAATCTCTTGATGGAGGAGATAAAGTGCTGAGTATGATTCTTGAAAGGAGTTCAGAGGTGGGGTGAGAGCAGCAAAAAGCCCTCAGATGTCCTGAATGGTACGGTCAGACTTGACTGATCTGCCATAGACTTCATGATCCTTGAGCAAAGTGGGTGTGTTTTATTGCCGCTGCTTTTCTTTTCACACTTCCAATCACTTTTATGTTTAATCCAATGTCTTGAACAGAGAATATTCTCAAATCTCAGCAACTGTCTAGACCAGGGTGGTATTCCTTATGGTAGACACTAGCCCCGAATGGGGCTATCATTTCCTCAGTGATACTAGCTCCATTTTGGTTGCCAAGAGCCACATGTGGCTAGTGGCCACCATGTGAAACCTACAAATGATGAATATGACCAGCCTTGCAGAAAGTTCTCCTGGGCAATACTGGTCTACAATGACAGAATGAACTGAAGACAATGTCTTAAAATGTTAGACTAGAAAGGTTCCTTATGTCTCATAAGTCCAATTTCCTCACTTTTACATTTAGAGACACCAAGATCCAGACAGGCAAAGCAACTGCCGGATTTTCATGGTGAGCTGGTTCTGGATGTGTTGATATCGCATGATGGATTGGAGTCTTTCCTCCGTGCTTCATTTATAGTGAATTAGACTACACTTTGTTTTAACTATAATGATTTGTGAGAGGAGAAGTTTTATTGTGAAGTATTATTTGTAGAAAAATTCACTAAGGTCTTTCAGGGCCCATGTAGGTGAGAAATTTACAAGACAGTTCTCAGATCAATCTGGAGGCTTCATTAGACCAGAGAATGGGTTTAGTCCTGTTACCTCCCGAAAACCAACAGTCTAGCCAAGGGTGACAGTGACTAATCATCAGTGATGGGGAAAGAACCCCGGAGAGTGGGGAAGGGACAGTGAATTACAGCAGTCTCGCCTTAGAAAGGCTTAAGCTCTCATTCCATTTCTCCTCTTTATTTATAGCCTGGCCTTTGGTAGATTCCCCTTCTACACTGAGGTTGTGTCCTCATCTTCAAAATAGAAATAATGACACCAACATCCTTAACTGTTTTTGCATATTAAATATTGACCACTGCCTTCGTCTGTTCTGACTGCCATAACAACATATCACAGACTGGGTAGCTTACAGAAACAGAAACCTACAGCTCACAGCTCTGGAGGCTGGATGTCTCCAAGTTGCCAGCATGGTTGCCTGCAGGAGAAAACCCTCTTCCTTCTTCATGGATGGTGCTCTTTGCTGTGCCTTCCCATGAGAGACTGGGGATCTCTCTGGAACCTCTTTTATGAGGTACTAATCCCATCCATGAGGGCTTCACCTTCATGGTCTAAGCACTTTCCAAAGGCCCAACCTCTTAATACCATTATCTTTGAGGGTTAGGCATCAACACACAAATTTTGGGAGGACACAAACATTCAAATCATGGCATTACATAGCAATGAAGAAGGAGGAAGAGGAAGACAACTATTAGGAAAGCAGATACATATATAATTATAATAATAAAGGCAAATACTTACAGACAGCTCATCACACACTGAGCATTGAGCTAAATGTTTTAGGTGCTTGCTTACAACAAGCTTATGAGCGTGGTACTCATGTTATCCCTGTTTCATACACGCATGAACTGAGGCACAGAGTGACTCACCTAAGATCATGGCTGGGAAATAAATAGGTAAAATCAAACCCAGACCGTCAGCCATGGAAAGTATGCTCCTACCACCCTGATTCCAAAAGGGAGAGGCCTTACCTCCCTGCAGAGGAGCGCTCTTCTACAGTCTCTCCAGTCAGCAGGAGTCTATGAATGAGTCTTTGTTGGATGAATACCCTGGAACTCTGAAATTAAGTTGGAAAAACTGGAGTGCTACAGGACTTGGGTTCCAGCCTAATGTGATGGTTCAGACCACCTGGTTCCCTATGGGCTGCCTCTGGATCTCTCTCCTGTGCTGGTCTGCATTTTCTGTTTAGACTCTCGCCAGGGCAGCCCTGCCACTTGGTTGAGCTAAAATGCAAACAGCCCCAGTTTTTGGGCTTGTTTCAATCCTCCTGGGTGAGTTCCTGTTTTCAAAGCTTCATGGGTAGCTGAAACGCAAACATCCTACCTAATAATTTTAACTTCGCAAAAAGCATCTCCGGTGGACGAGTGCCCACATCCAGTTTTCATTTGTCCATTCATGCAATAAATATGGATGGCAGGTTACATGGGCCAAGAACTGTGCACACAGAAACATTGCAGACCAGTCCCTTCTGGACGAAGCTCAGAGCCGGGGCGGACATGGACCTATGAAGAGAAAATCAAGTCAAGCCTTTCAAATTTCTCAAGAAAAGCTTCGATAGGGACTAGAAGGAGCGCAAAGGAGAGAGGGGTCCATCCTCTCTGAGAGGCTGAGAAAAATGTAGTTGACTTCCCAATTAGTTACTTGGCAGATGGTGTCCCCACCCCTCGTCTGGAAGACCTGCGTGCGGTCTCACGGAGGGAAGTTCGCCCCTGGCTTTTCTGCGATGTGTGTGTTTTCTTCTCAAGTCTCTGCTTTGAGAAACATGAATGAACACTTGCATCGTTTACGGTCTGGCTGCCTGCCCTATTCGGCTTAACCAAAATTTTGAAGCAAATTCTGAGGGGTGGGTTTTTTCCAATTCCTTAATTAAACAACTGGTGATTTCCATGAGATTCATTCATCTTTGTATCTTTCCAAGTGACTTTCACTGAAAGGGCCACTATGTTGAAGTCACCACTTTTCCTTAAATAATATTTCTACTGTGTACTCTAGTTGTTTATTTTTATAGTTCTGTGTATTTGACCTAAAGCTTTTAACCTTGTGTGTGTGCCCTGAAATGACTTTATTGCAAAAGGGTTTAGCTTCTAAATCTAAATAATAAATAATATTCAGCTATAACAGGAGAGAAAGAAATATCAGGACTGCCTGTTCCCTCCAAAATTGTAATCATAAAAATGAAAAAGTGTGATAGGGCTCACGTAAATGAGGGGCCACGGGGGACAGACACAAGACACTAAAGCCCTTTTGAGAAGAACTGAGGGAAATAATGCCTATGAAGTATGCAAACTATGTCAGGAAATCCCCGTCGGTGCTTTTGGATATAAATCTTAGTAGAGCAAATGCTAGGAGAAGGGAGAAAAGCCAAGCTCAGAGATGGGAAGAGAGTCCCTAACATTACCTAGTGGGCAGGACAGAGGGCCGCTAGGAGAAGCTGATGGTTTTATTCAGTAGCTTTTGCTTGCTTCATTTTGCCACCTGGCGTCATTATTAAAAGCCATTTCTTATCATGGAAGCAGTCAAAAGTATGTGTCAGGAATTCGGATTAAGGAATATGGAGATTCATAAGCTATGAAAAGTCCATGGCGTTCATTAGTATCCCGTCTGTTCACACTGTGGAATTCTCGTCTATTAGGTACTTTTCCTTTACAAACCCCGTCTTTCGAAATACATTGTCTGCTGGCTTCGACTTCTCGCAATACTAGAAGTAACAGACCAACATTCTCACTGTGCAAAACTAGAAAAGCCAGATCAGAAAACAAACTGAGGGTTTTGGAGGGGCGAGGGGTAGGGGGTTGGGTGAGCCTGGTGGTGGGTATTATGGAGGGCAAGTATTGCATGGGGCACTGGGTGTGGTGCATAAACAATGAAGTTTGGAACATTGAAAATAAATTAAATTTAATTTAATTTTAAAAAAAGAAAGAAAGAAAACCATCCAGTAATTACTGAGGCAACAAATATCTGAGGAGTTGAAACCAGGGAATGAAAGGGATGTCCCAGAATACAATGATGGATTCGCTGTCACCAGAGTCCTGCCTGTCCCGGCGTGCCCACTGCCAGATCTCATTCTGCTGCCCATCATGGGAGTTTCAAGCCTCCCCAGCCCTTCTGGCTTCACACCATCCCCCTGGCCTCCGCAGTTTCTGCATCATAACTCTTGCCCCAAAGAGCATCCCATGTCAGCATCTCCTGCTGTCAGCTCTCATCTGGAGACCATACCCACCGCAGAGCTTCGAAAGGATGATGGGTCCCAACCCCTCCCCGCACCCACCCCATGACTCTTTTCTGTCCCTTCTTGGTGCAGGGACATAGTCAGATGCTGATGTCTCTGGTCCTGTCTTTGTCAGCTCAGGTGTCATAACAAAATACTGCAGGTTGGGTAGTTTGAACAACAGTATGTTTCTCATACTTTCACATGCTGGAAATCGATGGTCAAGATGCTAGTGAATGTGGATTCTGGTGAAAGCCCTCTTCCTGGCTTGTAGACCATGGCTTCTTGCTGTGTCCCCACATGGTCATTCCTCTGCTCATGTGTAGAAAGAAAAGCTTCAGTGCCCCTTCCTCTTCTTGTAAGAACTCTAGTCCTGTCATATTAGGGCCCCGCCCTTATGATCTCGTCTGACTTTGCTTACCTTCTTCAAGGCCCTACCTCCCAATACAGCCATACTGGGGTTCAGGCTTCACCATGTGGTTTTAGGAGGGAACATAATTCAGTCCCTACAAGATACAGATGGAATAAATTCATTCCTTTAGCTTTCTTACCTCTTTCTTAATAATATTCTTCTAAGTTCTAGCATTTTTACTTTGTTTGATCTAGTGACTGAATAAAAGAAGGAATAACTTCAGAGTCACCAAATTTCACTCCACTTAAGAAAAATAGGGGTGCCTGGGTGGCTTGGTCTGTTAAGTGTCTGCTTTCAGCTCAGGTCATGATCCCGGGGTTCTAGGATCAAGCCCTGGGTCAGCTCCCTCCTCAGTGGGGAGCCTGCTTCTCCCTCTCCCTCCACTGCTCCCCCTGCTTGAGCTCTCTCTCTGTGTCTGTCAAATAAATAAATGAATAAAATATTTTCAAAAATAAATGAGGAAGAATGGTTATAGGAAATAAAAAATGCTGTCTCTCAGATTGTTAATTGTTTTCATTCATTTCCCCCAATATTATTTTTCAATAATTTGCCAAAGCAGATGTTCAGTGTAAGGTAGCTAATCCCGCTCCGCTGATAAGCTTCACACTTGATTTTAGTCAAAAGGCCAAGAAGTGATCAGCTGATAAGTTTCAAACCAAAACTGATAAAAATTGATGATAGTAGTAGTATTGAATATTTATTATTATTGAGCCCCTACCAGGGGTTAGGTACCTGTGCTATGTCCTTTGTTTCTGTTACTTTTAATTCTCAAAGCAACTCTGAAAGACAAATACTTGTTTCCCCACTTTACACACTGTAGATGAAGAACTCGGGGTCAACGTTGAGTGATACGCCCTAACTCCCACAGCAGATCAACAGCTGACCGCCATGATTTGAACCACGTTTGTTTGATTCCCAAACTAATAAGCTTTCCACATAAGGGAACCTCCAGAAGCTGGTAAAATAACTGTTGGGATAAACCTCTCTGTCAATATCTTACAAACATCTGTGAGGCTGAGAAAACTATCATAGGAAACCCTCATCATATTCAAGCCCATTACACAAATAAGGCAACTAGGGTTCAGAGAACGAGGTTGCATTATGACTTTCTTGGACCCCAGGCACTTGGGCCTTCATAGGCTTCTTTATCTATAAGAAATTATTAAAAATTATTATTTTACACTGTATAGTCATCAAAACAAATATTATGTATTAGAACATTTTCTTTGACCCAAAAAAGCTCATTTTTTTTTTCCTTCTGATTTTTTAAGAAGAAATAAAACATTTTGTGGTCCCTGGAAGGCTCAGCCCTGTGCTTCCTCTGCCCAGTGGATAATTTGGCCCTGCCAGAGAGGTTAAGCAATTTTTTGATAACTTTCTAACATAATAGAGAATATAATTATTATATTATAATATATATAATGAACTTTATCATAAAGAATTAGCTTACACGATTACGGAGGCTAAGAAGTCCCATGTTCAGCTACCTCCCTGGGAGCAGGAAAACCAATGGTATGGATATGAGTCCTGAGAACTAGGAGCGCTTAGGGCAGGAGAAGCTCAGAAGTCAGGCAGAAAGCAACTTCAACCTTTGTCTACCTTTTTGTTTCATTCAGGCCCTATGGGGACTTGATGATCCCTACTGGCACTCGGCCAGGTGCGGGGTGGGGGGGCATTGCTTTACTCAGGCCACCAATTAAGTGCTAATCTTCTCTTGAAACAGCCTCTTAGACACACCCAGAAATGATGTTTAAGCAGCTGTCTGGGCAACCCATGACCTAGTCAAGTTGGCCTATGAAATTATGCATCCTAATGACTGTCATTCTTCTATATTGGAGATATCATCAAAGCTTAACAAAGCATGCAGGACATATCCTTTAATTTTATATTCTTTTTTTTTTGTATTTTATATTCTCTCTGTATTTGTTTCTCTTCTTTTACACATAGATTTTAAAGTGCCCAAAACAAATAGAATAATTGTTTTGCCCTGTGAATCTGAACGGCTTCATTGGACAAAGAAAGGAAAGCCTACATGAAGAAGGAGGCGAGGCTGGGTGGAGGCAGGCATGGCCCCTCGTGGTCTGTGCAAGTGTCACCGGGTCTGTGTAAATCGTCTCCACGTTCCTCTTAAATCCTTTCTCTTTAAGATGTTGTTAATTAGAACCATCTGCTAGCCACTATTGGTTCGCTGAGGCTAATCCCTGTTTACTGTAAATGTATAAATGTGTAAGGAAACCTAAGGGTGGAGGGTGGCTGGTAAAAAAAGAAAATAAAAGAAAAGAAAGAAAGAAAGAAAAACACAAAATGCTTCGCAAAAACCCAGGGAGCCTTACAATCGCTGGCGTCCTAGATGTGAGACATCATCGCGTTGAATCCCGCTAATGGGAAGTAGGGCTGTAGCTTCACACGAAGGGCTGTCACATGTTCTAGATGACGAGGTTGTATTTCTGCCATGGATATGTTGCCAGTAAGTCTGGATGGTCCTGTCTGCAAGTCCAGAGACCAGGAGCAGACCCCCAGCCCTCCCTGCACCTGCGGAGGGAGCCGCCCTGGCCTCGTGGGGAAGGCAACCCTGCCTGGGAGCCGCCTGCCTGCGTTTGCAGTGGGAACCCAATGTCCTTCCTTGTCCCCCAGTCGGTGCCAGACACACGTCGCCTCAACGTGGCATTCCACCCTTTCATTCCTGGTCGCACATGTGTGGGGTTCTTTTTCAGCAGGGATGGCCTCAAACAAATGTCTAGTCAAAATCCAACATGAAGCAAACAGATTCCAGATCACACATGGCCTCAACTGCTTTTGCAGCTGTCTCAGTGGAATTCTTCCCCACTGACACCAATCACTTCCTTCTGCCCCCAACCTGTTTAACATTAAATCCTCCCTTCCAGCTCAAATAACCCCACAGCCTGTGACCGCCCTCCTGCCACCCGGCTTACCCCCACCCTCTTGTGAATCCTCCTTTTTTCTGTGGAAAAGCTCAGGATGAGTTCATTTTTTCAAAAGTTCTGTTGTTTCTCTTGGACCCTTACGCTTACCTCCCTTGTCAATGAAAGCTTGTGTAAGGAACACAAAACAGCAGAGGGACATCTGACTCAGTGAAAAAAAAGAAGGACTTTGATTAGAGGCCACGATGGGTTCACCTGCTGTCCTTCCTACTAGCTATCTCTGTGACTTTGGGCAAAGGATTTCCTGAACTTGCGCAATGCACAACCTGTACTACCATATGCCATGTCTGTGAGTCACGGTCCCACATCCATGAAGTGGGGGTGATACTACTTTTCTCATATGATTATGGAGAAGCTACACTAATGTGACATTGAATTAACAATAGTAAGGCAAAAGATGCCATTAACATCACAGCCAATGTTGTTAGCCATGTTCCCAAAGATTGCAGTGAGACAGGTAGCTTTCCTTTGAAAGCTTGTTTTGTTTTGTGTTTCCTAAAGACATGAACATATCATGTAGTGCAGAAATGCAAAGACATCCTCAATCCAATATCCTTATTATTTGTCCCAAACTAGGTGGCTTAGTACAGAAACTGAATGACTTTCTGAGTAACTTGGTTTGATTAGGTTGCAATTAATTGATTCACTAGGTCTAATCTTAGTATCTCTATTACCTAAGGCTTGGTTCAGACTATAAGAGGTGCCCTTTATGTGAGTACAGCTGTCGTACCCTCCCCTTGGGCTGCAGAGGGAGAAGCGAGTGGGCATGTGTGGGAGAGGTCATTGTTCCCTGAACAAGCTCTGCAAAACTGGCTGCTCTGAAACACATTTTTAAGGTTGCAACTGACATGAAGGAATCTTGGTCCATGATGACAGATGATGAATAGACGTCGTATGCGATGTATAATTGGAACGTTGGATGTTAGATTCTGAGAAGCACGTAGATGGCCATCCAGACACAGCACCTTTCTGAGATCTGCTCTGTCACCCAGCAGATTCAGGGCTCCAATGTCAAAACAGGCTCTGTCTCTGCTTCTGAACTTCCCTATGAGCCCATTCAAGTTGGTTGTAATTAGGACACATCAATGGGCTTCTCCCTTCCTTCATTTCCAGGAGGCTTCTCCATCTGCTTTGCAAACGCAGAGTTTAGTTTTCCTAATGGGTTCACCCTTCATTTGTCCTGACATGCCTCTTCGTATCAAAAACTCAGTATGGAGTGTTTTGGACTTACGCTCTTCTCGCTGCCACGACACCCCTGGGAGCAGCTGAGCACATTCCCTGCCTAATGTGAAGGAGTGAAAGAGCCCGGAAACTGTTAGCTATTGGTTTTCAACATTATCAAGTGTCCTGAGAGAGCAAGGATAAGCCACAATGCCCTTAATGACTTGGCTTCAAAGTCACACACTGTCACCTCCATAAAACACTATTGGTCAGACAACCAGCTTTGACTTGGTGTGTGAGGAGATGACAATGAGTGCGGATACGAGGAGGAGAGCATCACTGGAAACTGACTACTACGTATATCGTCATACATCTTTATGCTGGCATCTTAAATGTTTTTTGTAAGTTCAAATAGTTGTAAATGTTAATGTAAATGTTATCCTTAAATAGATAGTTATGTTAGCATATATTGTGGAAATTATATATATATGTATATATATGTACATATACATATATATAATTAAAATTATATTTTTAAGTAATCTCTACACCCAATGTGGGGCTCAAATTCAGAACCCTGAGATTAAGAGTCACACGCTCTCCTAATTGAGTCAGCTGGGCATCCCTGTGAAAATAGGTTTTATTTATTTATTTGAGAGAGAAAGAGAGAGCACATGGGAGGAGGCACAGAGGGAGAGGGACAAGCAGACTCCACACTGAGCGTAGAGCCCGACACAGGACTCAGTCCCACTACTCTGAGTTCATGACCTGAGCCGAAACCAAGAATCAGACCCTTAATGAACTGAGCCAGCCAGACACCCTGGTGGAAATGGAAATATATTTTAATGAGAACCTTGGATCTGTAGATGTAGCTCACTCGATCTCTGGAAGATGTCCACCATAATACCAATTGGAAAAGAAATTTGGCCTCCTTTTAAAACTTCAAATAAAAATGGTCTGTCAAAACGTACTTCCCAATTCTTGCTCTCACAAAGAGAAAGAGAGACATGCAGGGAGAGGGAGGGAGGAGGACAGCCATGTGGCCTTCCAACAAGTTTGTCAACTAGACTCAGGAAGGCCTTGGTGTTTCTTATGGCGCTCTCTACTTTGCACTGACACAGTGCTCCCCTCAGAGAGACACATTTCCAAAGTATGCCTTTTTTTAAGTCTGGAATATTTTTATACTTTGGGATAAGACACAACAAAAAGTTCCCAAATGGGTGTATCTTAGTTGCAGAGAAGGACAATTATGGAAGGCAGGTGGGAGAGGAGACGGGATAGGCCCCAGGACCCCCTCAAGCAGATGAGTCTTAGGAACCATACATATGGAGGCTGTGGATCTGAACTTTGAGTGGCTAAAATCTGCTCTTGCCCAGAGAGCCTGGGAAGGGATCAGTAACATCTGACCTCCAGTGTGAATAACACTGCTTCCCATCCCACAGTGCAACACAGACTGCAGTGCAGAGACATGTAGGTGGGCATCTTGCGTGCCCCTCTGAGAGTGCAAGGACAGGCTTCTCTATCCTGGGCTGGCATGTTCTTTGTGGCAGGAAAGTCTTCCAGGCCTTTCCGACTGCAGTGCTGGCTCAGAGCAGACTGTTGGTGGGAACCAGCTGGCCCAGTGGCGCCACTCCTCCCCTATCCTCCCACACATCCACACCAACATCAGCGATGAATTGTGACACACTTTTCAACAGAGCTGACATGAGGCCTCAGAATCCTTCTCAACACAACCTTGGGACACTGTCTCAATCTATCACATTTAGGGCTCGGGTTTCTCCAAGTGACTTGCACCAACCCACCCCCTATGCCCACATCCCCAGCGGAAGCCACAGAGTGAACACTTCCTAGGAAACACTGCACCAAAAAAAATATTGGCTTGAAACGACCCTGACATTATGACTTGCTCCGGCTGATAGAGTGGAGAGAAAGTGATGCTGTGACTTTGCTTAGCACTTGGAGAAGTTCAGAAAAGGGAAGAAACAGGAGCACTTTCCTCTTCTCTAAGTGGGAGTAGGTTGTGGAAGTGCTTGGTGTTTTTTAAGGCTCTGAGTTTCCCTCAGGCATCCATCGTTCTCTTGAAGGAAGGAAGCAGAGTATAAGTTTGTAGCAAACAGGGTGAAGTGGAGAGTGGGAGGCCAGACAAGGGTGTCTGTTGGTGGATGCCTGCATGGCGAGGTGGGCTTTCTGTTTCCTTCCTGGTTTGTCGGTCTTCCTCTCCATCTCCAGCACACGTGAGAGTGTGGCCAGGATGTGGCTTCAGGAGAAGGAGTTCTCTGTATCCTGAGATGCTGGGGATCTTTAAGAGGTTCAGCAAACCAATCCCACTACCACCATTGGTTGCCAGACTCTTGAGGATCTCAACACTGCACCGTTTTACTATCTTTACTGCTAAACCATCATCGTCAGCTTTCGTCTGCTGTACATGTTATACACATGCGTGCTACACAGCAGGTTAATTATTACAAATTAGGCAAGATTCACATCGCAAAATGATAAAAAAAAAGACTGACAGTGTGTGCGTGCATTGGGGTGCAAATGCACTATCCATCCTCTGCTCACTCTTCAAGGACATAAAAGGGACAGTCTCTGAGCCTCAGTTTCTTCATCCATAAAGCAAGAGCTGTGAAGTCATATTGAGATTTCTGGGATCTCTTGTCTCTTCTCCAAGTTCCGATTCTTTTATGTTCTACATTAGAGTGGAAATTCCCAATGTCACTCATCAATGGGATGGATACCAAGCTTGTTAAAGCCTTGGAGGCCAGGTATCATGTCTATATGGCCCCGAACGTGTCAGGAGCACTCACATAGTCTAGTGTGGAACACAGAGTAGGTGTGAAATAAATAATTGTTGAATGAATAAACACATTACTGGAGATGATTAAGGCAGCCCTGGAACAAGACAGAGTATCTGGGCAGGATTTACACCCTGGGCTGACTGTGAATCATGCAAGTTGTGCTTCTTGCCAGCAATGTCCCAATCATGAACAGAAGACAAATCCAAGTAATGACATGACTCCTGTGACCTGGTCCTTCTAGAAATATCAGCCAGGCCATTTCCTCAAGTCACATGGTAGGCCCTGGGACTGGACTTCTTTCATATCCTTAGGAATGTGAGCTCTTGTCTTCCCAGGGACCCTCAAATACACACCCCGTCGCTAATGTCCTCTGGGGAGAGGCTATGGGAACCTCAGGCCTTACAGGAAGGAAGACGGTTCAGGGAAGGCCATGACCCATGGTTATTTTCAGCCTGAGTTCTCTCAGTTCAAGCAGAGGTCACACTTCTTTCCTGAAAGCAGAAGATCCCCGAAGCTGGCATGGGTTTAATAAAAAAATACCAGCTTGGGATCCGGTGAAGGTGGACTTCCCTCTACTCTGATTCCATTTATGTCCTAGAGCTAGTCCCTTCCCTTCTCTGAGCCTTGGCCTTTTGATCTTTAAAATTCATCTATTCAGAAACTGTAGAGAACCTCCTACTTGTCAGGAGCAGTTCTAGATGCTGAAGATAAGATTATTAAAAAAAAAAAAAAGTCCCTGCTTTCATAAAACCTTTAGTGGCAGGAGATAAGTAATAATCAAATAAAAATAAAGTATGGCAGGTGATGGCTTAGGGGGGAAAATGACAAAGCAGAGTAAAAAAAAAAATCAGTAAGAGGAAGAACTTGCTGTTTTATATGGGTATGGGGTGTTCAAGGAAGGTGGTGGGAACTGCAATGCCCACCACCCCCTACCTTCCAGGAAGGACTGAACTAGGGAGGTAACCCAGCGGGAGGGAGCAGGGAGGATGTCCAAAGGAAGTGCATTCCAGGAAGGGCAAAGGCTCCCAAGGCAGGAGCAGAGCTGTGTGTTCCTCCCAGGACCAGAAAGCAAGTCCTCAGGGCTGGGGAGGAATCAATGAGGAGAGAAGCCGAGTGAGTCACGGCCAGGACTTGGCATTTCCTTCTGAGTGGTGTAGAAAGAAAGCCCTGGGAAACTCGGGACAGAACATTCAGAATGGGCTACAGGTCGAAGAAAAGAGACCAATTAAGACAAGTCGTCAGATTCTCTGTATTTGACAGGATGTGACTTAATACAGAGTTTGAGAGAAAGAACATAGTTAACTTGAACTGCAATATTTTTTGGTCTAAGCAACTGGAAAAAAAAATCTGAGATTCGCTGGAACCCTTGAGATTGTTAAAAGAAAAAAAGAGAGAGAGAGAGTCATTTTACAAACATGGGGGAGTGCAGTTTTGGACCTATTATTTTTAAGATCCCCAGTAGACATCCAAACGGACATGTTGAGTACAGAGTTGGGCATGTGAGTCTGGAGACCAGGAGAGAAACCTAGGTTGGTCATACAGCCTTTCAGAAGCAGCCTCTCTCCCCTGAACCACAGAACACAGAAAATTATTTCAGTCGCTGCTTTCTCAGTTCTTCCAATGGTTATTCATAAATACAGTGTGAAATGCGTAGAAGAGGATTTAATACTTTGTATGCAATGTATGCTTTATGGCATGGTCCATGGTCCAATGTCACCCCATACACAGCGGCATTATTTCATCTGGGAACTTGATAAAAATGCTGATTGTCAGAACCCTACCCCAGACTTACTGCATTAGAAACTAAAGGTAAGGAGCACACAATTAAGCCCACCAAGTGTTTTGAACCCCCGGTTTATTGCCTTAGGACACTGGAGTTTAATTTCTTTTGGACCCTGAAGGAGGAAGTTCTAAAACTCTAAAATGAGGAAATGGTATCTCATGATATTCTGTAAAAGTAAAGTCTTTCTTCTCCTGGATGTTCTATCAAGGTAGAAGACTCAAGCCATTGGCTTCCATGTATCTGTGTATTTCTAGTTGGTTCATGTGTCTACACTGTCACACTACCATTGCCTTGCCCAGCTGAGTAGGCAATGGTGGGGAGGTGCTTCCTGTATCTGAAGTCAGCCCTAGAGGAGGGGCCTTGAAACACAGTCATAAGGATGACAGTAGAAATAACACATAGACTCAAAGTTCTTTTAAGAGGTAACATAACTCCTAAATCTGTCTGTTGGGGAGGGCTTCCTTAGAGAAGAATGAAATCCAGCTTTAATCCATGAGTTTTATGTATTTTAAGCCAATCTACAAGTAATTTCCTTTCCTAAAGGAGTAATATGAACCATATCAGAGTGTAATGTTCATTCATTCAATGGATGTATATGCTATATGCTACATGCTGGATACTACTTTTTTTTTTTTTAAATGTTTGAAAAGAAAGGAAGAGGAGAGCTCCCTAACTACATTGGCACAGTTAGGTTTAGCTGCTCATTGCTCTCAAAGCTCCCTGCCTTGTTCCAGCCCCAGCTTCTCCATGTTCCAGCTGTTTGGACCTTCAGCAAGTTACTTAGTTGGCATCAATGGATTTTAGTTTTCTTCATCTGTCAAATGGGAATAATAATGGTAATGTCCACCTCCAAAGGAGCTAGTCCTTATCACAGGGGACATACTGTCATTAAAATATTATCTTTTTATAGGGCTGTTTTTCTTGACATTTGTCATAGTGTGTGTGTGTGTGTGTGCGCACACGTACGTGCGCGTGCACGTGCACTTAAAAATTATTGTATTGCTCACTTGAGACAGAGAGGACAATGCTAAAATTTATAATTGTATGAGCTACTTCGGAATAATACCGAGTATTTAGTATGCATTCAGTAAATAAGTCTCTCTGTATTTGTCTAATCTATACATTTCACATAATGGAATCATACGATATGTAGTCCTTTGCGACCAAATTCTTTCACTTACCATACTGTTTCATGGTCCATCCATAATGTAGCTGTACCTCTATTCCATCTTATTTTAAATTTATGAATAATATTCCATTGTAGAGATATCTTCGTATTAGTATCCACTCACCCTTCAATGGCTATTTGGTTCCTTCCAGTTTTTGGTTATTGCAAGTACATTACCATGGATAAAGAGAACATTCATGCACAAGTCTTAATACAGACACATGCTTTCATTTTTCTTGGGAAAACACCTAGAAGTGGAATTGCCAGTTATATGATAATGCCATATTTAACCACTTAAGGAACTGCCAAACTGTTTTCCAAAGGGACTGTACCATTTTACATTCCCACTAGTGATGCAGGACTCCACTTTCTCCACATCCTCACCAAGATTTATTATTACCTAAATTCTTGATATTTATATTCAACACCCTAATTTTCAGCACGTTTTCTCTTCCAATACACGTTAAAGAGATAAGTTTTCCCTCTAATTGGCTAAGTTGTCACATTTTCTTTTTTCATGTTGTATTCTTTTCCTGCTTAATTAAAAATATTCTTGGTCTTTCCTCATGATTTGGTTTCAACTAAGTGCCAACTAGACATATATTTCTTTTCTTTATTTCAAAAATATTTCATTTATTTATTTTAGAGAGAGAGAGAGAGAGAAAGCATGAGCAGGGCAAGGGGCAGAGGAAAAAGCAGACTTCCCGTTGAGCAGCGAGCCTGACATGGAGCTCAATCCTAGGACCCTGAGATCATGGTCTGAGCCAAAGTCAGACATTTAACCAACACCGAGCCACCCAGGTGCCCCTAGATGCATATTTCTTAATTTCCAAATTTATTGTGGAAAGGGAACATATTTTGTGTGATTTAATTCTGAATTTCACTGAGGTGTATTTTACTGCCCATTATTAACAGTTATGTGCCAAAAGAATGTCAAATAAGCAATTATTAAATATAGTGTTTGTTACCGGGGCATCAGAACACATTTTTCAATCAAGTTCCTCAAACATTGTGTAAATATGATTTTTGCCTCCTTTCTCAGTCAGTTATTAGGATTGGAATGTTACAATCTCGCAATGTCATGTTCGGTTTGTGTATTTCACTTGGGAGTCTACCAGCTTCATTTCACATATTTTGTGATAATATTTTAGATACATCTTAAATTAAAAATAGCTAGGTTTTTTTTTTTAAAACATTTTATCATTTTGAAGTGACCATGACAACTAGTAAGGCTTATTTTCGCCTGAAAAACCTTTGAATGTAGTATAAATACGCCAGCTTTCTTTCCATGCCGATTTACATAACACTTTTCTGTCCTTTCTGTGTACCTTTATAGATGTTGAAAACACTTGTAAAGTACATATATTCTGATATCCTTGCTCTCTTAACCAGCATTTAATTCATTTATACTTGGACTTAAATTTAATATATTTATTATAATTTTTAAAAATGTGTTTACTTGCCTATTTTTCTTTTTCTCTTTTCTTACCTACCTCAGGATCTTTTTAAATTATTACGTTTTCCTCTATTATAAAGTTTATGTTAGTGAACAATTTCCAGCTGACACAATTCAAATTAGCATCGTATGATGTGAGTTTACTTTTAAAGGGACTGTTTAAAAAGCAGTGGGAAGCATTAAGGAAAACCAAAAAGCTTCTAAGGAAGGGGTTCTGTTTCAACACTCGCCCCTAAAGAATGAGAGAAGAGAGCAGTTACTAGAATCCACAGACGTCAGGATCCTGGGATCAAGCCCTGCATGGGGCTCCCAGCTCAGAGAGGAGTCTGCTTCTCACTATCCCTCTGCCTGTTTGTGTTCTCTCTCTCTCTTGCTTGCTCACTCTCTCTCTCTGAGATAAAGGAATAAAATTTTGGGGAAAAAAATCTTATAAATTATTATACATTTTGTATTTCTACCTTTCTTACCCAAGCAAGCATAGTGTTAGTGTTATATGCAATGTTCATTTAGGTTCACAATTCTGTCCTTCCTTCTTGCAGCTCAGTTTATCCATTTAGTGAAAAGTTGCTGGAAATAAATCCTTCAGAATTTCTACTGCTGAAGAACTGGTTGTAAACTTTTAAAATATTAATTTCTCTGAAAATATTGTTTTCACCTTTATTCTTGAAATCTATTTTAGCTGGGTATGGTCCTCTCTGATGATATTTTGTTGTTTGTTTTTTCTGTCTGTATGCTTTGAGGTCAATCAGTCTTTTCTCTCACTGATTTAAGATTTTATTTTAGTTTCATATTTTTTTGTGTGTGTTTCACTGTGATGTGTCTGGGTACGGTTCTCTTTTTCTTTTATTCAAGACCTAGTTGGCTTCTGTCTGTGTGTTGCTTCTTCTCATTTGTTCGGAAAATGCTCAATTTCTCTTCCAATACTGGTTCTTCTCCATTCTTTCTCCTCCTGTGGAATTCTAATCAAGCATATATTAAGCTTCCTAGTCTATGCTTCTTTTCTTTCCTCCTTATTTTGCTTATTGTTTTATCTTTATGTTGCATGCTGTAAAACTTCTGATTTATCAATTCATGTTGTTTTGCTATATCAAACCTGCATTTGATTTTTAAATCATGCTTATTAAATCATTAAATCATTGCTCACATCAAGGAATTCTGATTGACTCTTTTGTAAAGCTACAATGTTACTTTTTGCAGTTTCCTCTTTCCTCTGGGTATTTCCAGGCTTATCTGTTACCTTTTTAAATAATCATTGTTTCTACTGTTTCCTGTATGATAAGTCTAATATTTGATGTCTTTGCCGCACGATTTTCCTATTGTGTACAAGATACAACACACCCACACAGTTTTGACTTCCAAACAAGTACCTTTAATTGATTCCTAATTATAAGCAACAACAGGTAAGGGGGGAAAGAATTGGCTTCAATGAAATCTTCTGCCTACCTCCGATCCAGGAGATTTATCTATCAAAGTAGCTCCTTGATGTTAACCAAAAATTATACTGGCTAAATGTCAAGAAAGACAAAAGTTGGGATGAATAAATGCACACACGTAAGAATCAGGAACAAAAAGCCATCCTCAAGGAAATAAACACAGGTGGTAATCCTAAACTGAAAACTCTATTTAATAGCAAGTAAGGGTTCCTTATTTTTTTATGAACATATAATTTATTATTTGTTTCAAGGGTACAGGTTTGTGATTCATCAGTCTTACATAATTCACAGCACTCACCATAGCACATACCCCCTCCAATGTCTATCACCCTGTCACCCTATCCCTCCCACCCCCACCACTCCAGCAACCTTCAGTTTGTTTCCCAAGATTAAGAGTCTCTTATGGTTTGTCTCTCTCTCTGGTTTTGTCTTATTTCATTTTTCCCTCCCTTCCCCTATGATCATCTGTCTTCTTTCTCACATTCCTCGTATCAGTGAGATCATATGATAATTGTCTGTCTCTGATTGACTTATTTCACTTAACATAGTACCCTCTAGTTCCAGCCATGTCATTGCAAATGACAAGATTTTAATTTTTTGATGACTGCATAATATTTCACTGTGTATATGTATATATACCATATCTTCTTTATCCATTCTTCTGTTGATGGACATCTGGTCTTTTTCCATAGTTTGGCTATTGTGGACATTGCTGTTGTGAACATTGCTGTTGTGAACATTGGGATGCATGTGCCCCTTTGGATCACTACATTTGTATCTTTGGGGTGAATACCCAGTAGTGCAATTGCTGAGTCATAGGGCAACTCTATTTTCAACTTTTTGAGGAACCACCTTACTGTTTTCCAGAGTGGCTGCACCAGCTTGCATTCCCACCAACAGGGTAAGAGGGTTTCCCTTTCTCTGCATCCTCACCAACATCCATCATTTCCTGACTTGTTAATTTTAGCCATTTTGACTGGTGTGAGGTGGTATCTCATTGTGCTTTGGATTTGTATTTCCCTGATGCCTAGTGATGTAGAGCACTTTTTCATGTGTCTGTTGGCCATCTGGATGTCTTCTTTGCAGAAATGTCTGCTCATGTCTTCTGCCCATTTCTTGATTGGATTATTTGTTCTTTGGGTGTTGAGTTTGATAAGTTCTTTATAGATTTTGGATACTAGCCTTTTATCTGATATGTCATTTGTAAATATCTTCTCCCATTCTGTTGGTTTTCTTTTGCTTTTGCTGTTTCCTTTGCTGTGCAAAAGCTTTTGATCTTGATGAAGACCCAATAATTCATTTTTGCCCTTGCTTCCCTTGCCTTTGGTGATGTTTCCAGGAAGAATTTGCTGCAGCTGAGTTCGAAGAGGTTGTTGCCTGTGTTCTCCTCAAGGATTTTGATAGATTCCTGTCTCACACTGAAATCTTTCATCCATGTTGAGTCTATTTTTGTATGTGATGTAAGAAAATGATCCAGTTTCATTTTTCTCCGTGTGGATGTCCAATTTTCCTAACACCATTTTTTTGAAGAGACTGTCTTTTTTCCATTGGACATTCTTTCCTGCCTTTTTGAAGATTAGTTGACCATAAAGTTGAGGGTCCATTTCTCTATTCTGTTCCATTGATCTATGTGTCTGTTTTTTGTGCCAGTACCATGCTGTCTTGATGATGGTGGCTTTGTAATAGAGCTTGAAGTATGGAATTGTGATGCCACCAGATTTTGTTTTCTTTTTCAACTTTCCTCTGGCTATTCAGGGTCTTTTCTGGTCCCATACAAATTTTAGGATTATTCTCTCTCTTTGAAAAAAAGTTGATGGTATTTTGATAGCGATTGAATTAAATGAGTAGATTGCTTTAGGTAGCATAGACATTTTCACAATATTTATTCTTCCAATCCGTGAACATGGAACATTTTTCCATTTATTTGTGCCTTCTTCAATTTCTTTTATGAGCATTCTGTAGTTTTCTGAGTACAGATTCTTTGCCTTTTTGGTTAAATTTACTCCTAGGTATCTTTTGGTTTTGGATACAATTGTAAATGTGATAGACTCCTTAATTTCTCTGTATTCTGTCTTGGTGGTGTATAGAAATGCAACTGATTTCTGTGCATTTTATATCCTGACACTTTACTGAATTCCTATATGAGTTCTAACAGTTTTGGGGTAGAGTCATTTGGGTTTTCCACATAAAGTATCGTATCATCTGCAAAGAGTGAGAGTTTGACTTCTTCTTTGCCAGTTAGGATGATTTTTATTTCTTTTTGTTGTCTGATTGCTGAGGCTAGGACTTCTGGTACTATGTTGAATAGCAGTGGTGATAGTGGACAGTCCTGCCATGTTCCTGACCTTAGAGGAAAAGCTCTCAGTTTTTCCCCACTGAGAATGATATTTGCGGTGAGTTTTGCATAGATGGCTTTTATGATATTAAGATAAGTACCCTCTATCCTTATTCTGTGAAGAGTTTTAGTAAGAAAAGACACTGTACTTTATCAAATGCTTTTTTTTTGCTTCTATTGAGAGTATCATATAGTTCTTGTTCTTTATTTCATTAATGTATTATATATCACATTGATTGATTTGTGGATGTAGAACCACTCTTGTAGCCCAGGAGTAAATACCACTTGGTTGTGGTGAATAATCTTTTTAGGTACTGTTGGATCCTATTGGCTAGTATTTTGGTGAGAATTTTTATATCTATGCTCATCAGGGATATAAGTCTGTAATTCTCCTTTTTGATGGGATCTTTGTTTGGTTTTGGGATCAAGGTCATGCTGGTTTCATAAAATGTGTTTGGAAGTTTTCCTTCCATTTCTATTTTTTGGAACAGTTTCAGGAGAATAGGTATTAATTCTTCCTTAAATGTTTGGTAAAATTCCCCTTGGAAGCCATCTGTCCCTGGGGTCTTGTTTGTTGGGAGATTTTTGATGACTGCTTCAATTTCCTAAATATGGGTTCTTTTTTAAGTGGGTTACTAGTCACCAAACATCCAACATGCGTTAATCACTTTGAAAACCATATGAAGTTATTTATCATCTGTCCTAAGGTAGGGAATCTCTCCAGCCTATGAATAACAAAAGTAAGGTTCAAATGATTTAGATGATTTCCTCAGGGTTACAAAGTAGCAGATCTGAGTTTAGGACCTAGATCCAAGAGCAACCTTTACCACGAACTTTTCCAAAGTTAAAGCTATCAGCCCAGAAGGAGAGGTAGGATAAGGTGAAGCTAAATTTATGAATCACTTAAACCAGAATGGAGAGATTGGACAAGAAAAGGATGTTGCATAATTTCATGATTTCCTTGTTTGGGAAACTCTTCACTTTGTTTCCAAGGAAAATGTAGTTCTTTTGCTTCTGCCTGACTGCAGCAAGCCTAAGCAAGCTCATGTGTCCTTCCACTCTCCCCTTGCATTGGGATTGGAAGAAAGCTATAACTCAGAGAAGCTCTAAGAATGAGAAGACATAAAACATTTTGACATATTGCTCACTTGCTCCCTCCTAAGGATTCATATTTCAAAATGAACCACATAGCTTTCTGACCCTTTGAGCCACTTCATACTAAATTTTATAAACATGCAATTTCAGAATTATAAAATACCGAGCATGATGCTTCCTCTTTTACTGAAATAGAAGCAGACCCAAGGAGGTTTAATCACTTATGTAAGGTCACACAGATGGTTAGCAGTACATTGGGACTCCCTCCTTTGCTTGTTTATCTTCCTAAACATGTGTTTCTTTGTTGAGACTCAGGCATATTCAGCACAAAAGCAAAACAATTCTTGCTTCTCTATTTTTGAATCCTTCTCTTTACTTTTGAAAATGATACAGTTCTTCAGCTGACCCTCCACACAGAGGGAATTTGGTACCTGGGGCCAGGTGATTCCTCATGTCTGTTTCCTCTCAACGTCAGGACTTAGTACTAAAAACAGTGTGTTATTCTCTGGCTTTATTTCTTTCACTAAATCGTTATGAAAACTTGGCTTTTGTTTCCTGGTTTGTAAAATGGATGTTGTATGAATTATTTGATTTCCAAGGTTCCTTACTCTCTGAGATTACAGGAGTTTGATTTTCATTCCAAATAATATAAATGGGACTATATATATTTTGTACCAGGCTTTGTGATAAGCAAAGATAATACAAAAACTCATTATGTTCCTTTCCTGCCCTCCAGGAACTTGAATTCAAGAGAGGAAGGCAGATCTGAAAACCTAATTTTTACGTAGTAACTGCAATGTAATAAAAAGGTACAGTTTGTCTACATTTTCTCCTGTAGTGTTCTATCTGTGATTAAAAACCAAAACCAACCAAACAAAACCCAGAAAACTCCAGACTATGCCCTTAGAAAGCTCATCGGAGGGCTGAGCATCCTGTTTCAACATATACCAGTCATAAAATGAAAAGCCTATCTTTAAACTCACTTCTTTCAATGGGCTAAGGCTTGCCAGCTGGGTGCAGGGCGTGGATTTCAGATTGTAACAGGATGTTGCAAGTACTCTGTACACAATGCCTCTAAGATCTCAGTGGAATGATGGCTCCCCATTGAGAAACTTCTGTCAACCTTACAGCTGCTCTGTGGCCAATCCCTCCACTGGCACCTCACAGTTAATCCAGACTAAATGCTTACAGAAATTGCTTGTCTGGAAAGGGTGAGCTCATGCCCCAATGACTGAAATGACTTCCAGGCAGTTCCCAACCCCCACAAACAAGAGCCCTGTTTTGGAGGTGATTGCGCAAGACCTATCATCACACCTTGGCTCTAGCTGGCAGTGGAAACCTGCCTTAGTCTTGTCTGTCTATAATTCAGCTCCAAGTGAGAGCCAATAGAGAAACATTTCAGAAATAGAATAAATCCTTGCTATCAGTTGGCCCATCCTCTTCTATTTACAATGGGGGAACCAAGGCCCTGGAAAGAGTTGTGATTTCTAAATGGACACAGCATGGCAGGACGATGCAGAACCAGCCCTCCTGGTGTCTGGTTCAAATTTTAGTGCTCTTTCAAAAACTCTATAGCTTGATCTCCATCCTTGGATTTCCCTGGAATATACTATCATCCATCTATCTGTCTATCATCTATGTATCTATCATCTATCTATCTATCTATCATCTATTTTTTTCTTTAAGAAGCTCTTAGCTGATGCTCTTCTCAGCTCTTCCTTTTCCTGCTTCTCAGACTCTAATATTGCTCTGCAGAATACTGTTCCTAATCCTGTCTTCTGTTTACTATGGATTTTTACATCTGTTGTATTTTTAAGACTATTGCATTCAAATATGATGATCATTTTGGTTCTTTGGGGCCCTCCTAAGTGTTGTGTCCAAGATGTCCCAGCTCCTAGGTTCCAGGGCACTTTTTGTAAAGTAACAGGGTTATTTAGCTGTCTGTTCAACTGGGGCACAGTGTCTAGGATGGGCAGTTCATGGAAAAGGCTCAGAAACCTTTGAAGGAGAGACAGAAGATGCTCAGGAGGTTGGTCTCCTCCAGCACCACAAATACAGAGACAGAGTCCAGGAAGATGAGCTGTTCCAGGAGTAAAGTCTGCTCTCAGGAAATCACCAGTCGTGGCTTTCACACCAGCTTCTGAAGAACTTCTCTGATGGGGGCAGCGCCAAGAGGCTTCACCTGAATTCAGTCGGAGGGAGCTCACATCTGTAAGAAAGTGGAGGTGACCTTCCCCAGCTATACTTCCTAAACAATGTCTCTGAAGCATATCAGGTAGCTTAGGCTATCTTTGGCCTCGATCATCGTGATGCTAAGCCAGTATCCAGAGTTTGGGGCACTGGGGACTAGCCCACCACATTTGGGCATCTGAGTCGGGGTGGCTGAGCAGGCGAGCTACCACATTGGTCATTAAATTGATCTCCTGTTGCCTGAGCTGTGCGGACATAGACTCCCTCCAGCCTTCACCTCTTCCCAGCCTTGGGGGGCTGTCTTTTGACAATCTGGCTAGTTGTCTTTTTCTGCTAATGGATGCGAACTTCCCGAAGGCATTTTCCAGCCACTATTTCCAGCCCGGAGCTGAGTAGATGCTCAATATGTAGGACTGAATAAAAGAAAGAAATGAGTTTAAACAGATGGGCCAACTTTTTCTGGAAAAGCACAGAAAGTCGATATTTTCGTTCTGAAGGCCACGGGGTCTCTCTCACAGCGGCCCGGCTTTGCCCTTGCAGCTCTCAGAGGTACAGGTAAACGAATGAGTGTGGCTGGGTTGTGACCGTTTATTTATGGCCACTGAAATGTGAACTGCATAAAACGTTCATGTTTCATAAAATATTATTATTTTTAGACTGTTTCAACTATTTAAAAATGTACAAAAAAATTCTTAGCGCTTGGGCTGCTTTTCCAATCCCAACAAACCTTGTGTGTTCCCCTCCCATCAAAAGCTATTGCATTTCAGTCTGCGTTCAAGCCAAACGCCAGACTTCCCATAAATAAATAAATAAATAAATACATTTTTAAAAGTGGCAGTTTCATAAAACAAGTGTCCCTAGAAAAGGTAAGTAATGATGACGTAAAGGGTCTTCATCTCAGTAAAGAAATGAAAGAAGTGATGAACATCAGGACCCAAAGACTAGGAAATCAGGCAGTTCTGTTGGGAGATTAGGTTCTTTTGGGGGGCATTTTCTGTTTTGTGGAGTCAATTAATTCTGGTTTGTGGTTTTTTGGTTTTGTTTTGTTTTTTGTTTTTTTTAGATTTATTTATTTATTTGAGAGAAAGCGAGCACGAGTGGGAGGGGCAGAGAGAGGGAGAGGGAAACTCAAGCAGACCCCGTGCTGAGTGCGGAGCCCGAGGAGAGGTTCACCCCCACCACCCTGAGACAACGACCTGGGTCAGACGCTTAACTAATGGAGCCACGCAGGTTCCCCGTGTTTGTTTTTATTATTGTATTTATTATTATATAATTTATATATTATTATATAATTTATTATTATTATTACTGTTGTTGTTCATGGTTTGGTCTTGTGTTTTGTAAGGAAGACTTGTCAGAGCTAAGGGGTTTCATTAATTCAATGTGTTTCTCTAGCCATTAGTCAAATAATTCATCCCCCACACACGGCTTTGTTAAGTAAATTATTTTCCCATATAGCCCTTCTGACAATTCCACGGAGCAGACAGAACCAGGGTATTAGCAGCATAGCTCAGTTATGGATGAAGATGGGAGAGGCTCACACGGCTAGTACATGAGGCTGGTGTTTGACCCACAGTTTGGCAGTTCACTTGTTACCCTGCCTCTCTCGCGCATCCTCCTCTTGTGGCAACAACCTGGAATAAGCACCATGAGAGAGCCAGAGGTGAGAAGGTTTTGAGGCAGGAGAGAGAAAAACAATTACTGAGCAAAATAAAAATAGGAGGGCCAGCAGCTCTGCTTGCCCCAGAGCCTGTGAGAGCACTGACCTCAGGATTGTAGGGAGGCTGTGTCCTCAAGATTGTAGGGGGCTGTGCCCTCAAGATTGTAGGGGGCTGTGCCTATGGGAAGGGAATCTGATTCCCAGTCCACAGGTGTCCACAGCACCCAAGTGATCCATACCACACTGTGGACTGTCAGGTGGACAGAGTGCCCGGAACTTTCTGAGTCCTTCCATATCCCCACGGACTAAACAGACCGAAAAGTAAGAGGTAATGCTTCCCTCTCATGAGCAACACCTCAACACCTCATTCCTTACTAACACAGTCAAAGGGAAACATTCTCCAAAGGCAGCCAGACATGAGTGTGTCCTGTCCATCGGGAGTGTGTGTGTGTGTGTGTGTGTGTGTGTGCATGTGTGTGCGTGTGCACGCGTGCACTCAACAGACCAAGCAAATATTCCATGCAGAGCTGCCATAATGAAAGCTATAAGTGTTTATTTTTCCGTCTCCCAAGGTCCCCTAAACCCTATGAAAAGCAAACACATCTCGAGGCATAACTGTCACGATTCACACTGGCCTAAAGGAGGGTCATTCACTTAGTCTTTGATTTGACTCCACAGCTCCTAATTGGTATGAACTAACATGATGTCACATTAAATATTTACTATGCCAGCTCAGTTGTGTCTCTGAAAAGTAAGCAAGGGAACCCAAAGTTAGAATTCTTGTCAGGCTACACAAAGGCTATCATACATCATTGGCTTTAAAGACCTGTTCTGTCAAGATCTGGAGCCTGACGTTAAGGGCGAGAAGTCAATCTTTAATTGGCAGTTGCCTTGACTAGAGGATTTGCTGAAAGAGCTGGGACATTCCGGATTAGGCTGGGAATTCTGCCACGCATTTGAAGGCTGCACGTTAAATGAAGAGCCCTCCTAAGTGTGACCAATAACATTGTACCAGTAATAATAAAAGTTAATCTTGAGGCCCTACTGTATGCCAGGCACAACCCTGGGTACGTTATACACCCTAGGTTGGTCTTATTTTATTTTATTTTATTTATTTGATAGAGAATGTGAAGAGTGGAGAGACACAGAGGAAGAAGGAGAAGCAGACACTCCACTGAGCAGAGAGCCTGATGCAGGACCTGGAGGTCATGACCCGAGCTGAAGACAAACGCCTAACTGACTGAGCCACCCAGGTGCCCTACGCTGTAGGTCTACCCCATGCAATGAGCCTATATAAGAGCGAGTGTGATAAAGAGGCAAAGCTTAAGGACTCTAAACACAGATGATCTGTTTGAGTCTTGGCTGCATGATCACAGAAAAAGAACACAAGTGATAATAATTAATAGTTGACTCATTGTGGCAGGTTGAATTGTGCCCCCACACTGCCCCACCCCAAAAGATATGTTCATTTATCATCCCTGGAACCCATGAATGTGACCTTATTTGGAAAAAAAAAAAGTGTCTTTGCCAATGTAATTCAGTTAAGGATCTTGAGATGATATCATCCTGAATTATCCAGCTCATCCCTAAATCTGATGACAAGTGTCCTTCTAAGGAAAAGGCAGGGAGAGATTTGAGACAGACCCCCAGGGAACACAGAAGAAGCAGTGTGACCACAGAGGCAGAGATAGGGGTGAAGCAGCCCCAGGTCCAGGACAGCCACCAGCAACTAGAAGAGGCAAAGAATGGGTTCTCTGTTCAGTCTTCAGGAGGAGTGCGGCCCTGCTGACTTCTCGAGTTGAGACTTTCGGCCTCCAGTACAATGAGAGAACACATGCCTGGCATTCTAAGCCACGTGTGATTACCAGGAGGCAGGGGTCTGTGGGAGCTGTGGTACAGGCTGCCCACTGCCCAGCCCAATCCCCACTGACAGTACAGAGCGAACCCTGGTAGAATGTCAGTCGTGTAACTCTCCAGTTGAAAACTGGATCCCGACTTTCCAGTGTCACAAGAGACCCAAACTTTTCTCTGTGGCTTTAAGATCCTCATGTTCAGAGGTCCGCCTACCTTTTTCTCTTACTAACATTCTCTTACTTAGATCCTCTCTTTTATCTTTGTTCTTCAAACAGATTAAATTCTTTCATTACTCATGGTATCTGCTTTTGCTTCTGTTTCTGTGTGGAGAGGCAGATGTTCCCAGAGGCCAGTGTCCTCCCGGTAGCTGGGCCTCAGGACCTTTGAGAGTGAGCCTCCCCAGATTCTCAAGGTTGTTGCCTTCCCTTCCCTCCTTCCAAAGACCTCATTATCCTAGTGCCTAATTTTATGTTCTTCATGGAACTTACTTCTTTCATTTTTTACTGTTAAGCACTCTTACTAGAATATACGCTGGACGCAGTCAGCTTGGTCACCTGGTGCCCAGACAGTACCAAATCCAAGCTGGGCTTGCATCAGACACGCTTCAACTTTGTATGAAAAAGCTGGACTGATTTAGAAGGGCCAGGACTGATTTAGAAGGATGGGGAGCTAGGACATTCTCCTAGAAGGCAGTTTCTGAACAGGACAATGATGTGTTCAAAAGAAAGATTGAAAGGAATCCAGAAGCAGGTGGAAAAGTGGTCAGTGGAGAGAGCCTGAATGCAGGGACAAGACAGAGGTAATGTGGGGCCGTGGCATGAGGAATGATGGAGCCTGTGAATTTTTTCATAAAAAATATATTATGGAAACATTCCTACATGTTTATGCCTGAATATATCTGGCAGGAATCCAAACAAATCTCTACTTTCCATTCTGAATATCACTGGGTTCATGCAATTCTATTTCTGGCCAAATCTGACTCTTTCAAAGGAGAATGTCTATGCAGATATTGTCATAAAAATAGAAGGGGTTTCTGCCACCAAGTATAAGTCACCTTCATCCCATAAAATACTTTTCATAACCCCGTGATCATCAGGCATTTGATACATACTCTGTTGGCACATTTTGAATCCGCAGCAAAATTTATGACATCTCTTCACTATGTGGTGAGTCATCTATAGTGTCCTTCTATAAACACATCAGCACAACAGGAAAAAAACGTATATATATGCCTCAGTGTTCCAATACCCTGGCTCTGCCTCTAATTTCTCTTTGTGTTTCATTTTTCCAGGGAGAAAGGGGAGAGGTAACTGAGAGGGACAGAGACAGAGAGGTTGGTTTGGATTCTCTCTGAAGCAGTCATTGGCACTGGATATAAGAACCTTGTCCTGGCATGGAGTTTAGAACAGGAAGTTTAAGCTACACAGCTGTGGTTTCTCAGCCTAGAATTGGGCCAATCTTTCCTTCCTTTTGGTGGCTCAGATCATATATTGTTAGAGCGAGAGAAAAACCCACTTCACCCTCAGTTTCCTGATCTGAATAAGGAAGTGGTTGAACTAGATAAGCTTGAAGAAACCAAGATCTGAAAAGCCGATGATTCTAAACATTCCCACACGAAAAAGTTGAGCAAGATTTTGCTTGGGGGACAAGGGGCATTGTATACACCCAATAAACATTTGTTGATGTGATAGTGTTTGATCTTATCTAATCCAACATCATCTGCTTTCCATTTTCAAAAGGATGTGGGTTGTTTAGCTTCTTATCCTTGCTAATGAATTCAATTCCTGATTTATTGCACAAAATACTGTGTGTGTGGAGAAGAGGGTGGCATTAGCTTTGTAGGGGCAGCCAAAAAGGAAGCTTCACAGAAAGGTGATATTTTGGTCCTGAGGCAACAATAGAAGCTTGCAAAACAAAAACTGATGAGAAAAGGCATCTAGGGACAAGAGAATTTTGTGTATAGAAGGGGAGAGACAGAAGAGTTGGCTGCACCAGAGAATCCTGGAATGGAGGGAAGAGGAGAGATGAAACCAGGCAATGTGACATAAAGAAAGGGGGCAGGTGTTGGTTTGGTGTGCCCACCATACTTTCCCATCACTTCCATAGTTCTTTGAGGACTCCTGCTATCCCTCTCAGTGCCTGTGGGATGGGTAAGGCTAAGCCCAACCCTCGTCTGTAGATGGAGATACTTTCCCAAGCCTGGCCCATTGGAGCACTGCATGCCCTCTCCTGTCCAAGGTTTTCAAATCAAAGATGAGCAAGTCATTCAAGTTGGGCCAATCCGACTCAATGGAATCAGGATTTCTGCTAAAGCCAAGGGGAAAGAGACTACTGTTTTGCTGGCATTGCAGAGCTCTTAGCCTGAGGCTATAGGTGGTTCCTGTGCCAACATCTGGCATGAGCTCCCTGGGAAGGAAGCCATGGTGGAAGCCATGCAGAGCTAAGACATAGAGCGACTTGGTGTAATGCTCTGTTCATCTGGTCAGGGTTTCCCAAAGGGAAAGCTCTGGCATTCTAGGTAAGACAATTGCCCTTTGGGCAAAATGTCCTGCTCATTGCTGGAATCCCCATGTTCTCTTTGAGGCCCCCCCCCAGATGTCAGTTATCTCCCTC
This sequence comes from Lontra canadensis, assembly GCF_010015895.1. Lineage (NCBI taxonomy): Eukaryota > Metazoa > Chordata > Mammalia > Carnivora > Mustelidae > Lontra > Lontra canadensis. The sequence continues at coordinate 9,086,165 of NW_022631026.1, read as the reverse complement.
CCCCAAATATGATAAGCAGAACTCCCCCCTGTATTTCCAAGTAGCCCTAAGGAAGGGGTACTCCCTCTCATAAGAGTCTGATCTCGATGCAGCATGCCTACCTTGGGGGTTTGAAGGTCATGTTTGTTTTGCTTTGTTTTGTTTTTGATTTGGCAGCTTAAATGGAGTTTTTAACACTTGCAACTAAAGTGTTCATAAGCACTTCAAAGAGGGTTTTAAATGGTGAAGGCATTCTCTACTTCCACCTCTTAGCATCTAATTCATGATAGTGCGTGTGCATGCATGTGTGTGTGTGTGTGTGCATATGTGTGTGTGCATGCGTGTGTGAGTGTGTGTTGTCTCTTTGGGGAGATACAAACATGAGAAGCAATCACCTCTACCTCTAGTGAAACTAGACAAGTGAGGACTGCTAGCTGTCACTTTGATGTCAAAATCCTTGGGCTAGAGAGATGTGGATATAAAGAAAAGTAGAAAGGACGAGGGAACTTGAGTACCTTCCCATAAAACAAGCTTTAAAACCTAGACACCCAGGCAGAATGATGTTTAAAATACTTAACAAGCAAGGCGTCTGGGTTGCTCAGTGGGTTAAGCTGCTGCCTTAGGCTCAGGTCATGATCTCAGGGTCCTGGGATTGAGTCCCGCATGGGGCTCTCTGCTCAGCAGGGAGCCTGCTTCCCCCTCTCTCTCTGCCTGCATCTCTGCCTACTTGTGATCTTTTTCTGTCAAATAAATAAATAAAATCTTAAAAAATAAAAAAATTTAAAAATTAAAAAACAAAAAATAAATAAAATACTTAACAATTGATATAGGAAGGATCTGGACTCTTTCAAATGAACCTGCATAGTCATGGTTCTCCAGAGAAACAAAATCAATAGGATGGGTGTATCTGTAGATATTTAAGAGGAGATTTAATATAGGAATTGGCTTGTGTGGTTATGGTGGCTGAGAAGTCCTATAGTCTGCAGCCTGCAAGACCGCAGAAGGAAAGCCAGTGATATGATTCAGTCCAAGTCCTAAATTCTGAGAACCTGGGGATTGCTACTGTTCCATCTTGGAGTCCCAGGACTGGAGAACCAGAGCCTCAATGTCCAAGGGCTGGAAGACATGGACATCCCAGCTCAAGAGGAAAGGGAGGGAATTTTTTTCTGTGCTCATTTGCTGTTGTTGTTGTTTTATTCAGACCCCCTAACAGACTAGGTGATGCCCACCACCCTGTGAAGGCAGATCCCCTCACTCAGCCTACTGAGTTTCTTATGGAAACTCCCTCACAGTCATACCCAGAAAGTATGTAGCCATCCGGGTATCCCTTAGCCCAGCCAGGCTGACACGGGAAATTAACCACGACAGAACTCCATCAATAAGATCGATGCCAGTGGGTAAGAAACAGGGGACCAAGAGCCCTTCAAAGAGGGGTCTCCATATTCTCACTGAGGTTTAAGCATCCTATCATGGTATCTTTACATTATTCTGATTTTTAACAACAATCTCCACTAGGACTTTTTTTTTCTTAAACAACTAAATCCTTTACAGTTGGATACCTTTGGAGTGGATCCTGGATCCCAGGGCATTGTGATGGTAAATGTGCTTTCTCACTGACTGTACATGTAGGTTTTTCTTTTTCTGTGCAATATACTAGCACAGATAGCTTGATAAAGAACTTGGGGAGAATGAGTTTGATATGATTAAATATAGTACATAAGATTTCTGTCTCTTGTTTTATCTTCTGTTTTTCTCTTTTTTTATTCCTTCATCTTTATAAAAAAAAAGCACAAAGGCTTTTCTTTGCTCAGAAGGCACTAAACCCTGTAATCTCTTGTTTCCCCTCATTTAAAAATGTGTCTTACTACTTTCTCAAAGGGGAGAAAAATAACTGTTTCCAGTTTCCTTCAGTGAGTTGCTTTCCCCTAAAATAATCCATTCACACAAAAGCGCTCATGAGCAATATATAATTTACTGAAGATTGCATAGAGCCGACAGAGGGTTTGTGTTGGCCCAGCCAACAGCAAATTGAAATCTCCCGTAGACATCTCCGTGGTGCCGGAAATTTCCATGGTGGAGGTCAGGTGGTGATTTTCTGCTTTCTTGTACTTCTCTCCCTGCCTCTCTAGCTGTTTTTAGTCTATCTTTAGTTCACTGTGCTCTATCTTTATCTTGAACCCTGCCCATCTACCCACCACCTTAACTGCAAAAACAAAACAAAACTAAAAAACCTCTCCACATAGTAGCACCTGTGATAGTTAGAAACAGAGAACTGTAAGGAACAAAACACATTATCTTCTCTCAGGCTGGATCTTCGAGAATGTCTGTGCAGTACATTCAGAGGTCGTACAGTGATGTCCTGCTGAGCACAGATGGCTAAGTTGGGATTATAATATACTTTTCCAGACAATCCTTTGTTGCAAGATAAGTAACACCATCGCCACGTCCTTGCCCTTCAGTGTAGTGTTTGTGACATGATACTTTCCCTCCTGGCCTTGTTTCCATTTCTGGGAAAAGGTACTTCTGACATTTTATCCTAGTTCTGAAGCCAGTCCCTCTGCTCCCCCTAACTACAGTCACCCACCAAACTCAGCTGCTTTTCTGTGCATGAAGAGAAATGAGGAATTCCATTTTAATGTAGAAATGCAGTGGGATTTCCTGTTTGTTTCCCACAGGCAGTGGCCTTTTGAAAACAGGAGGCATACTTCTACTTTCCCGGTAATAAATCGTAGGTTATGTAATAAAACAAAATATTGGGGTTAAAGGAGCATAGCTGGTTCCCTGCTTTCTCTCCCAAGTATATGGTTTGGCCCGCTCACTTTACAGAGAGTTTCATCTTATTGGTATTCATTTTTCCCATTTATTCAAAAATACCGACCAAGTATCTGTGCTGCTCTAGACAGCACGTTCGGGGTCAGAGATGCAGAAGCGAATGTCCTGACATCTGCCCTGGGGGTTGCTCACTCTAGCCATGTATGACAGAAGACGAGTGAAGAAGATGACTTATAACAATTACAGAAAATAGCATTATATGGCCATGGGGGTGAGGACGATGATGGTGGATATTCACAGAGCGCCTACATTCACCATCCCGGGTACCGAACCACACGACTGACCTACATCATTGCATGTTATGCTCATGACAATCCCATAAGACACACACTGGTACGGCTTATCCTGCTCTACTAGTGAGGTAATAGGGGTTAGCCACAGTCAGAAAGCTGCTCTGAGGGAAAACCGGGATTGAATCCAGGTCTGTCGGAGACCAAGTCCATGTTGCTAGCCCTTCCGTTCCACACACAGGTCAGTGTGGTCAAAGGGGAGGGCTGGATAGACAGGGAGAGTCATAACTAAGTGCATTTGCCTACAGGTAGTCAGGGCAGACTACACAGAGGAGGGGATTTCTGCTGGTTCAGAGCAATTTGTGGCAGAGCGGCAAAAGCATGGGGAAGGAAAGTATGTCCAAACCCACACCGAAGAAGTGCACAAAGAAGTTTTGGTAAAAGTTTTGGTAAAAGGGAATCTGTGGATGTGGCAAGAGCTCGGGGCAGATGATAGGAGTCGTCGGGAGGACCAGCCTGAAGAGCGTCCAGAATCAGGTCATAGATGAGCCCCGACCAGCACGTCTGACCGTCTTCAACTTTATCTCTACATGAGTTTCATAGAACTACTGCCTCCCAGGGCTATGATGTCGGGAAAGTGATGACAGTGCTGCCACTTCCAAATAGCCTGTCTGTCACTCCCCGCTCACACTCATCACCAAGTCCTGATGTTTCTAGCTCCAAACTACATCTCAAATACATCCAGTTTCCCTCTACTCCATTTTGTGTCCCCTGCTCAGATCCACTCCCATCCCTTATCGAGCCCCCTGTGACAGGTTCCAAAATGGTGGCCTGTTCCCAACCTTGTCCTCCTCAGCTCTCATCTCCACCTACACCACAATCAAGGAAAACCTTATTTCCCCCCTTATTTTATTTTACTTTTTTTTATTTTCATCATGATTAAGTGAACTATTTAATGCCCATTCCCTATCTCCCACATTGCCCCCCATCTACATCTCATAACCAAAAGTTTATTCTTTATAGTTAAGAGGGAAAACCTTCTTCTTTTTTTAAATAAAGACTTTATTTATTTATTTGAGAGAGAGTACAAGTGAGGGGATGGGCAGAGGGAGAGGGAGAAACAGGATGCGCCTTAATATGGGACTTGAACCCAGGACCCTGAGATTATGACCTGAGCCCAAGGCGGATGCTTAACCAACTGAGCCACCCAGGCAAAGAGGGAAAGAAAACCTTCTTGGAACACTCACATGTGCCACTCCTTTGATTAAAACCTTTGCATTTAATATAAACTCCAAAACATTAACATGATGCAAAGCCCCGTGTGGTCAGAGAGGGCCTCACTCTGCTGCCCTCTCCAGAGACCCTCTTCCTCTGCCACTACTGCTCAGTTTACTCCCCCTTCCAAGACCCTACCCCCTCCCATCCCTGGCCTTTCACCCACACTGTCCCCTCAATACCTTGCTGGTCCAAGATACTTCCTTCGTAAGTCCTATTCAACCTTCTCTGATCACTGCCTCTTCCTGGGAGCAGAATCCTTCCTTCTCCCACTCGATCCTGGTCTCCCTCTTCAGACCACTTATGGTTTGAAGTTACGTGGTTCTTTGAGGAATTATTTGAACTCCCTCCTCTAATGTAATTAGGAGAGAGACAGGTATGGTTTGGGTTGCCTGTGTCCTTAGTACCTCAAGGTCGCTTGGCATAACACCTGCTACTTGAATGCACATGATGGATACGTTTGGATGCATATTTCGTGGATGACATGGGAAAATGAATGGATAAGCACACACAGCAATTCCTGTTTGGAAACATATAGAGAACCCTGACACTGTCTTGCTCCTCCCTCCAAGAGAGACGGACAGCATTCCTAGTCTCCTGAACTCGATTTTGGCTTTGGAGAAAAAGCTAAGGCTCACCAGGAGGCAAGACTGTCGGGAAAGGCAGTTGGCCTAACCCCAGGAGACCACAGGGCTCTGCCAGTCGGGGTCCCCTGAACTCAGGGGGATTGAATGCATGCAGAAGAGACGTGCTACCCCTCTCCTAGTGGCGGTTTGCCTAGAAAATCATTCCGAAGGCAAATCCTCCATCTGTAAGTGTGGCGATGGGACACATCTCATAGCATCAGACTCCTGGTTTTCATCAGGAAGTTGCCATTCACATAAACTGCAATCCTGTGTCTCTTGAACCCAGGTTGCATCAACTGCTAGAGGGTGCCCTGCCCCTGCCTGCTCCTCCGCCGCCCCCCATAAACATTCGTTTATACAAAATGTCTAGAAGCCTGCATCTGGTTATAAAGTTATAAAGACCAATTTGCAGCAGTTTCTGGGGCTGTCTGTGTGGGGACTTTCTCACAGGACATGAATCAGTAATTTCCCTACATGTTATTCCCGATGTTTTTGCCATAGGCAGCTGTCGGGGCTGCCAACTGGCGGCTCACAGAAGTCTTGCTCTCACCCAGAGACAGAAGGGTGCCTGTCACCTGCAGCCGGCGATGGGCACACAAGCTCTGTCTGTTGCTTGATCACAGCAGCTGAAACAAAGCTTCCTCTGTCCAAAGGCACGTATATAATAGAAAAAGATACTTCTTTCTTTGATTTTCTCTCTCTTCTCCAGAAAGGCACCTCAAATTCCAAAAAGCAGAGCACCACAACCAAGGAGAAGCAGCACCCATTTTAGGATGGAAATAGCTCTGTGCTTCTGTTTTCATAATGGGAGGCTGGGAGGAAACCTCAAAGTATACTAGATCTGGTTTTAGGGGCTCTGGGTCCCCAAATAAGCTCAATGACCTATATTGTTTGGGCAAGCCTCTCGGCCTGAGTCTCCTCACAGCTAAAATTGGGGGTCAAAAGGATATGGCTATGATGCCTCTCATTTCCAGAATTCAACACCATCAGGAGGCTGATTGTCCAGTCATTTCGAATTTAAACTGTGCTCATGGAAATCACAGGTTAGATCGTTTGTTCGAACACTTAATTTCCAAAACTAGGCAGTCGGTGTAGCAAAAACAGAAGAGAAATAGAACAGGAAGCCACACAGAAAACACAGGAACAGATGGCAACCTATGTAGTCTGGCTTCTAGAAGGTTCCCCTTACAGCCCCATATGGATCCCATCGCTCACTGACTCCCCACTCTGTGTGCTCAGGGCCTGGCCAGTCCTTCCCCAGGGGACCTTGTGTTCTTTTATATAAGCCTCCTGCACTAGCCTTTGTGGTTTTGTTCCTCTGCTCATACTGCTGCTGCCACTTCTTGGAATGCCCCTCCCCACACTCTGGCCGCCATGTACCTCACACCTGGCTGAGCAGGTTCACTTCCGAAGCTTGCCTCCCTCCACACTCACCTCTCTCCCCTGCCCGGGGGAGTTTTGTCAACAGTTGGATCTCAGATCACTGCGTCCACTCCTCTGTGGAAGCACTGTGGTTCAGGGCACGGGATCAGAAGAATTCCCCTCCAACCCAGCTCGTGTGGCTCTGACCCCATGACTTTGGACAAGTTACTTTGCTGCTTTGAATCTCATTTTCCTCTCTGTAAAGTGAGGATAACAATGTGTATTAATGGATATTCTGACATTTAAATGGAACAACCTATCTAAAGTCCCTGATCTATAAAAGCTCTCCATATTGGACAGTTTCCTTTCCCTCCACCTTTCTTGGCATTTCCTTATTTTGTTGTACATCTGAATTCTTTGTGACTGTCCCCTTTTTCTCCACTTCTGGATCACAAGCTCCTTGAGGACAGGAAAGGACCTCTCCTAACTTAGTACTTTGTAATGCCAAAGAGGTTAACAACATGCAATGCGTTGAGTGGAGCAAAGGTAACGCACATAGCCATTGGCAGATAGGGACACTGAGATGAAAGAGAATGAAAACCCGAATCAGGCAAGCCATCCACTGCCTGGGGACCGTGGTGAAGTGGTGAGTTAGAGAAAAAGGCCCATGCTTCTCTCCCCCACATGAGACACGAACATTCCACCCATTTCAATCGGGGCCTTAGCTGACACATTGTGCACATTTCTTTCATTCCCAGCCCCCTTCTGCAGCACACTATAAAGCAGCATTCACCCGTCCCACTCATCCCCTCCCCCTCACACTGGACAAATGCGCAGAACCCCAAATGCCCACCCCTGCAGGATTTCACAGTGTGACCTTTAGTCGTTGGTGGCAGGGCTTCTTCACGCACTCTTCAATGTCTTTGACCAAGTCTATGCCGAGTCCTCTGGCACGAGCTATGGGACTCGTGAACAGGTCCAGTGTCCTTCCTCTGAAACTCTCGTGCTGGGGAAGACTCTCCAACGTTGCCTTGACCGGAGGAAGATGAACATAGAACATAGCACAGCAAGAACCCTGCCGTCTTGTGTCACGGACTTTATGCACTTGGCCCTGGGGTTGTGGTCAGGCCAGGGTGAAGAGGGCAGTAATGCGAATGGCAATCCCTGGGCTAATTTCCCTTCATGTCTTTGTTTTTGTCCCTCCTCCCACCCCCAGTGTTCCAAGATTCATTGTTTATGCACCACACCCAGTGCTCCACGCAACACGTGTCCTCCTTAATACCCACCACCAGGCTCACCCAACCCCCCCACCTCCCCTCCAAAACCCTCAGCTTGATTCTGAGTCCACAGTCTCTCACGGTTCATCTCCCCCTCCGATTTCCCCCAATTCACTTTTCCTTCCCTTTGAATGTCCTCGATGTAAAACAGGATTTTTAACGCCAATCCCTGGATTGGTGGGAGAAAAAAAATAGTGAGGTTAAGTCAATGTCGCCAGGGAAGGAGGAAGGGGAGGGGCAAATAATGACACTCTGGATGCTCCTTTGTGGCCTCAATTTTGCTAGCTTTTGTTTAAACCTTTTAGCATGAACTCCTCTTGTGATGACATTAGGAACTAAAACCAAACAAACAAAAACAAAACCAAAAACACACACACACAAAACCTTCAATATTCAATTTCTGATTAGGTAAAGCTACAGGAGTTATAAAAGCAGCACAGAACTGAGGGCAGATGAAACCGAGATCGACTCATCTCCCGCGTACGAGCTGTTTGACCTTGGAGAAGGCACTCGATGTCTCTGAGTCAGGTTCATATACGTATCTCAATCTAGGTGGCTGGATTGTTATAAGGACTTGAGATAATGAAAACAAAGTAGCTGGCAGACATTCGATATAGGCCCTTGGGTAGTGGTGGTGGCTCCAGTCGTTTAAATTGATTCCTTTTTTTTAAAGGTTTTAATTTTAATTCCAGTATGGTCTTATAGGAGTTTTGGGTGTACCATACAGTGATTCAGCAATTCGAGACATCACTACTCTGTGTTCATCGTGAACCACTCACCTCTGTCACCGATCCCCCAATCCTACCTCCCCCCCTCGTATATTTTATTTTAAACCGGTAGGCCCAGTTAAAGTTGCTATTTTGCTTTCAACAAGAACATTTTTTACTTGGAGCTTACTTCAGAATCCATGGTTCTAAAAGATACATATAAAACATTCCTCTAAGAAAAATAGAGTACGCATCTTCAAGTATACACAGAATCCCCTGGATAAATCACATTAAAAAAAAAAAAAAAGACATAACAAATATTACAAATTTGAGAAGACCGAAACCAAAGGAATTAAATTCTCCAGCCACACTGGTACAAAACTAAAGACCAACAATAAAACAAACCTGGAAAATCTACAATATAAATATTAAATAGTTACTATGTAAATATTAAATTGCACACGGCTGTACAAGCAATGGGCCAAATAAGAAATCAAATGGCAAATCAAAATATGTCTCAAAACAAAGGAAAAAAGAAAAGACGATATTCTTTTGATCTGACTCTGGAAGAGATAGGACTGACAGATACACAAGGGGAGGCGATCTTTCCCTAAATTACCAGACAACTACTTGCACGTAGACTGTCCCTCTGGCTCACATACTCTCCTCCGCCCTGCAGAGGATGGGAAATCTGCAAACTGCTATCAAAGGGCCCCTATTCCAGTGGGCTCTCTGTAAGCTGTCACAGGTGGGGGATGCTGCTTGCAGACAGAAGTCAGGGGGAAGGTAGCACTATTTTTAAGTGTGTTTTTTCTGCTGCCAGCCTGGCTTCACACCCCCAGGTAGGGTCCCAAGAGCAGGGAGGGAGCCCCCAGCAGCCTGGGCAGCATGGTGCTGGTGGGGCTGGTGGTCTTGGCAGCTGTGGTGGTAACACGGGCTCCTGCAAAGTGTTTTGGCCGTGGTGCTTCCCATGGCCCCTCCAGCAGCAGTGTTTGGTGTTCTGGGTAATATTAGTTTACCCCATGCCTACACACACACACACACACTTTCCCCCTTACTATACCAGCAATGGTAGGCTCTTACCGGAGTTACTAATTTGGGGTAAACATCCCCCTTTTTATTAAAAAGACTTTTTAGGAACATTTTCAGGTTCAGAGGGAGCGGAAAGTACAAAGGGAATGGAAAGTACAAAGATAATCCCATATGCTCCTTGAGCTCCCTCTGTCTCTCTCTCTCTCACACACACACACACACACACACACACACACATCACACACGGGAAGTACATTTGTTAGAGTCGACAGCCTACACCGACCCGTCATCATCACCTAAAGTCTGTGATTCCCATTAGCGTTCCCTCGTGGTGCGGTGCATTCCGTGAGTTTCACGAATGTACGATGATGTGTATCCACTATCATGGATGGTATTGTTCAGAATAGCCTCCCTGCCCTAAAAATCCTCTGTGCTCTGTGTCTTCATCCGCCTGTCCCCCAGTCCCTGACAACCACAGATCTTTTAACTGCCTCCATGGGTTTTCTCTGTCCTCAGTGTCATACAGTTCGAATCATACGGGGTGTAGACGTCTCAGGTGGGTTTCTTTCACTTAGTAACATGCATTTAATTTTCCTCTGTGTCTTTGCATGGCTTGATGGCTCAGTCATCTTTACCATTGTCTGGATGGACCACAGTTTATTTATCCATTCACGTACCGAAGGACATCTTTGTTGTTTCTAAGTTTCGGCAATTGTGAATAAAGCTGCTAAAAGCATCCTTGTGAAGGTTTTGGTGCAGACACAAGTTTTCCACTCCTTTCGGTAAGTACCAAGAGGTGGGATTGCTAGATCTTAAGATGAAAGTATGTTTAGTTTTGTAAGAAACTGCCAGACTGTCCTCCAAAGTGACTATGCCACCATTTTGTGTTCCCGGCAGCAATGGGGGAGAGTTCCCATTTCTTCACATTCTTGGGACTTTTGGTGTTATTGGTGTTCCTGAGTTAGGCCATTTTCATAAGTGTGTACTCATATCTCCTTGTTGTTTTCATTTGCATTTCCTTGGTGACCTATCATCTTGAGCGTCTTTTCATGGGTTTGTTCCCCATTAGCGTATCTTCCTTGGTGAGGTATCTGTTCGTATTGTTCACTGAATTTTTGTTTTGTCTTGCTTTTTAAAAAAATTTTTTTTCCAGATTTATTAAAATATAGTTGAGATACAACATTTTGCAGGTTTAAGATTTACAACATGCTGACTTGATACCCTTACATATTGCAAAATAATTACCACCAATGTGTTAGCTAATACCTCCTTTATGTCCCATAATCACCATTTATTTTTTGTGGTGAGAACATTTAAGACCTATTCTCCTAGCAACTTTCAAATACATAATACAGTTTTATTAACTGTAATCACCATGCTGTGCATTAGATCCTCAGAACTTATTTATCTTATAACTGGACATTTGTACCCTTTGACCAACATCTCTCCAGTTCCCCTGCTCCCCCAACCCCCCAAAACCACCATGCTACTCTTAGGACTTTTTTGGGGAATGAGTAATTAATTTATTAATTAATTAAGTTTCAGTGACCATTAATACCTTGGAATTCACTCATTTACTCATTCATTCATGTATTCGTTTGAAGTGGGATTAAACAAGGGATGCTTGGGTGTCTCAGGTCATGATCTTAGGGTCCTGGGATCAATAGTGTGTCAGGCTCCCTGCCTAGCGAGGCATTTGCTTCTCCCTCTCCCTCTTCCCCTCCCTTGGCTTGTGGTCTCTCTCTCTCTCTCATTCTTTCAAATGAATAAATAAAATCTTAAAAAAAAAAAAATGAAAAAAATGGGATTCAAGTTGTTTCCTTCCCTTCTTCCCAGGAGGGAGCGATAGTTTTATTGACATAAACATTTTTTTCCTTGTTTTGGAGATATTTAGAGATTGAACTGGTGCGTTATGAAATGTGCCAGCCAAATAGAATCTTCTGAGCAAGTAGGCCACTGTTCTTGGGGCTGTGTCCTAGTCACGCGTACAGATCATTTGTTTCTGAGCAGTAGAAACACAGAAAGCCCAGAGCCCTATGCACCCTCGTGGCAGCCTGCAAAGTCACGTTCACCCACAGAGGCCTGGCTCCTCCTGACCTGCTCTGACTTAACTTTCCCTGTTTTAAAACCGTCCTTTCATTGCTATCCTCAGAGAACCCCTCTTGGTTCTCAGCTCGGCTGCAGAAAACGCTGTAAAGAGATCACGTTCACACACAATGAGTTTCCATCCAAACTCACCTTCTCCCTGACCCTCAGAGCCGCTGACGTCGGCGTTCCTAGGTCACGTTCAGTTGCTGCTCATTTTCTCTGGTCCCCGAGCGCTTGCCACTCCCGCATTCGTTCCTGGGCACCGCGGAGCTCAGGTGCACAGCAGTGCCTTGCTTGTCTGTTTTTACAAGAGGGAGACAGAACTCGCTTCTTCCAATCACGCAGCATTTTCAATTAAGCGGAGCTGAATTCAGCAAACCCTGTTCCACCTGGCATCTTTATTTTGTGTCACCAAACAGCACCCTTAATTATGCTTTTCCGTTGAAAATGTAATAGTTTGCCGGTGCTTCTAAACTCTAGGTCTCGATTGTGTCATACGGCATCTCTTTCAAAGGCAACAACTTCTGCCTTTCAGCTGGCATTCTGCATTCAGCTTCTGCTCTGCCCTTAGCCTGTGCTGGCAGCCACCCGACGTCTCCCACACCCCCCTCTGGCTTCCCTTAACTCCTTCTGCATCGTCAGCCATTCTGGCCATCGGAATACTGCCCTGCGGATATGGCTCTGTCACTCCCATGCCCTTGTCCAGAGGACGGGGTCCCATGGCATCCAGGCCATTCATCCCGCACCGTTTTTCTGCTTCTCCAGCCCTCTCTTCTGCCGCTTCCCCTTGTCCACCCTCGGTCCTTTTCTCTTTCCTGACTCTTCCTCCTTTCAGATTATGCTTGAATTTGTTTCTGCCACCAACTGATAGAGGACAGATTCCCCTTCTCCCAAAACGGCCCCAGGTCTAAGGGCACTCGGGTGGTTCAGTGGTTAAACGACCAACTCTTGATTTTGAGATTTCGCTCAGGTCCTGATCTCAGAGTTGTGAGATCAAGTCCTGCTTTGGGGTCTGTGGTGGGCAAGGAGCCTGGCTAGGATTCTCTCCCTCTCCCTCTGCACTTACCCCTTTGGTGTATGCTCTCTCTCCAAAAAAAAAAAAAAAAAAAAAGCCCAAGTCTTTCTCTTGGCCTTTCTAAGACTCTCCATATTCATCAGGTGAATACTTGGCACATTGTGTCATAACTTGATCTGGGTGTCCATGCACCTCGTGAAATGCGAGCACCCGAGAGCAGAAAACCTTCATCCGACTCACGAATTCCTAAATTCCTAAAGATAAGCGAAGGCTCAGCCATATAGGAGAACTGGATAACTGAGCTTGCAAAGACTTCCATTTTTTTTTTTATATAAATCATCTTGGATTTACTGAAAGATAAGATTCCAGGCTCTTATAGGAATATAAATATGTGGGAGATACACTTTCTGCTATGAGGCAACATAGGATGTAGGAGAAAGGCCATGCTACATCACTACCACACAGACACCTTCATTAGGACACTGCACGGGAGAAGGAGGCAGCGTGGGCATCTGCTTGAAGGTGGCCAGAGCTACTAGTCAATGAGGCCAAGAGCATCACGTGATCCAGCAACGGAGAGTTGTTTTTCCAGAAAGACAAAACGTCTCGGGTTCCTGGCATCGCGCTGCAGGTGAGGTAGTGCTGAACACTTCATTGAAAAATGATGATATAGCCCTTGCATAATTGATTGTACGAACTGCAGATCCCCGATTGCTCAATTTGCAGCTCAAATTGCTCTGAGCTGAAGGGTGTTAGGAAATGAAATTTCCTGGGAAATTCACTGGAGAGTCCCCATGAAAATTAACATGTCCCATTCTCTTCAGGTAGCGAGCGTTAGGTATCTTATTATCCCCCCTCAGTAATTGCAGCCTTTGGGCTTTTTTGAGGTGAAATTACATAAAGGTAAAATGGAGTCTTAGAATTGTATTACTAGGAGGAAATTAGAAAAGACTCTGTGAATGTTTCATTGGCTGCTTTTAAATGTAAAAGGGTAGTGGATATACGTATCTGCTACTCAATTCAAATCTCAAACTGTATGCATTGGCTTTCAGTTGCTGCCATAGCAAATCACTACACATTTAGTAGCTTGAAACAACCCATCTATGAACTCACAGTTCTGTGGGTTACAAGACTAGGATGGTTTTGCTGGTTCTCTGCTTAGAGTCTCACAAGGCCAAAATCAATCTTAGGTGCTGCTAAGGCCGAGCTCCATTTCCGAGGCTCTGGGGAAAAGCCTCCTTCTGGGACCATGAGGATTGTGAGCTGAAAGGAATTTGCAATTGTAGGGCTGGGGTTCCTGTTCTCTTATTCTTGGAGGTCAGTTGCTTTTCTTCCCATGTTTTCCAGGTGGTCCCCCTCCAACAATGGCAGTTCACTGCCCTCTCACACTTGGAGGTTCCCAGCTTCTGCCACATCTCTCTGAGTGCGACCTGAAAAATTCTCTGCTTTGAAGGTCTTGTGTGAATAAGTAGGTCCACCTGGATAATCCAGGATCCTCTCCATCCTAAAGTCAGTAACCCTTAATCACTCCTGAAAGTCCGTTTTGCTGTGGAACACAACGTAGTCACAGATTCCAGCTGTTCGATTGAGGACATCTTTGGGAGGCCATTATTCTACCTGAGACACTATGTGCATGTAGTTTGCCACAGTGTTAACGTGTGGAGTTTAGTCAGTCAGTTAACTTCTTAAATGTATGTATGGAGGCCAATTAGACAGGTGTTATAATAAAAATAGAATGAAGACCACTTGAAAATCCCTGAAACAGATGAAAACAGTGAAGCCGTGTGAGAGAAATGTACTTAACCTAGCTTATTTTGGGAACATAAGCAAAGTTGAACTTGGGTCATGTCTTATACATGCTTCTGAGAATTGGAAATAAAACTTAAGTTGTCTTCCTAAAATGGTATAACATAATCACTTTTAGCCAATCCCCTGCCATTCGGAAATACCCATTGTAATAACCGATCATGTAACCTGTAACCAACTTTCTCCTTCTCACTTTGTCCATCCTGTAAGGTGCCTCCCAGCCATGTGCCTGCCACCTTTGGGATGAAGTCTCCCTGTTTGCAAATACTTTGTTTTCCACGTGATAAAATGTTCATAACAAATAAATGCCTGAATTGTCTTTTGACGCAGGTCTATGAATGAATGTAGTAGATTCAGGCACATAATAAATGTTTGATAAATGTGATTCTTGAAGATTCTGATGTGTTTGTTCCCATCAGTCTGTAGCTGGCCAGCAAAGCTAGTTGAATTCATGTACAGACACCAAAACAGACATTATGATGATCTCTGTACGCACTATCCATGTTCACTCAATATTCGTTGGTGCTTTCCAAGGAATATTGCCGTAAGGACTCCAGGTCAAAGGATGAAAGGTCTATTTTCTCATGCTAAGACAGAAGGCAAAAGAAGCCACCTAACAAAACAGGGATATTATTGTCTCTGAGTCCTAGATCCCCAACACTTCCTTCATCGCTGGATGACTCAGTCCACTTCCAATATCTATAAATACAGATCATGTGTGGGAACACTGCAGCCCATTGATTTTCGCCTTGTCTTTCTGTGGTGGCCACAAACTGTCTCCAATGAACCTAAATACTTGAAGAGAAAAGATTGTAATTACAAAATCAGTTTAAAGTGGTCAGGAAAGAGTACCTCATAGGATAATACTTGATACATAATAAAATAAAAGTTGAATAAGAGAAGTTCAAGGAGAATGTATCAAACACCCAAACGGGATTAGGTTTCTTCTTTTTCTCCTACTTACTCCTCATGAAACTATCTAATCTGAAGATGCTACCAGCAATTTTGAAAAAAAAAATAGTGTTTTTAAAGTATTTTGCAAATATTTATTATCAGGTGATTTTTCTTTCCCCTCAGTGATAGGTGTTTTGGCTTTTAAACACTCAATGCCTAAATTCACTGCAGGGCTTCTCGTGAGCAAACACCCTCCAACAAGTCAGAAACAATATGATGAAACATTACCATTGACATCACTGGTGTTGACTGCTAGAAATTAAGCTTTACACACAATGACTACAAAGTTTGCAACGGGTGACTTTACTGTGCCTAGCAGCATTTAACAATAACAAAGTGTGATTGACCTTTGTTATCTCTCAACAATAATTGACTTTGTTACATTTTCCTTGGATTATTACAAATGCAAGATTTCAAGTCCCACAACTTGCTAAAAAGCATCTCTATTTGCCTGAGCTTCTTTCTCTCCCTGAACCAAGAACAGAGTTGCCACCCACATGTATGGTAGTGACTAGCTCACGCTTATTTAGAGGCTGGGTGGGAGGAAGCCTGGAAGGAAAGTGGGTCATCCCTTCTCTGCTGTAATGTACGAAACCAAAAACCAGTTTGAAAGCCACTATTTAAAATAAATGGGGAAAAAAATGGAAGGTTTCCCCCCCATAGTTCAGAAATATAATAAAAAGTTATACATACACAAATTTGTCTGGTTTTACCCAAACAACACAAAGTAATCAACACGCACTAGAGATCCCACATCTCTAGTCTCCCAGTCGGACTGGCTCAGGAATTTGGTGAATCATGCTGCATATAGAGCAAACCCACTCCATTCATACAAACAAATTGTTTTTGTCTCTACTTCTTCCCTTGTCTGAACAATAGAGTCAGATGAGCTGGTTGACTGTCCAACTTTCTTTAATGCATTCTGAAATTTTTTAAACTGATTCCTTGATAGATGACTCTTGGTAGGATTTTGGAAGGTTGGGTTGGAAGGATGGATGAAACCCTACCTTCAGCTATTTATTTAATTCTATGCTATGAGAGATACTGATTCATTACAAGAGTTTATGGCTTAAGCAGGATTTCTATTCTGCATATCAGTACTGATTGAGATATCCCTTCTGTAACATTTATAGGTGCCAGATCCTGCTGTAGTAGATGTATTGAGAACCATTTGTATGTAGCCCATCATAATTCATAAAGCACTTCCGCATATGTGTATTACCACAAAACACCATGAAATGTAATTTTCATTACACCAGTTTTACAGTTGAGAAGACCAGGGCCCGGAAGCTTTAGATAACTTGGCTTTTGCCAAGCAAGAATCAAATCAAGCTTTCTTTGATAACAAAGGTAGAATTCTCAATCACTGTGCTGTCCCACCTTGCAGAGGGCCTTTTCTCTTCTCCCCTCCCCCAACTTCTTCCTTACTCTCTTCCCTCCCACTTTCCCTGAGAAGAGGAAGCATCTTTTTTTTTTAATTTTTATTTATTTATTTGACAGATAGAAATCACAAGTAGGCAGAGAGACAGGCAGAGAGAGAGAGAAGCAGGCTCCCTGCTGAGCAAAGAGCCTGATGTGGGGCTCGATCCCAGAACTCTGGGATCATGACCTGAGCTGAAGGCAGAGGCTTTAACCCACTGAGCCACCCAGGTGCCCCCAGGAAGCATCTTTTTGATTAAAAAATAACCAGTGACCTCCAACCTTCTCTATGTACATGATCTGGTCCCTTTCTCAGTCTTTGCCTTAAATGACAAGTTTTCAAACCCAGTCCTTGACAACGGGCCTAACACTTGCCTGCCTCTGTGCAGAGGAACGAAGAAACAGAGAACATGGGCCCCGTGACACACTTGAGAGCTTTACAGACCTCCTGGAGAAAGTAGATGTACACATTCACTCTGCATGCACTTACTGAATGTCTGATGTGTACCAGGCACTGTCCCAGGCCCTGAACACTCCACAGGGAATACAATAGACACAGCCCTTGAACTCAGGGACCTGACAGCTATCAGTAAAACTGAGCTGACAGTAGAGGCTTCATGAAGTTAACGTGAAGATTAAGTGAGACACCATATTCGCAGGGGTGCTCAGTAACAGCCCAACCCATCCCTGCGCTGTTATTGCTAATGGGCTGTGAACTTCAGAGCTGGCCAGGTGCAGCCCAACCAAAATATACCAAGTTCAGATCAGATAGCATATTTACGTATTTCCTTCTCAGAAGCAGAATTAAACCATAGAATACCTTACTAGTGTTGCTAATATTGAAGTCCCAGTGATAGGGGTTCCTGGATGGGGCAGTCGGTTGAATGTCCAACTCTTGGTTTCAGCTCAGGTCATGATCTCAGGGTCCTGGGATCAAACCCTGCATTGGGCTGCACACTCAGAAGGGGGTCTGCTTGAGGTTCTTTCTCCCTCTCGCTCTGCCCCTTCCATTTGTGCTGTCCTTCTCTCTCTCTGTCTCAAATAAATAGATAAATCTTGGAAAAAAAATACAGTGTTAGCGATAGAAATTAAAATACTACTAGTTTTTGAGTATCTACTTTGAGTCTATCATTCTAGATGATTTATCACGCATTTTCCCACAGAACAATCTTATGCAAGAAGCATGTTTATCCCTCTGCTACACAAGGAGAGACAAGGGTCAGGAGATTAAGTAAATGGTTCAAGGACACACACAATCCCATCTGCTCCAGTTGTGAAACGCGCGCTCGCTTGCACTGGTTCTCAGCATGGCTTCATCCCAGGCGCACTCAGAGATGCCCCAAGTTCATAAAGACTTTAAGTGGAATTTTAATGCACAGTAAGATAAAGGGGGTGGGAGAAAACCAACAACAATCCCTCAGAAAGTTCAGGAAAGAGTGAAACTGCAGATGAATCACTATTTGCATTTCCCCCTCTTTACAGGAAACTCAATTTGTCAGACAAGGAGAGGTAGAGAAGCATTTAGCTGTCTCCCTGCACCCCAACCAGGTCTGAGGAAATTGCTTCTAGAAGTGCAAATTTGGCTTAAAAGCCTGTGGGCTGACCAAAAAAAAAAAAAAAAAAAAAAAAAAAAAGCTATTTAAACTCCACGAGAAAGCTCCAATGCCTATTGTATTGGTGTGAAGGTAAAACTTAGAGGAGACACTTGGGATTTATATATATTGACTCTTTCACAGCCCTGAGCATCTATAAGGCAGCCAAAAGACTTGAGAAAAGCTCTGGTTTCTTTCCCTGCTCCTATGCGGTAAGGCTCCAGGGTCCACCAGGGGAGCCCCGGCGAAGGTTGGGCAGTCCCTGCACCAAGAGCATTTTGTACAAACCCCCAGCAGGGCAGCACTAGTTCATAGTAACCAGCCCTGAGTTCAAACTTCTCTCTACCAATTAACCAGTGGGATGATCTGGTGCAAAAATCACTTCTTGAAGCTCTGAGTTTCTTCTCCATTATAGGAGCACTGTACTGGCTGCCTGGTGTTACTGTTGTTAGAACTGAGTAGTGGTATCTGTGGGCTCCTCACAGGAACACAGTACACGGTCATTAGTACTGTCATTATTACTATTATTACTATAATCATCATCGCCATCATTTTCTTTCTTTCTTTCCTTTTCTTTCTTTTCTTTTTTTTTTTTTTTTTTGTATTCTATTTGCCTGGAACTACTTGACCACTAGAGAACCTTTTAGAACGCTTTCCAAAATAGCATCTGTTAGGGACTGAATGTCTCCCTTCATTCATAGATTGAAGCCCCAACCCCAAGGTGACTGCATTTGGAGAGAGGGTCTTTGTGCAGCTAATTTAAGTCACAAGTTACGTGAGGGGATACGGGTGGGGCCCTGATCTAATAGGATTACTATGATTCTAAGAAGAGACCCAGAGAGCTGGCTTGCACTCTCTCTACCATCTGAAGACACAGCAAGAAGGCAGATTTCTGCAAGCTAGAAAGAAGGTTCTCACCAGGAGCAAAATCGGTTGGCATCTGGATCTTGGACTTCCAGCTTCCAGAACGAGGAGAAATAAATTTCTGTTGTTTAAGTCCCCCGGCCTATGGTGGTTTGTTGCGGGAGCCCTGGCTGACTGATACAGCATCTCCTACAGCCTCGGAAGTGATGTGTCTATGCCATGGTACTTCTCTGCTGAGCTCCGTTGTGTGTTACGCCATTCTTCTGTGCCGGCGACAGTTTCTGACCTACATCACAGGCGTTTGAAGGCATGTCCTCTGTCCTCACAGCTGGCCAGTTTGCCGCGTAGAGATGGACATTTCCAGCAAATGCTTAGTGACTATGAAATACAATGTGGGTTCACTGAGATATGTTGCTCCCAATGGTTAATATTTGCTTGATTTGGATGGATAACACTTATTCATGATGTTCTCCATAGTTGTACTTAATGTAGGATGCCAGGTCCATATTCTGTGTGCAAGTGTCTGTCTCCATTCGTAGGCATTAAGAGTAACAACCTCTCTGTTGTACCCTGAGAAGCATCTGGAACTCAGTTCAGGTTAATATATGACTGCGGAAAGAACATCATATAAACTTCATCATATAAACATCATATAAACTGGAGGCTGGAGACCTTTTATTTGCTGGAATTTCAAGGTTGGTGGGAGAGGCACGAGGACCCAGCAATGAAGCAGACACGTCCTGGAGAATTAGACAGAGCCAGAAGCTCAAATGCCAAAGACACTGGGGTTGGAAAGCTGTCTGGCAGGAGGCATGGGGCCCGTAAGGGGTGGTCCAAAGCCACCCAGGAGTGATGAGCTTCTTTGAATTTTCAGAAACATTTTCTAGGCCCATAAGACTGGATGGATCTTCAGCTCAAGTGATTTTTATATTTTTCATGAGAATGACTTAGGAGGAGAATTGCAGATTCAATATGAGGCACTCAGAACCAAGAGAGTGGGTGCAACAGCACAGGAGAAATGGAGGTAAACAGCAGGAAGAAAAGCCAGGGTTCTCAGAATTATCCGCAGGAGTCTGTACTCATCCCAGCCGTGAAACTGGGTGTTTGAGCCAAGCTTACCTGAACCCCCAGTGATCTCAGATGACATCTGGACGGTGCATTCATGGAGCTTCGTGAAGAGTTCTGGGCGCCTGCTCTGCACAAGGCCCGTGGCTGAGGTTCGAAGAAGAGGACACGGTCCCCACCTGGACCGTGAAGACGCCGCGTGCACAGACCAGGCAGACTGGGTAATTGTTTGGAGATTCACGTTTGTCTGGAAACAAAAAGCCGTCTGCGTGTAGAAGCACAGCATGGGATGGGAAATGGATGGGAAATGGAGATGGACGCCGAGGTGGACGTCGGCACTATCTTGACAGCCTTCACCAAAACCTGACTGTGTGCTAAGATCGGTCCTGGGGTCTATTATAAAGATAAGCAAACAAAAACCCAGCGCATGGAATTGACTTACCTAGGGTCACGGCCCGATGGTAACAATATAGGAACCACACCACATCTCCCACTGCCCGGCAGGAGGGTCTGGGAAAGAGAACTCAGACACCAAGACGCCAGTCCAGGGGCACCATGAAGTCACTCCTTTGCAAATCCCGAGTTCATGTGAAAACGAGGGGTGAAGGAAGGAACTTTACAGAACCCTCTTAGAGGTCTGAGGGGGTCCATTCGTCATGCATATTTGGAATGACACACGCACAACCACAGACCCATTCGTCAGTATGTAAATGTAGTCCTACTAGCACACCACGGTTAATGCAACTTAGTTTTGCCTTTCTTCTGGAGCTCTTCCTTTTGTACCTTCCGCCTTGTCTGAGCTCTTCCTATTTTCCTCCACTTGCGTGTGCTTTCATTCAACCGCTTCATTCAGTCATTCACTGACTCTACATGTATTTGTTTGGGAGCAATAACGTGCCAAATCCTACCAGTCGTCAAGTCCACGCGAATGAACACGCAAACACGAAGACTCCTCATCTCATGCAGCTTTGTGCTCTGATGGGAGGACGTCAGCAGTCAGCACGGAAGGAGCACACACCAAGTCAAAAGAGAAGTGTTGTGGGGAAAAGTAAAGCAGGAGATCGGGTGAAAAACTATGGGGGAGCTGGTGAGTGTGGAGGTGACTGGTGCACAGCAGATAACTCACGAACATATACCAGACTTTCGGCATTGTTTTGCAAAAAGGGGACAATTCCTTAAATGAAACAAGATGGGATCGGGAGGGAGACCAACCATTAGAGACTCTTAATCTCACAAAACAAACTGAGGGTTGCTGGGGGGAAGGGGGTAGGGAGAGGGTGGTGGGGTTGTGGACATGGGGGAAGGTATGTGCCATGGTGAGTGCTGTGAAGTATGTAAACCTGGCGATTCACAGACCTGTACCCCTGGGGCTAATAATGCATTGTATGTTAATAAAAAGATAATTTTTTTTTAAATGGGACGATTCTTGATGCACGTGTTCCAACTGCTTTCTTTTTCCGATCAATAATGCCTTGTAGAAACCTTGTCCAGTCAATCAGATTAGTTCTGATGCATGCCTTTGAGAGGCTGTATCGTATTCTAAAGTGTGAGTATACCAAACGTTATTTAGCTCTTCACTGCTGATGGGCATCCTGGAATTATTTCATTTAATTCTTGTAACAGTCCAAGGTGATGGATGAGAAATCAGTGCGTCTTGGAACCTTGCTCACAAGTTCTTATAATACAAGCGAGCGCTACTAAACACAGCCGTGCTACAGCCAAGGCTTGCAGGGGGTGGGGAAAGGGATTCTCTGCTTTTGGTTTCCCTCAATGTGGTCTCACCTCTTCCTTGTCACCCCATAAACTTGAGGCTGGCTTTGACTTTGTTATTGTGGGGAGCTCCTGGGTAAACTAGAAGCTGTAAAAATCTCATATCAGGTCGTAACATCAGAAGAGATCTTAGAAATCAGCTGGTCTGATCGACTCAAGTTCTAACTGGAGATCTGCAAATAGGAAAGGACACCTTAGGGTGTCTGGGAGGCTCAGCTGGTTGAGGCTCTGACTCTTGATTTTGGCTCAGGTCATGGTCTCAGGGTCATGAGACCAAACCCAACATGGGGCTCCCCGCTCAGGGGCGGGTATGCTTGTTCCTGTCTCTCTGCTCCTCTCCTCTCTGCGCTCTCTCTCTGTCAACTAACTAAATAAACAACTAAATAAACAAAATCTTAAAATAAAAAAGGAAGGACTCCCCAGGGTCACACAGGCAGCTTGTGGCAAAACCTAAAGGCTACATTCACAACTTTTGAGTTCCAATTTAGTATAATATCAGGTCTCTTTTACTCCAATATAGTGTGTGTGTGTGTGTGTGTGTGTGTGTGTGTGTGTGTATAGACACTACAATATGAGGACTCTTCCCAGAGGAAAGTGGAGGACAGAGGCTTACCTGGGAGAGGGACCGGGAGTGCATATGTGTGTGTGCACGCGTGTGTGTGTGCACGTGTGTGTGTGTTTGTGTGTGTATGTACACAGGTGCATAGCACAGATGGAGGAAATTCAATCTGGTATCATCTGGGAAGACAGAGGGATACTGTAACAATAACTAACTTTGTCTCTTCTTCTTCCTTTCAGACAAAATTTCTAAATAACACCGAGAGGCATGAGCTTACAGATGAATCTCTGGAATAACACTTTAGACATCGGCACAACACGTGGCACACTTGTGTGTGCTCTTAACCGAACCCCAGAGCCATCAATAAAAGAGAAAGGGAACAACTTCTATTTCTTGTCAATAAAACAACTTCATACCTTTGTTCTTGGAAGGTTAGCATAGACAAGGAACTGTAAGAAAATGTCGAATGGGAGGCAACAGATCTATATTTCAGAGTAAACCTAGCACACTTCCTGAAGGAAATAAGTTCTTAGTTTTCCAAGATGGGAGACACTCATTGTTGGGAAGCAAAAGTGAATATTTTTCTCCTCTTTCAAATGGCCTGTCACTTGTCATTCAACAGTAGACAGTCCCAAGGAGATTTTTCACCCCAGAGATAAAAATCTGTGTTCTCTCCACATGAAAAACCTCGCATTTTTTTTTTCATGATCTGTGTCCCTTGCAAAATATCTACTGCTAATAAAGTCACCAGTAAGTCTTACCTTATGAGTTTTATATCACTGAAACTGTCCAGTCAAATTGAGTCTGGGTAAAGTTATTTTTGGTAAGATTGTACTGAATTATGACTCTAATATTTTTGAAGCATTCTTTTTGGTCCCCCTCTACACTGGCGGCTGGAAAACTATTAGCAGGAGGAAAAAATAGACAAAACAAAAACAAAAGCAGAAGACAAGCAACGACATTTACGATAGATATTTTATTTGCTTTTACTCATTAACCTACTATGTGCCAGCGAGGTTAGGTTTCATCCAAACAACGATCTCTCGAAGAAGATCTTTTTCTGGTTTTGGACACAAAGCATGAGCACCAAAAGAATGAACTTATCATAATAGAATCATCTGGAACTAGGACAAAAACCTGTGTGTGCACAAGGCTCGGGACCTCCCCACCATAACCAGCCCGCTGGTGGAAAGTACCGTGTGTTAGAAGCCATTCACTTTCAGGCCGGGTCCTGGGCACCTGACTTAGAATAGCGACTATGGAAAACAACAAAGGGAATGAAATCCCCTTGAGGAGGAACAGCGGATAAAGCAAGGGAACATGGGCGTTTTCCTGGATGGGCCCCTTGGGCTTTTGGGAAACTATGACCACAAAGTAGAGGGCCTGTCCGGCATTGTGCAACCTCCTTCCAGAAAGGAGTTCCTCTCCCTCTCCTGGGCTCCAGCCGGCCTCGCATGACAGACCCTGTCTCCAGACCTGGCTTCTTGAGCTCCAGTTGTACTGCAGAAATGAACTTGAAGATCCCAGATGGCTGGCTGGAGGGACAGGCCAGCAAGTTTTGAACAAAGCAATCCCACTTCCTCTCTTCTGCTTCAGTCTGAACTAGACAAAACAGCTCACGTTGCCAGTGATGACTCCGTGGCCCAAGCTGGCTGTTCGGAAAAGCCCGCTCAGACAGCAGCTGTAAATCCCGAGCCGGCCTCTCTCTGTGAGTCCCACGGCAGCCAACGTGCAAAGAGTGATTTATCAGGCAGCTTCCAACATAGCTCAGTTTTTGGAGGCGGGGGAAAACGCCAAAAGGCTTTAAAAGCTGAACCACGATCCCCAGAAAGAGGAAAGTGGGAGAAACTTTATTGAGGAGGGGGCCCGTGTGACAGCTGGAACATCTGGGGCTGCATGTGGGTCCTCCCAGGAGCGGGGACTCCAGACAAGCTTCTCCCACCCCCCCAACCCTCCTGTGCCTGCATTCAGAAATGGGAGGCCAAATGTGGGGAGGTCCGATCAGGAGACGAGAATGCTTCTTCCTCTCTCCTCCCTGAACACCCCCTTTCCCCACATGCTTCCTTAGACAGGAAACTTTAAATTGCTGGGGTGGGCCATCCTAATTGCTACTCTTTTGATAACTTGGTTCACTCCTTGAAGTCTCTGTAAACATCTTGGAAGCAGTGTACAGTATGGCAAGGGAAGGAAGCATATGTTCACCTCTCCCGCGGGGACTGGCTTCTGGGGAATCAGAAGTGAGTCAGTTGATGCCCTCCCCGCCTCAGCCCTCCTCTCTTCAGCCCCCGAATACTTCGGTACTTCTGTCCACAGGGGTCCACTTGATTTCCCCACTCCCAGAACCTAGCAGACCGTCTGCCTTCCCTCTAACAGCCAGCGAGCATATGAGCCAAGAGCTGCAGGGCGACCTGACCTGTGGACCTTTCCTTTACACCTTCATCCTGGAGAGGACTTAGAGAAGTCATTTCATTTTGTAAATAAGAATTCTGAAGGGGGTGTCTGGGGGGCTCAATGGGTTAAGCGTCTGCCTTTGGCTCAGGTCGTGGTCTCTGGGTCCTGGGATTGAGCCCTGAGTCCGGCTCCCTGCTCGGCGGAAAGTCTGCCACTCTCTCTCCCTCTGCCCCTTCCCCACCCCTGCTTGTGCTCTCTCTTTCTCTCTTTCTATTGCTCTCTCTCAAAAAAACAAATAAAATCTTAAAAAAAAAAAATGGCGCCTGGGTGGCTCAATGGGTTAAGCCTCTGCCTTCGGCTCAGGTCACAATCTCAGGGTCCTGGGATCGAATCCTGCATCAGACTCTCTGCTCAGCAGGGAGCCTGCTTCCCCGCCACCCCACCCCCACCGCCTGCCTCTCAGCATACTTATGATCTCTGTCTGTCAGATAAATAAATAAAATCTAAAAAAAAAAAAAAAAAAAGACTTTTGAGAAAATTCAGAAAGGTAGAAAGATATGCCCAGAATGACTCAGCAAGGCAGTGTCATAGCAAAATAAAACCGCAGTGATAGCCTCTCATGGGACCAGCCAGGGCTCCAGTGCTGCCCACGAGAGCCCCGGGCTATCCCAGAGCAGCCATCACGCCTGGGGTCTGGGACGCAGGGAGCAGGCCTTTCTCTGCAGCATCACATAAGGTTTTTATCCCTTTCCTAACGTCTCCATTCGGAGTAAACAAATGGAAAGAATTATTTGAAAACAAATGAAATAAAATGGAATTGGGAAATACTCATAAGTTCCTCTAGACTCTCTTTTTTTTTTTTTTTTGTAACTTCTGTTCTTTTTGGATGATTGCTTTCTTTTCCACTGATTTGGGAAGTCAGACACCTATCATTTGTCAGAACCTCAGGTCTTTGATTCAGAAGAAGGCGACAGGGTTTGAGGGGTATTTGCTGGTCAGTGGAAGACACAAGAAAATTTCTATCTTCTCTGTCATCCCACAACAAGCTGTCAGAATCCCCTTGTGTGGGAGGGGATGGGGCTAGAGCAAGGCAGGCCATCTCGGCAGCAAAACGACTGGTTTGAGGACATTGAATTCCTCCCAGCACATGATAGGCCCAAAGCAAGGGGGAGAAAGACACCCCCGAGGCCAACAGCAGGCATGGGCACAGAGCTTAAAGGGATCAGTCACAGTTGCAGACCAGACCACAGGACTAGGTGGAATGGAGTTTGGAATTAAGCATGCCAGGACCCAGAGAAGGGATTGTCTGTTTGTCCTGGGCTCTAGCAGATGTCTGCAGCTGACTTCAAGGGCTCCTGGGTAAGTCAGTCTTCAGGGAGGGACTGAATGCCAGGGATGGGGGATTGACAGGAGAAGGCAACTTCTCAGTGAGAGAAGAGATGTGTTAGGAGGCCAAAGACGACTTGTAAGTAAGGCACAATTAACTGTGTTTTCATGTAGGAAAGGTTTTCTGAGAATATCTTAACTCTGAGGTGTTTGGGCACAGGGCATTCTGGGATTTCAATTACAGCTGGTCTCTATGGAAGGAGAAGGAAGGATTAGAAAATCCTCATTGGGTAGGGTCGGCAGAGGGAGAGAAGGGGGTCTCCACAGTCAGCCCTAGTGGTGGTGGAGAGGGGAAGGGAAGTCCCCATGAGCTAAAGGGATGGTCTGGACATCAGTGCCAGGTGGGTGGTGAAAGCAGTGGTGAGGGGCTGCCAGTCTGGAAGGTAGAACGAGGTGAGGAGCGGCTGAGGTCTGGAGGGTAAAATGACTCAGTGTCTACGCACTGATTAGGGCTTTCCACTTGCAGGCAGGCAGGCCCGGGGTGGATTTCTGCCCATATCATTTGCTAGGCTGGTGACCTTGGGCAAGTGATCTGAACTTTGAGGTGCATTTTTCTCAGCTGGAAAATGATGAGTATTATTTCTGTCCCCAGGGCAGGTTTAAAGACTGGGCATGGTGACGTTGGGGATGAAGTGATTGACAGAACAGAATGGAGGAAGGCAAGAGGTGGGAGGAGGAGGAGGAAAGAGGGGGAGGAGGGGGTAGAGGGCGAGGAGGAGGAGGGCCACAATGGAGGTAATGTGTGTCTTGGAAGCTGATGACACCAAGGCCCATCCTGAATGGCCATAGGACAGTGAGAGTTAGCGAGTCTCATTCTGCACCTTCACACCCCACTCTCAAGTTGAGACTTCTAGAATCTGAGAGAAATATTGTAGTTCAGAATTATTGGCTCAGGAACTCTGTTCCAGAAAGGAAGATTCCAGCTGGAAGAATCGGTGGCAAGGTAGGGGTTGACAGTGTTTTTACCCTGTGGAGATTTTACTGATAAAATCAAGCACAATGAGGTGTGGCCATTATGTAATATCCAGGATCTCTGCACACTTAGGTAATGTAATAAAAACACACTGACACAACCTAAACCTCACTGTAAGTCTTGAACCCTACGTGGGGGTGAGGTTGACACACTGTTCTAGGCATCTCATCCTTGAAAATACTGTGTCTACCTTTTAAATATTTATTTGATAGTTGTCCCAGGGACAACTGTGATGGAAGAATACATGCTATTTGGGAGGAAAATCAGAAGTGACCACAATACTTTTGATTCCTTACTAGGAAACCTGGCATCTGGGTTTAATGATGTTGTGATGATGTAAAATTCATTCTATGTTTGTTGAATGCCCACACAGTTTTATAGAGGGCACAGGACGGAAAGAGTTACATTATCAAAATGAAATAAAACCATGCTTTCATCTGTACCTAATGCACATAATGGAGAGAGCTTATGGGGCAAAGGGGAGAAGTACAGTGTCAGGCAGCCCAGAGTTTCAGAGCTGGCTGGCCATCTTACCGACTTTGTTAGTTTGAGCCTATTGAGTAACCTCTCTGAACCTGATTTTTGAATTAAAATAAGACAACAAAACTTCATTTTTAAAAAATTTTTACTACATTATGTTCATCACCATAAAATACATCATTAGTTTTTGATGCGGTGTTACATGATTCATTGTTTATGTACAATACCCAGTACTCCATGCAACGCATGCCCTCCTTCATACGCACCACCAGGCTCACCCCTGCCCCCACCCCCCTCCCCTCTAAAACCCTCAGTTTGTTTCTCAGAGTCCATAGTCTCTCATGATTCAGCTCTCCCTCCAGTTTCCCCCAATTCACTGTTTGTCTCCATCTCCCAATGTCCTCCATATTATTCCTTATGTTCCACAAGTAGGAGAAGCCATATGATAATTGACTATCTCTGCTTGACTTATTTCACTCAGCATAATCTCCTCCAGTCCCGTCCATGTTGATACAAAAGTTGGGTATTCATCCTTTCTGATGGAGGCATAATATTCCATTGTATATATGGACCACATCTTCCTTATCCATTCTTCTGTTGAAGGGCATCTTGGCTCTTACCACAGTTTGGCTATTGTGGACATTGCTGCTATGAGCACTGGGGTACATAAGGTCCTCCTTTTCACTACATCAATATCTTTGGGTATTTAACCCAATAGTTTAAAACTTCATTTTAAAAAGGTGTGAGTTGGGGCGCCTGGGTGGCTCAGTTCGTTAAGCGACTGCCTTTGGCTTGGGTCATGTTTCCAGAGTCCTGGAATCGAGTCCTGCATCGGTCTCCCAACTCCATAGGGAGTCTGCTTCTCCTTCTGACCTTCTCTGCTCTCATGCTCTCTCTCACTCACTCTCTCTCTCTCTCAAATAAATAAAATCTTAAAAAAAATGTGTGAGTTAATTTCCTTCAAATGCCTACCATGGAGCCTGGGTGAATCATAAATATTCAGCAAGTGGTTAATCACTCAATATGAACTTGTTTGAGTGAACTAGGTGATGAATGCTGATCTCTGTCAGCTCTCCAAAGAAGGTTTTCATGAGGATTTTAATCTAATTTTCACCAGTCTTTAAGTGCTATCGCATAACTTTTTCTGCCCACTTAAATAATGTAACATTTTCTCCATGGTACAAGATCATCTTAGAAAATAATAAAAACTTCCTGGGGGTTTTCTATAAATATACATGTTCTCAGGTCTTGTACTTTTCTGTTTTCTGACTCCATAATTTCTGAGCTGCCACTTTACATTTTTGCATCCACACAAAATGTCTTATTTAAGAGGAAGAGAGGATGCACTGTGTATTAGTGGGTGACTGGGCCCGTAGTTCCAAAAGGAGACCATGTCCCTGGTGACCTTGCCGCTCTGGAGCTCACTGTTGTCATCTGTAAACAAACAAACAGACAATAAGAAATACCTTCAAGAAGACTTTCTGTTTTTCCTCTCTGGTTTTGTTTCAGTGAACTACTCTTCTCTCAGAAAGCTCCTCTCTGGAACTCAGTCAGGACTTCAAGGAGACCAAATGGAAGCCATGTTTCTGTTTTTGTTGTTGGTTTTGTCTTTGCTTTTGAGCAGTTGTAGCATGTGCGTTGTGGGGATGAGATGTGGTCTTTGGGGCCGAAAAAGGAAGTACAGGATTGTTGCTTGTTTTGTTGTCTCAGAGAGAGAGAGAGGGAGAGGGCAGCGTGCTGCTTTTAAAATGACCCTTCAATCTGTGGGACCCCTCAGCATGAAACCAACACAGAGACTTTTTCTCAGCATCTTCTTGCATGGGAAAGGCATCGAGGCACTCTCCTCAGACACCACATCGGTTTTCCTGAAGATCTGAAGGAAAAGCAGGGAGGCCAGCGAAAATAAAAGGCAAACAGGAGAGAGAAAGGTCAAATGACAGAAAGAAAGAGACAGAACGGAAGAAGAAAAAAAAAAATGGGAAGAGATTCAGAGTACAAGCTGAAGGAGACCTCGACTATTTTCACATTAAGCATGTCTTTTTTTCCCATAATCACAGTTACTTCATATCCTCCCAAAGTTGGCATGTTTCTCTTGGGAAGATAAACGCTCTTTGGCAAGCTCCCCACATGCGAGCCGAAGCAGGAAGCCAGAGTCATCCCTGCATTATGCAATCCTGCGTCCGGCCAATAATTGCCTCTCTGACATGTTAGCCTCCCACATTCCTGAGATTCATGTAGAACAGCCAGAAGATTCGATTCGTGTGTATTTTCAGCTAGCCGCCATCACTCTTAGCTGGTGCGCCTCCTTCTGTCAGCTGAATCAGGGAGAGGGAGCCTCTGTCAGCTGAGGCACTCCTGTTTCTCACTGTCCTGTCAATGATGTCTGTCCTTCTGGCAACGAGTTCTTCCTCTGGAAGGAAGGGGGGACAGAACTTCAGAGAAGATCAGTTTTATCCTCAGCCACTATTACCAAAAAAATTGGGCGGTTGGGATGCAAAGACCACCAAGCCACCAAGAATAACTTAAAAAGTCCAGGTGAACAAATCATTATTCCAGCTTGAGACTCTGCAGACATGACCGTGGAGTCCAGAGAACACAAGTGAATGTTTAGGAATGTGGAGATGTGACCTGAGGTCTGCCACCTACTGTAAGATTGGAGGTGTTTCCTTATTGTTTGGAAGATCGGTGTTTTCGTCTGCAAATTTGACACAATAATAATCACCTCATCAGGTTGCTGAGATGATTACATCAGATCATGTGTATAAAGATGCAACTTTTGAATGTTACCTGATCTTCAGACTTGGGTGCCAGCACTGTCCTTGCCTCAGCTTGGGTGTGGAGAGAACATCTCTGCCGTGTCTCTGTGTATGTCTGTGCCCGGGCTGCTCCTGTGACAAAGTACGGCAAAGTACCATAAAACCTATACCTGTATTATCTTAAAGTTCTGGAGGCCAGAAGTCTGAAATCATGGTTTTGATGGCGTCATGCTCTCTCTGGAACCTGTAGGGAAATCTTCCTTGCCTTTCTGTAGATTCTCATGCCTCTCCGGACATTGTTGTCATTCCTTGGCTAGTAGGCACTTCAGTCCAATCTCCGGTCTTTGTGAGGCTTGTCCCTGGGTGTCTTTGTCTTCACTTTAGCATTTTCTCAGAAGGACACAGGTCCTATTAGATAAGGGGTCCCTCCCTAGGTTGGCTTCACGTTGACCCATTACATCTCTGACAACCCCACTTCCAAATAAGGTCATATTCTGAGGCACCAGGAGTGAGGACTCCAACATAGCTTCTTTAGGGAGACACAATTCACCCCATAACATGCTGCATCATATGGCAAAGCCCAGAAGGCCAGGAGATAGGGAAATAAATATCAGAGCAAGGAGAGAGGACTGGGGGGTGAGTGACATCACTGACACCAAGACATCACTATGAATGGTTTCCAGGACTCATTTTTATTGCCTTCCAGCTGAGGGATGAGGCTAGACTCAAAGGCACAGAGGGAAGGTACATGTGAAGCATCTTATGACAAGCAAGTGCCGGCTGAGGACCCTTTCTCAGTGACGCCCTCTGACCATGGCAAGCTGGTAGTCTAAGGTGTGTATGATAGCATCCGCCAGCCCCCACTGGAGATGGCCAAGGACAGGAAGAGGAGAGCTGACAATGAACTCTCTTGAGCCTGGAGGGGAGAGAATTAAAAAGATTGTCTCTTGTGTGTAATATATTTGGAAAATTGAATAGACCCAACGTCTCTTTAAAAAATAATTTATTAATTGCCCTGCCTGTAGAGTCTCACCTTACTGAGTCCTGCAATTTGCAAATTAACTATTGGCTCAACTCAGTCTATTGAAAGGATAATGAGTATGAAAGCGAACTTGGTCTCTGAAGTTGGCTTATGAATCACGATGATTATGAGTGACTCACACACACCCTTTGCATCTTCAAAGGGCTTTCCCCTGATGTGCCTGTGGAGAACTCAATCCTGAGCTTTCTCAAGTGGAGCGTGGCAGTGAAGGCTGCGGGATGAGCCCGGCCACCAGGAGAGAGGATCTAGAGGAACACAGGTGGAAAGGGCTGTAGTAGGCAAATTCAGCTTGCTACATGTGAAGTTTATTCAGCACAACCTAATGGAAGGAAGGAACACTTGCCATGCTCCCTTAGCACCAACAAGTGGCCCAGTCTGAGGCCTTTCAAGTGTGTGCCTTGAACCGCCTTGCCTGAGGCCAAGAGACTGTGCCAGGGTAGACCAGCACTTTGATTATACTTCTGTGTTCAGAGCACTCGGGGACATCAGGTTTCTTCCAAAAGTGAGATATTCCACGGACTAACTAGGTCACTGACAATGCGCTATTGAGGGCCATGAGAGCTGTGGTAAGCAAAAGAAAACATTAAACAGAATGCCTTTTTCCTTCTTCTAATAAAGACCACTGAGGTGGGGGTGGGGTGGGTAGAGGGAGGAAGAGCCCCAGAGGCAAAGAAGAGACTGTCCTAAAATAAATAAATAAATAAATGAATAAATAAAATAAATAAATAAAAACATGACTAGCCAATGTCAACTAAAATCCACATCAATGGGTATAAACAAAAAAGTACTATTTTTCTAATATCATGGGAATAGTTTGCTAACAAAATAATAAAAGTTACTATTTCCTGAGTACTCAAGATGTGTTGGCTTCTTACTAGATGTTTTAGACACAACTGTGAGAGGCTGATATCCTTATCTTCAGTTTTTTTCTTGTTTTAAACATAAGGATCCTGAGATTTACATGGTGACACAGCCTTTCCAAAGTTCTACTCCGTAAAATGACCAGAGCTGGGGTTTGGACCCAACACTATATGACCCCCAGGCCCTGTGGTACAAGGATCAGGGAGGACTTTGAATTCTACTACATATGGATCTGAATTGGACTTCCCATACAGCACATTTGCCAGCATATGGTCACTGAAAATTGAATGACCCAACTTCAGACAGAAGGCATGACTGGGCAGTGTCTAGCATGAGGACTTTGGAAGGACAAGGCCTGCATGCTTCCTAGAGCACCCTTTTGCCCCAGAACACCCAAAGCCAAGAGGCTCCTGACACCTTTCACTAGGGCTTTCTGGATCTCAGACCCTGCCCTGATGTGAATCAGCAACTTCCAATTATGATGGCTGAATTTGGAGCTCAAATTTATATAATGATGATCATTAATGGGCTTTGCACTCCCACAGCGTTTTCCATCTTCAAAGTGCTCTGTGAACATTAACTAATTAATCTGGGCTACAAATTGTGCCAAGGCCCAGAGGGCTTACACTGCTTAGATCTGGGATGGTCTCCGTGGATGGCAGTGATTACAGAAAGCATTGAGCTCCCGTTGACCTGGTGCCCAGCAGTGGAGCGCATCACCAACGGGCCACCAGGTCTGCCGTAGACACTGTCTAGTCCTGCTCCACTGGGCTGGGCCTGCACTTGGGGCTACAAAGAAAAGGAAGTCAGAGGACTTACAGCAGCAGGTGGCTTACTGGTAATCAGCAGAGACAATGCTTACCATAAAAATTACAGCTTTGTGTGAATTTATTTGTTCAAATTTATCTGTTCAACCATCCTTCTCACAAATGAAGAAACAGGCTCGTAGGGGTCAGGTGACCAATTCAAGTTCAGTCATGATTTGGGGCAGAGACTGAGTTCCTAAATCTCCAGAAATACATTTGCCAAGTAAAATAACAGATTATATATGTAACCCACAGCTTGACATACAAGTGAGGAGTGAGAAGTAGAAACTCAGAGGCAAGAGATAAAATTTGTTTTCTGTAAGTGAGGAAGACTCACTTGGAGGCTGAATTTACATAGGGCCTTATTCACTTATTTATTCTGATAAATTTATTGGGTTTTTCTCAGGAACGGATGTTGGGTTTTGTCAAAAGCTTCTTCTGCATCTATTGACATGTTACTTTTTTAGTCCATTAATAAGTGAATGCCCCAAAGTCCATATGTTGAAATCTTCATGCCCAATGTGACGCTGTTGGGTGGAGACTTTGGAAGTGATTAGGGCACGAGGCCCACCCCACATAGATTAGCACCCTTCTAGAAGAAACCTCAGAGAGCTTGCTTCCTCTCGGTGCATTCCAGCATGTGAGGATACAACCAGGAAAGGCAAGGCCATGAGGCTGAGGATCCAGTCACTGAGGATACAAGATCTGGAAACCAGGAAGAGGTTTCTCACCAGACACTGGAACTGGTGACCATAGACATCCCATACTCCGGACTGTGTGAAATAAATTTTTGTTACTTAAGCCCCAGTCAGTGGTAAACACCACTGTTATTGCCACCAAAACTGACTAAGACAGTGAGTTACATGGATTTTCAAATGTGAAACTCACCTGGAATTTGTGGTATATGCCAAATGTGCTATTTTGCATTAGATAAGATTTTGTTAAGAATTTTGCCCCAAAAGTAGGGCACCTGGGTGCCTCAGTTGGTTAAGCGCCTGACTTCGGCTCAGGTCATGACCTCGGGGTCCTGGGAAGGAGCCCTGCATCAGGCTTTGTCCTCAGCGGGGAGTCTGTTTCTCCCTCACCTTCTCCCTCTGCCCCTCTCCTGCTCATGCTCTTTATCTCTCTCTCTCAAATAAGTAAATAAAATCTTAAAAAAAAAAAAAGAATTTTGCACCAATGTTTATAAGAGGTACTTCTTTTAGTCTTCCTTTGCAAGTCTTTGCCTGGTTTTGATATTCAGAGTAATGTCAGCCTCTTAGAATGAGTTGAAAATTACTCTCTTTTCTTCAACTTTCTGGAATGTTTTTTGGTAGAATTGCTATTAATTTTTCCTTAAAAGTTTGGTGGACTTCACTCAGGAAACTATATAGAGTTGGAGAGAATTTTGTAGGACTGTTTTTCATGATAAATTAATTTCTCTAAAAAAGGGCTATTCAAGTTATCCGTTTCTTCTTAAGCACTTTTGGTAATTTGTAGGTTTTTTTTTTCTTTTTAGGAAATTGTTCATTTTATCCAGTTGGTTAAATTTATTTCAATAAAGGTGTTCATAATATTCCTTTTATGTTTTAAACACAATTGGCATGGTTATATTTTTTAAGGAAAAAACTAAATAAGAACTTCTTGGTTTGGTCAAATACGCTGAAGAACATATTGGAGGTTAGTGTGTTTTTTCAAGTATCTGTCTCTTTCAAAAACCTCATCACTCCCCTAGGAAGAGGGGGCTTTTTTTTTTTTGAAAGTTTTTGTTTTGTTATTTAAAGATTTTATTTATTTATTTATTTGACACACAGAGAGAGAGAGAGAACACAAGCTGGGAGTGCAGAGAGGGGCGGAGGGAGAGGGTGAACCAGGCTTACTGCTGAGAAGGGAACCTGATGCGGGGCTCAATCTCAGGACCCTGAGATCATGACCTGAACCAAAGGCAGATGCTTAATCAACTGAGCCACCTAGATGCCCTGACTAGGTAGAAGTTTTTAAAAATGAGTCAAATTTGTAAGGTCCATGCTGAATTAAATTCAATGAAATTTCTACTACTTCTCATCTGTGTTTTTTAAATTTTAGTGTTTTCTTTGTTCATTTGTTCCATTATGAAGTCAGAATCTCCATGGGATTTAAAAACCACATACTTGTAGTAAAATATATTCCTCATTTCTTTATGTAAAAATGTAAAACATGTATCTTTAGAGACAATTTTAAAAGGTACCAATGGAAGGGTTGCCTAGGTGGCTCAGTCGGTTGAGCATTTTGGCTCAGCTCATGATCTCATGGGTCCTGAGATCCAGCCCCAAGTCAGGGTCCTGAGATCCAGCCCCAAGTCAGGCTCCTCCCCCGGTTCTCTCTGTCTCTTGCACACACACACGTGCATGCACACACACGCTTTCACTTTCCCTCTCTCTCTCTCAAATAAATAAATCTTCAAAGAAATAAATAAATGAAATAAAATGTACCAACGGGGAAAATCAAAAACAAAGAAAAGAACCCAACCTTTTCATACCCTCAACTCATTGATCGAAATGGAGTTTCTTCCCCAAATCAATTTCGCTTACGCCCTTTGATGCAGTAGTTTGGAAATTGAGTAAGGAATGTATGTATCGAGTACATGAACTGTTCAATATGCAGAATCCTTACTCCTATCACATCTGCAAAACCTTGAGTTCTGTGCTTGCATTGTATCTGCATTTGCACAGACGCCAATTTGAAGTAACCCACTGTTCCCAGCAAGCAGGCTGAGCAGTTCTGTCTCTGGGACAGAACGCTGGGTTAGAATGAAACAAAAACAAGTTAGAAAACAGGGTCAAGTTTGAAGTCAGTGCTCTGAAGTGCACTCAGGGATCATCCGCACTAACCCCCAACATCAAATTCAGTGATGCCCTACAGCTGGCTTCTATCATTTGGAAAAGCCAATTGTTAAATGTTTGGGAAGCTTGTGAGCTGACTGTTAAACAGTAATTTTTAAATGTTAAGTTGTATGAATTTACCATCAAGTTCTATTAAAAACGAGGGTAATAAATACTCAGAACTCATTACTTCCTACTTGAAGACACTTTCTCCATGCTTTGAGGTTGTTTATGTCTGTTGTAACTCTATGTTGGAGATACTGTGTATGGTCTTCTACTGAGAATCTCTTCCCAACTCAGCCTTCAGTGATGTCACCTTGGTTGACAGAAATCAGCCCTGGAGTGTCAACTCACGCCATGGAATTTGGCAAATACTGTAATACAAGTTTTCATGTATTGCTTTGTTGATTATCTAGACTGAAGGCCATTACAGAGAAAATGTTAACTGAGTGCGATGTCTGTAGCTGAAACACAGCAAATAAACATGGTGCACATTATTGAGCAAATATCCATCCCGCATTTGAAAATGATTATCCAATTCAGCAAAGAAGTCGCTGACATCATTGACACATGAGTGAAGTTCAGACATACTTCTTTGTTGTTTTGCTTTGATTTACTTGTTAGGATAAAGTATAAACCCACATTCGTGTTGGAACTGTACTTGTCTGTGAGTTGAAACCGTATCGTATCTATGGATACAAGACTTGGGCAAAAAGCAACAAAAGTGTTCTGTGAGAAGCAATCACATGCATGGAGTTTATATATTTTACATTCATTTCTGTATTTTATTATTATTTATAAATTGTGTACGCTCTACCCTTTACATCAGCAAAATTAGACATATTTTTTTTCAGAGAACCAGGTCTTAAATATTTGCCAGCTTGCCAGTTCCAAATTTCCAATTTTTATAGGCCAATGTCTGTGCACAGATCTTGCCTTTTACATATTTCTGGTGACTTGGAGTTCTGGTGATCTTTCAGAGAAGGGAAGGTTGCAGGCAAGATAAAATGATCTGGTGTTTTCCTGGAAAATATTTTCTGAACTAACACAGTTACACTGAACTATTGTCTGACAAGAACTAGGGAGACTGACCAGACCAGGTGATTTCACATGGGAGACAAGGAACCTGCACTGTGGGGTTCATTCATGCACAAATTATTGCCCATCTAATTATTGCCATGGCCTGAGCATGTCTAGAGGAAGCTACTGGATTTTCACATTCTGCTTACAATCAGAGATTAGCTGTTGCTTCAGAAACAGTGAGCAGCATGCATAAAACAGTAGAACCTTGGCAAGTTTTGTAATTATAGGATCACAATGATTCTTGATTTAAACTCATTTCATAACATTTTGTTTGCTGCTGAGGCAATAGTCATTTAAAAAAAAAATTCAAATGTGAGAAGATGTGTGTTCCTATGGATTTCAGCTGTCATTTAAAAATGCAAACCTTGTGCCCCTACATGCAGAGTGAAAGGGGGCTCTCAGTAACTTCAACAAAGAGCAAGCAGGTGATGCCCCTCCTGTAGGCCTAGAATTCTTAAGATGTCAAAAGAGTTGGCGAGGGGGGAAGGGTGGATAGAACCTTGGGCAATTGTCTAAAATCAGAGCCTTACTTGGGAAAGTACCTTTGCTAATCACTCTTACTTGGTCTTAAAACCAATTCTGGAAGTCACCTTTAATATCATCCCTTAATATTATTTAATGGAGGCTTTTCCTAGGGTTGAAATCTGTGTGCTGAAATGGGAGTGGGCTTAGCAATCCAGCAATTTGGTTTGGTTGATGACTATTTTTTATATAGTTTTCTCATATACTTTTTTGGAAGTTTGAGATCTAGTTTAACAAATTCCAACAGTTAATCTACCTCTTACTACATATAGGATTCAGGGGTAATTTATCCAGAGTCCTCGTCTTCTCAATATTAAAACAGAAATGAAAAATATCCCTCGGGATTCTGTAGAAGTGTCTGGCCAAGGGTTCATCACAAAGCAGATTCTTAGAAGAATTTCCTGCCTTACTTTTTCCTCCTCTTTGCCTCCTGGCCTTCTTATTCAGACTCCTTCCTTCATTTCTTCCTCCTTCCTCCCCAAGTTCTTTGGAATATAAATTATTATGTCTGTAGTAATCACCACAAGCTTTTTCAGGTCAAGTTTCATTGTGTTCCCATTAGCAATACGTGCCTGAACTGTTAACTGACCTCTGGGAAGAAAATCTCCTCGCTTAGCAGGAAGCCAGGGGCGGAGAGGAAGGGCCGTCTCCTGGAGCGCTGCCCTCCTCTGGGATGAGGTACAGGGAGCCCCGGAGCCCCGGAGCGGGTGGCGGTGGCCAGCATAAACACACGTCCTGAAGAATTCAGCAAACAGAACAGAGAACACCTCCCATGCCTCACCTGTGCAAGGCCCGAGGAACAAGACATGACTCAGATCTGCTCCCTGAGGAGCTCACCGGCTGCAGAAGACGGACCCACAAATAATTCTAACACACAGGGCTCTGGGCTGGGCCCTGAGCAAGGCACTTTCTGGTGAGCAGGGAAAACAAAACTCTAAGCCATCACACTGGCTCAGGCATGGAGACTCTGAGTTTAGGAACCAGTAGAAT
The DNA here is from genome assembly GCF_010015895.1 of Lontra canadensis. NCBI lineage: Eukaryota > Metazoa > Chordata > Mammalia > Carnivora > Mustelidae > Lontra > Lontra canadensis. The sequence goes on along the minus strand of NW_022631026.1, from coordinate 9,047,583 downwards.
TCAAAAATCCAGAGGGCAGGTCAAGCTACAGATCATGGCGTGACCCCAGATTCGGCACATTTAATCAAGTGTACCAAACCAAGTAAGTGATCAGAGTAGCGCCGTCAGTAATAATAGTCACGGAGCCTCAAATAGGACAGAAACTGTGGCACGCGCTGTTCTAGGTGTTTGAGGTGACGCATCTCCAAACCTCACAGCAAAACGTACGAGCTCTCCCTGATTGCTGCTTTGTATCAATAGGGAAATGATGGGGAGAGGGAAAGGGATCTGCAGCATTTGCTTGTTTTTCCAGGTTAAATGTAGAAATCCAGCATTCAGAACCGGAGCCTAAGCTTAGAGAATATTCCCCAGCCAGGTTGCCTCTGGGTTCGGAGTGCCTCAAAGCTGGATTCGCTCAGCATCCCCACTGTTCCCTCCCTACCCCCAAGAGATTAGTCTTGTCCAAACAGTCTCTGCCTTGTTGGGAAAGAGATGTAGGGGAGTGATGCGGAGCCTTCCAGAAATGCCCACATTATTCCCAGGGCGCGTCATAAAGGGCTGCTAGGTCTGCAAGTCGGTTGTCACCATCCAAAGCCTTCTCAAAGACAGGTCCGCTTGGCTGGAGGAACCGAGAGTGCACCGCGTACCTATTCTCAGCCCTCAGTGTTTTCAGATGAGCACGGCTCAGAAATAGAAAGGCTGACCCATTTTAGTGACATTTTCTCAAGGATACCAGGACATTGTGTTTGCCCTTCCTTCAGCCCAGATAGAGTCCGGTTGTTCCTGAATTAAAGGGAACTCAGCTTTCCGGGAGCTCCAGGGAGAGGCAGTCGGGGCTCCGGTTGGGACTACGATCACCCACAGGGCCACAAGGTCCACTTGTTGAGCCTTATTCACCTTCAAAGTATCAACATTCACCTCGGGTTGATTATCTGTGCCCTTCGACTCTCCAAGGGAACACATTCAGTGCGGGAGAGAAGAGTGCGGGGTGGTAGAGGAAGCCACAGAGAAACCTGCAAGGAGCTAAGAGAATTTCTCACGTGTCATTTGTATCTTGCTTCTGACAGACAAGAGCGAGGATTTAGGGCTGTCATTTCCCCAAGCCCACCGGGTGGGTGAGTTGAGGAATGGACAGAGGTTTGGGAAAATCTGAATGTCCGGACGTTCTTAATATTTGAACTGCACAGTTTGATTTTACTGTTCTCCCGTTTTTTCCCCTTTTTTCTTTCCTGCAATGGAAAAATGGGCTGTCAATACGTGAGAATTCCCTCAAACAAAAACCATAGCGAGAGAACAGGCAAAAACAAAAACAAAACAAAAAACAAATACCCTAAACACAAGTCTTGAGTTTGCTCATTTAGGTTCTACCTCTGTTCGAGGCTCTGAGCGTTTGCTCACCGGTGGGTGCCAGGCCCCTGACAGCCAGCCAGCACAGTGAATAGTCGATTCCTTTTTGCCGTGTGTTTCCTGGACAAGGGAAATTTCCCGAGCTTCCTTGTCTATGCGGGTCACCGTGACAAGGACTCATCTTTCCTGCCCTGATGTCCTCACTGAGAGATCTCTGTCCACCGCTGCTCTGAGACGCACACACCCCCACACAGGTTCTGCCTGGATTCTCCAGTCCCTCAGTGGGATTAACTGCTTGATGGTTAGCTCTTGGCAAGGTGGCAGAAGCAACGTTCATTTCCTCAGGTTTCCAGCGACTCTGTCCCATTTGCCATGCACTCCCTTATTCTCAGCTGCTCTTGGAGCCCACCAGGCTCAAAAGGCACAATGACTGTCCTCCCTTGCCCTGCCTCTACCAGAAAGTGTATTTGCTCACACAAGAACACTCTGGACCAGAGTAAGAAATTCCCCACTGTCACTTACTCCTTTGGGTTCCCTCCGCTCGGTATCTTTGTCATGTTTTCAAACTCACCAGAAAAATGTTGAACGCCAAATTGGTGTGGAAAACACTCCAGAGTGTTCTGCGGTGTTCTGAACGGTGTGGGTTAGCAAGTTCTGTTTGAGCTATTAAGCTGGTGACACAGGGTTTCTTGTCCCCGTGACAATCCTGAGTGTTCACAGTCCCCTTTTATTTTCTTAAAGATATTTATTTATTTATTTATTTATTTATTTATTTGGAGAGTGAGAGGGAGCAGAGGGGAGGGCCAAAAAGAGAGGGAAAAGCAGGTTTCCTCTTGAGCAAGGATCCCGATTCAGGGCTTGATCCCAGGACCCTGAGATTGTGACCTGAGCCTAAGGCAGACACTTAACCAACTGAGCCACCCAGGGGCCCCTCATATTCCCATTTTACAGCCAAAGCTGCGTCTCAGCCAGGTTAGGTTGCTTTCCCAAGGCGGTAGCACTAAGGAGGGGAGGAGCTGGGATCATGAAGTGGGTTTTCTCTTTACTTTCTCAGATTCATCCAGATACTGTTGAAGCAGGAGAACGGGAGCCGTCCCTCCTGAGGACGGACGTCACTTTCAGGCCTCGATGGAAGGGGATGGATGGGAGCCACACTAGCCTCTTGGCAGCATCAGCCAGGAATCCCAGAGGAAGGGGGCTGATTTTCTCTTTAAAACAACGACCCGCAGCGGACAACAGCTGGAGAAGTGGGAAACGTATGCAGGGAGTCATTTTCTGACTCAAACAACAACATGAAATGAAATGGAGCTGTGTCAAAGCATGATGGCGGGCTTCACTGTTGCTCACGGAACATGTCTGTGCTCGCTCTGTTTCCCACAACCCACTGCACTCCTGTCACAGCGCTACGGGAGACCCTGGGTGCCCCCAGGTCACAGGGCTGGCCAGCGTAGGAACCAGAGGGCATTTGCGAATATTCAAGTTGCTCTACTCGAGACTTAGAAATAGACAAGACCCCACAACAAGGCAGAGGAAGGCCAACCACAGGCTCTCGAGGGATCTACTGATCTGACAGCCTAGTGACTTGGGGGCACTTCAGCCTCTCCCCACATCTTGAGAAAGCTCGAGATGGTATAAATGCTCTTTGCTGTAAAAGTCTCTAAAAGCACTTCAGTGTTGAGGTAAGATGGTACGTGGGTCCAGGTCCTTGGGCTCTGCTCCTGGCTCCGTGTGCTTGGGCCAGGTGGTTGACCCCTCTGGGCCTCCGCTGCCTGGATTAAAGCCTTTAGCAACTAGAAGCGGCTTTTTGAATGATCTGATCCATGTTCCTTCCTTTGGAAGAAAAGCAGCTGGGCTCAGGGTGCGGAGAGCTTGCCGAAGCCCGCACAGCTGCCTGGCCGGCATGAGCGCTGGGCCAGAGGTCAGTTTCCGCCACACACGCCCGTGCCTTCGCTATGACACGAGGCTGCCACTCACACACAGGGTGATGCCTCCATTCATTTTTCTGGGTGAGAAGAACACTTATCCACCCCTTTATCATGGCAACCTGAGCTCTGCTGATTTGAAACCTTATTTGGGTAACAGAAGGTCTAGATGTGCCCCGCATTTTCTTTTTTCTATACAAAGTTAAACCATCACACAACTAAAGGTGCTCTGGGTCATAAGCCCCAGAAAAGGACTCTAGGGATACTGAAAAATAAAGGAACTTATGGGACAATTATGGAAGTAAACAGAGATCAGAAGAAAGGGATAAAAATGGTATCTCTGAAAGGCGTGAACAAGTTTGGGGGCAGGGAACTCAGAGAGAGCACACAGTGAATCTCATCCTCCCGTGACTGTCCCCAGGAGAAAGAACGGGAAGGACCTCCCCGGGTCAGTATACCCCACATCTGTGGGCAACAGGCACAGCCATAAGAACAAGGCTGCAACTCAGACCAGGCTCTGGGACGCTCTGAGCCGAGCAGCACACCACTCCAGTCCACCCCAATCCACGCGCTATCGATACTGGTGATGACCTGGACTGGGGAAGCCATTCGTGGGTCTTGCACTCTCCCCACATCCATCCTATGTAAGCATCAGTGGGAAGCTCGAATGTTTGGATTTCAGAAGGTGAGGGTGGCTGAGAAGCAAGGAATTCCCTCTCTGTGCACCCCAAAGTCATGACCCAACAAGAAGCCAGGATGACCAGGAATGTGAATTTGTCTGCTACCCTGGAGAGTAGAGCGCAAACAGGAAGGGAAGGAGCTCAGGCAGGGAGACCCTGAATCATGACTTCAGACAGCTTCAGAAGGAACCTGAAGAGCCATGCTCGTCAGTAACCCCTTCAAGGTTTGAGTCCTCTTTAGAAAAGGCACTGCTAAGAGTTGCTAAGCTTCCTCTTGCACACCTCCCGCAGTGGTAAGATCACTACCTTAAAAATATCTTCTGGTATTGCCGCTCAGATGTGAAGGGTGGCAAGCGGACCCTTTCAATCTAACCTAAACTTGTCTTCCCTTCGCAGTCATTTATCCTCATCCTTTCTAGGGTCACATGGATTGAATCCTTTTTCCAGAAAACTCTCTTCCCTTTTAACTACTTATAAAGAGAAAGATATTTATGGCTAGGGTCCTCACTGTGTAGTCTACTGAGTGCCCTCAGCTCTCATTTTTCACCCCAAACACTTAAAAGAGTAAATATTCTTAGATAAAATAACTCCAGATCATTCAACGATTCACAAGCATGTATCTCGTATCTCCTTCCTTCTATCAACTTTGAGGTTATCAAAATATCGTAAACAATTCCAAGGAAAGTTGCAAAATGATATGTAAGACAGAAGAAAAAGAGGATTGGAGCTCTACTGAGGTACACTAAGCAAGTTGAACCACACACCCCTTTACTCCACAGTCCTATTGTAAAGGAAGTTCTTGTTTCACCAGCCTAGTAAAGATACTTTGCAAGGAGCATCACAATGACCTTCTCAACTTTGCCTATTCAGTAGAAACTCACCAATGATCAGGTATTTCCCTTTATGTGTAACTTAATGAAGACATGACAGCAAATTTCTTCCTGAGCAACAGTGAGATCTACTGGCTCACGATTCTAATGTCTCCTACCACCTCTTCCCCGCAAAATATATTTTTAAACCTGGAAAAACTACTAAAGACAAAGGAGCAGATTTTTTTGTTTGATCTTGATCTAAAAAAAATTGATCTAAAAAAAATTCTGTTTTGCCCAAACTGTGATTATTCCCCAATTTAAATGAATATAGCAGTATTTGCTACACTATAAATCATTCTCTTTGGTGCTAATAACAGTCTTCATAATACAAAATATGTCTGAATAAGATTATCTTAAAATTGAAAGGTTGCTAACTTATTAAAGAAAAATAATCTTTCATTTGATTGTTTATTTTATTTTTTGTTTTATATCTAGCCTATACCATTTATTTTTCTTGCCTTCATTTCAGCAAAAGCAATGTTTTTTTTTTTGTTGTTATACTTGAGTTTTTCACATCATTTATGTTTTATTCTATTTTTATGCACTACAACTTCCACTGAGTAATACTGAATAAACTAATCGTTCAGAAATAATTTTCCTGGAACACTGACAACTGTATTCTTTTTACATTTAACCCAAAACCCACATTTCCAGTTTTGTGTTCTGGTATGTGCTTGATCTGATTTCTGTTTCTTTCTCAATTTTGTGAGGGTTTTGAGCTGCCCTCTGCCCATCCCTAACCTGCCCATTTCAGGAGAGCATTCTGACCTGAAAGTGTCTCAAAAGCACAGGCTGAAATCTCAGATATTTTTCATGGTTAATAACTTCCCTCTGCATGTTTTTTAGTACCTGGAGGTCCTGAGGAGCAAGCGTAAGAATAACTTCTTTTAAGATTTTCAGAGTGCCAGTCACATAATATATTTTAATAAATGCTCGTTTAAAAAGGACCATGCAACAGAGAGGGGAAGCCTTATGATGCCATCCCACAGAACCCAGCATGCATCAGGTAGTACCTCCGCTCTTTTCTGGGGTATCTTATACCCATCGTTGGTGTTTCTTGAGAACCCATCTAAGGGATAAAACCAAGTCTATCTTGATATATTGTTGAAGAACGGTCTTCTGTAGACCAACGAAAGCTCTGGTGAAACATTAGCTAGGATATTAGTAATGGAAGTTCTAAGAATCACAACACAAAATAATTTATTGCTAGATTAATTTTTTGAAAAGTTTTTTTTTTATTTATTTGAAGGTGGGGGGCTAGTGTGAGCCTCGCAGAGGGGTAGAGGGTGAGAGAGAGGAAAAGAATCCCAAGCAGACTCCCCGCAGAGCATGGAGGTCCATGCGGGCTCCATCTCAGGATCTGGAGACTATGACCTGAATGGAAATCAAGAGGCAGACACTCAACTGACTGAGCCACCCAGGCACACGTATTGCTAGATTAATTTTGATGTTTTTACGTACCATGGGAATTTCAAAGTGGATTTGATTTGGGACTGTTTTATCAATTGTTTTTCCAAAAATTGAATATATCTTAGCATTTCTTGATTTTAAAAAGTCCCTTTTAAAAAAGCAAAGAAGATTGCATTGCTCTCTGCTGATAAGCTCTTTGATGTGATGTTTTATAGTTCAAGCTAATGACCCTTCCTGTATTTCTGCAGTAAAACAGTCACTGATTAAAAAAGGTAAGAGTGATTTCTTTGATTTGTAAATTAGTAACTGTCACTCCAGGGAGGCAGGGACTGACAGATTTACACATACGGAGAGTGTTCATTATCCCAAGGATGACAGGACAAGAGATCTTCTGGTGATCTGTGGGTAATAGATTTCTAAAATAATACCACAAAGAATACATCATGATGAAATAATGCACTATACCCATGAATGAAAACAGATGTTAAATATAACATTTTTTCAAATGCACATGCAAAAATTTTTACCCTGGTTTTGTAGACATTCCACAGCTCTTACTAAAGGGTTAATGTAAATAGCAAAAGATTGTCTTATTTGGTGGAATAAATACAAGTAAAATAAACCACATGACTTTCTTGTGTTGAAAGTCTCATTACTCAGATAGAGCATTGTCTATCTTTAGGTTATTATTCGTGTTGTGACTATTTCAAATTATGATCTGAGCATGTTAAGGGGAAGAGGGAACAACAACATAAAGTCAACAACACTAAATAAAAGTCCTTGGTTTGTGTGGTAAGAAATAGACATATATATGTCTGTGTGTTTCTCATGTATGTGAGAAGCCCATCTTCAACATCTGCTTAACATTTAATGTAAGTTATAGTTCATAAAGTGTGAGATATTCTGTAGCCTTCAAATGCCCGATCTCCAAATTCCATATTCCTGGGACAGAAATGTCAGTTTGTAATTATCTGTCTTCTTGCCTCTTATGGAAAGAAGGTATGAAAACCATAAGGGGGGAAGCAGTTGAGGGAGACTTGCTAGCATCTCATGGTGGTCTAGCAGGAAGACTATCAGAGAGAATATGGCATGGGCTCACAGGCAATCTCTTAGAGGAGAAGCATTATTGGGCCTCAAAGTCAAGGCGCCACCTTGAAAATGAGGGCATTCCAAAGGGATCTTCATGTTCTCTTAGGAGAGCTCATGTTTTCCAACCATCTGTCCTCTGCCTACTTCTTAGTGTCATCTCCCTACCTCCTCCCCATCCCATAATCTGCACTCTAGCCACACTGGGTTGCTTGTAGATCCCACATTTTCTCATGCATATGCAATTTTGTTAGTTAGGAGTGCTCCTTCCACTTCCTTGAACTAATACCTACTTACTCTTCAGAGTTTAGTATAGGTATCACATCTTGTAGAAGGCTCTTCCTGGCTCTGAAATGGATTTCCATGGCCCTCTTCTTTGCTTCCCTGGCAAGAATTACAATAAACAAGGGTGGAAAGACTTGAAGAGAGTTCCCAAGACCCAGTTTTCATTGATTGCCAACCTACTAGCTTGGTGTAAGGACTTATCTGTTTGGTTTAAATGTGCAGGGCAGGACTGGAATATATTCCTCCCATACTACCAGAAAGTTCTTATTCTGAAAGACCAGAGTTTTCTGCCTTCTTCCTCAGTAATGCCAAATGGATGATAAAAACCAATACACAGGAATGTAAGAACTGGTAACAAGTCTACCTAGTGGTTCATGGAGTCCCTGAAAATGCAGGTATGCTCTGAAAGCTTCCTTCCAACCAGAGCTAGACAATTTTTATTGGTCTTGGCTGTCGTTATGGAACTGCCAATTGTGCGTGATTTATCTGTCCAGTCTGCTCCCAATCTCTTCTCCATGCTATAGCTATATGCCTGAGGTGACAGAACATCAAGAACAAAGGTTGTTGCCCCATTACAATTCGGTTAAGCTAAACAAACATTGACTTAGTGCAGTCGACACAGGTGAGCAAGACTCTGCCATGTTGGGGTGATCTATTGCTTTTCCAAAGTGTGGTCCCTGGACCAGCACAATGGACAGCCACCTGTTAGAAATACAGATTCTTGGACCTCATCCCCGAAATACTAGATCAGAATCTGCATCCTAACAGGATCTTCAGATGATTCTTATGCACAATGAAGAAAAGGGAATATGGGGAGTGATCAAGTTCATGAAACAGCTAAGGGCCAGAGCAATCTGTAGTGGGCCAGGACAGTTCTTTTTTAACCTGTGTCTTGTTTAACCAATACTGGTTTTGTCCTGCTTTCTCCATACTTACCTCATAGTTTATTCTGACTATTGGTACTAAATGTCTTTACCACAACATTCACTGACACCTGCCTGACCCATCTGTAATAGGTAGGTAGGTGAGACATATCCACAACTGAATATTTCTCCGCTAGTTGATGTCTAGAAAATCTATAAGGTGAGCAAAATGATGGCAGCCAAATCTTCAAGCATGCTGGTATTATCAGTTTGTTGGATGGATAAATAGGTATTTTTATAACATAGGCTGGTTGGCAGATAACATTCTGGCGAACATTAAAAAATACATGTTAGGCATCCTCCTTTTCTAACCACTCAGGAAACTGAGCTCCTCTGAGTTCCTCTGGGATTGTTCCTCTCTCTGTCTCCCTCTCCTTCTCTCACCCCTTCCCTCCCTCCCTCTTCTTGCCTCCCCCATCAACTGTGACCTAACCATTACCCTAAATTATACAACACATTGGTCCACCTCACATTGGGACTTTTGTTTCATGAAATGGCCCCATTTGCCTTGCTGGATGTCTTGGCTAAGTCTGCCATTTTGCAAGCAAACCTCCTTTCCTCCATTTTATGATCTCACTTTCAGTTTCTTCAACTTGAAATGTTTTCCAAGTAAATAGGCATCTGTTTTCTTCAAAGCTCTTTCCAGTTTGGTGAGAAACCCTCGCAGTCCTCAGTATGACTCTTTCACTTAAGAAGGGTGGCAAGCACCATTGATTTTGGTTTATGGAATGCTTGCTGTTGGAATGAAGTACAATGGGATTAAGTAACTTGTTTCCTGTGGTCAGCACCAGGGATTTTTGGAGGTATAATGGATCAAATAGGAGAATGGAAATGATGCAAGCCTGGACACACTCATAAGGCGGTGACAGGTCCTCAAGATAGCTGCGGCAGACACACAAAGAAGGTCCAGATGGCACCCAGGACAGCATCATTCCTGTGGGCTGGTGGTTAGAGAAGACGTCCCACAGGAAGGGATTGGAAATAATAAGGCTTTAATGACTTATTATGAGTTTATTTATAAACCTGGCTGTACTGTGGCAAAAATAGTGGTCAGATAAATCAATTTTTTTATGGAAAATGGAACTAAAACAGATGATTCCTTTCCTGGAGATTGAATTTCTCCCAAAAAACATGGTGATTTTCATGTTGGAGCGTGGGGAGTCTTTCTAGATTAATGAGTAAAATGTTAAGAGCAGGAAAGAATGTACTCCTTGCAAAATAGTTGGATGTAAACATAGTTCATGTAACCTAAAATTTATATCCAGAGTTTTCTTCTACAAAACACAGGATCTTTTGCACTTAACTTGCCCACCCCTGCAGGTCATGATCATCCTCTGTGCTTTCCAAGAGTGGAACTTTGCCTCTTCCCCCTCCTCTGTTGTCTCTCATGAATAATTTCCTCCTTGCAAGAAAACCATGCCAAAAAGCCTTCATTATTTCCATGACACTGCTTCTTCATGTTCTATTGTAGTTTTCATTTTACCCTGGGGACTGCAACACCCAATTCCTGAACTGCTTTGTGTTTTTCAGTGTGAGTTAACACATGCTCTTTTAGAAGAAGGCAAAGCTTGCTTCCAAATCAACAAACTAACATCAGCTGGCTCAGAGAACCTCACGGACTCCAGATGGATTTTTACCTGGAGTCTGATTATGCTGTGAGATACCGGGCTTTACCTGTCGGTAAAAGTCAAATACATTTAGGTAGAAATATGGGGATTTTTGATGGAATCAATGGTTCAAGACTGGGACTCTGTCTTCAGACAGATCCTGGTTCAAATTCTGGATTCATATAGAATTAAAATAGAATTTTAAAAAGTAAAAAAAAAAAAAAGTAAGGTAAATTACTTAATATCCTTAAAACATAGGACCATCCCCTGAATGTACAAATAAGGATAGAACCCACTTACAGTGTTGCTGGGGAGATTAAATGAGATAATTTTCCTACAAAATGGTTCACATCAGTTGAGATTTAGAAAACGTTCAACCAATGTGTGAGATCAGAGGAAGGTTGCTGATGACTGGTGATCTTGTACACCAGTTTTGACATCAAGCAGATTTGATTTTCAGCTTTGTGGCCTTTAGTATGTAGCTCTGAATCTAGGCTTTTAAAATCACAGGAATAAACATAATAAAACCTCTGTCACTTTTTATGCTTGAGAGAAGCACCTATAGATTTTACTACATAGGCTTTAAATCATGATCTCATTTTGTCTCCTGATATGAGACAACTAGGAGAAGATATGAGATGATCTCAAAAATATATTCAAAATAAGAAGATGAAATTCATAATTGTGGATCATGGGCTGGATTAAAGTGTGGAGGAGAACACAGCTAAAAGGTATAGAATTACTCCACACAGAAACGCATGGCATCATCTCTTGTCCTGTGATTAGATTCAGACCAAAATTGAAATTAGACTTCCTCATGGCCAAAGAAAAAGAGAGGATGACCATCTCGAGAATCTAAAATATCTCTAAGGTTTAAATACAGCAAATTTACAGAAGAAATTACAATTATTTGTTAGTTTGTTTTTTCCTAAAATCAAGGGTAACTTCTTCCCCCCCTTTGTTTTATTTTGCTTTCCTTTGAGTCCCATTGCTGTGTCAGCATGATGTTACATGATACTGTTGGAATTCTGTTGGTCCCTTAAGGTGAAGAGTATCATAGAGTCTCCCCAGCAGAAGTAAATTATCCTCAGAACGGAGAAGAGCTTCACTTTCCAGCTGGCGGGCAGCTGGTGTGCATGCTCGACTTTTTGATGAATGGAGTCATTACATTATCTGTCTCCTGTATTCTAGACCACCCAGCACCTTCTTGGCGTTGTCTGTGGATGAGAATAATGGCCCCTTTGTTAGACTCGCCAAAGCAGTGCTTCTGCAATGTGACCCACTGAAGAACTGTTTCTGGGCTGAGCAATTTCCTCTCTGAGAGTGTGGCCTTTTTAGAGCATGGGAGTGTTATCTGGAGACGGGAAATGTATTCTACTCTCCAAAGGCACTGTGAAAGTTTAGATCTGTACACCGCCTTTACCACCACCATACCACAACCACTACCTCCTCCACTACCATACCCCCACCCCACCCATCATCATCATCATCACCATCATTATCACTTATTGAAAACCTTCTGTGGACCAGGTAAATTATATATTATTTCAGTTATTTTGACCAACAAATCTAAAAGGTCTAATACTGATTTTACATAAGAACTGTAGGTAAAATAATCTAACTCACACAGCAAGAAAGTTGTGGAGTAGGAACTATATTCCAATTCCAAAGTCTATGGTCATCCCAGTATGCAATAATAATTGCATAGAATAATATTGCTGGAAGGGCCTTAGAAATAAGGTATCTCAATCTTTTTACTCATTGGTTCAATAAGTATTTACCGTGTACCTACAATGGACCAAATACCAATCTGAGCAATGGAGTGAAAAAGACCTAGAAAGTCCTGCCCTTTGGAACTTCTATTCTAGAGGCAGACACAGATTATAAATAACTCATTCATTTGGTTTGAGTTCGGTCAAAAAATTATGTTTTTTATTTTGTTTCATAGCTCAGGATTTTCTGCAACAGTCAGTCTCAGACCACAGATTATTATTATAAGTAATAGATGTCCTGAGAAACTTATTCCCTACTATTGCTACATTATAAAGAACATCAACAGAGCTGCTATCCTTAGATGATTCTTCAAAAAATATATTTATGTCTCCTAATTTTTTTTTTCTAAAACTTCACTAAAATCTTTTCTTAGTAGCATTTCAGTCTAGTACTACAGAGACCGACCTTTACCTGTTCTCTTTTTAGTTCGCAGTTGAGACAGGAAGTTGTTCAATTAAGTTTATTGTATAAATCCATGAGGCAAAGTTAAAAGCTTCCTTGGAGTAATTCAGAATCCCACCTTGTTGATTTTTGTGAACAGCAGTAAACCGGCAATGATAAATGGTTGTTTTTAAAAATGGCTGGATTCTTTGATTTGCTACAAATGAGAAATGGTAATTGGTGAATTCCAGACGAATTTTTGCAGGGAATGTGTTATTTTTCTTTGGAATTTTGGTTTCTTGGTATTTCCTGTTCTAATTAACATGCCATTATTTGGGTAGTGATAATTTGTAACTTAGACCTATTTCATCTAATTGTCTTTTTTGTTTTTTCTCCAACCAAGATTTTTCTACTAAAAAAATGACTCTAATTCTTTCTAAATGTTTGAATAGGTTAATTGGATCAAAATATTATTCCTAGCATGAAATGTAAAGATACTACAAAGCTTTCCCCAACATTTAAGGCTTCACGTACTTGCTGTTAAACTTGCAGTGGACAATTCTTTGGATATAGCTCATGGACTTAAAAAAAGTTTTTTTTTGGGGGGGGCGCCTGGGTGGCTCAGTGGGTTAAGCCTCTGCCTTCAGCTCAGGTCATGGTCCCAGGGTCCTGGGATCGAGCCCCACATCGGGCTCTCTGCTCCGCGGGGAGCCTGCTTCCTCCTCTCTCTCTGCCTGCCTCTCTGCCTACTTGTGATCTCTGTCAAATAAATAAATAAAATCTTAAATTTTTTTTTTTCTCCCCATTGCTAGTTGACAATCCCTATTTTCCCTTTGGCCTAAAAGATAATTGTGATTCCTCCTCTACCATTTTCAAGTTCAGTTTCTTGCAGAGTACAGGAACTTGAAAGCACTTGTGAAGCAATCTTTGTGCAGAGTCCTCAAGAGTTTCTGTTTCCTTTTATCTGGTGTAAACTTCCAGAGTTGTCTTTCTCATGTCTAATTCAATGTTGTTGTTGTTGTAATTCATTCACACTTTCAGAGACTCTCCAAAACATTTAAACTCAGGGCAACAAGCTCTCTATTTTGCATTCACTTGTTTAAAAGGGACTTAATCAAATTAAATAATTGACATGGCAAGTAAACTGGCATAAACAAGTCTGGGAACAAACATAGCTAAATGGTAGGCATCAGTCTGACTGGTAAAGAGAAGAGAAACATCCCGGTAGAGTATGCCAAGAGCAATAGCTAATCTGGCAAGTCAGTTAAGAAGAAGTTAAGAGAGTTTCTATTGTATGATCAAGATAGAAGTATTGGTAAGGGATACAGGATTTTTAAAAGCCGTAACTTTTAATGGAGTTTTTGAAATGTTAACGACTTTGGATGTCATCAGTGTGTTTAGTGGCCATCGATTTTTTTCTTCTTTTGTAAATTTTCTATTGAAATCCTCCATCCATATTAACTGAAGTGTTAATTTCCCTTTTTCTTATCACTCTATAACAGATTTGCTCATGATGTTTTCATTTGTTCCAACTGTATTTATTTTTTTTTTACTTAAACCTCAATTATAGTGTTTTTTGTTGTTGTAGTTGTTATTCAGAGGTCTGAAATTTTAATATACTCAAAGCCACCAAACTTGTTTTTATACTTTCTGAGTTTGAGGTAGAATTTAGAAATGTCTTCCAACCTCTATTATAAAAATATTCATCAAAAAAATTCATGAATATTTTATTCTAGTGAGTTTCTGATTTTTTAAATAAACTTAATTGAATTTTGAATATATTACAGATATTACAATGAGTTGAAAGCAAACATCTGTTCATCTGTTCCTCCTCCAATCCCTCCTCAAGGCCTGTTAGTTGTCCTGAAGGCATTTACTGATTATTGACATGTATACCACCTGGATGACCCACTCAATCCCATCACAGGCGTAGATTTCAGGATTCCTTACTCTGTTTCATTGAGTTGTTGATGAACTCCCAAGTCAACAACCAGAATCTGTTCATTACAATAGTGTTCTATTAGGTTTAAATATTTGGTGGGGTCTCTTCTCTCATTATTCTTACTTTTCCAAAAATTTGATAAGTGTTCTGTTTGTTTGTTTGAATTTTATGTATTTATTTGACACAGAGAGAGAGTGAGAACAAGCAGGAGAGGGAGAAACAGGCTCCCCACTGAGCAAGGAGCCTGATGTGGGGCTGGATCCCAGGACCCTGGGATCATGACCTGAGCCGAAGGCAGTTGCTTAACCAACTGAGCCACCCAGGTACCCCAGTGTGTTACATGTTTTAATCAGTGTATTCTTCTAGGGAAATTGAAAATTTATATTTCATTAAACTTCTTATTTCCATTAGGTTGAAGATGAAGATTAGGTTAGAGAGAAAGAGCAACTTTACCATGTTGAGATTTCAAGTATAATGTATTCAAATTTTCTGTACATCTGTCTGAGGAGGTTTACTTTTTTGTTCATATAGGCTGAAAGTATTTTAATTTGAGCTAATACCTAGTTGTGTCATGCTCCAATGTTACTGTGACTGTGGTCATTTTCCCCATCCTATTTACTAAATAATTATTATTGCTATATATTAAACCTATTAATTTGTAAGAATTTAGTAACCAACAAACTTAAACAACTACCGAAGCTTTATAAAACACTTTTAGTTGCTCTCCTTGGATTTTTAAGTTGAATATTTTTAATCTTCCACTGGAAAACAGTGACAGATTTGCCTGCTACTTGTTGATATTTATAACTCTTAAATTTGTCTATTCAATAATTTCTTTTGTACTTGCTTCAGTCTTGAAAATGGCAGAGAAAGGAAAGGAAAAATAAATAAACGCAAAACAATCGAACATAACAGGCAGACATGAAGAATAGCCACTGGAGATCCAATATCTTGTTAACCAAGATCTAAAAGAGATCAAAGAAGAAATCAGAAACAAAAAATCTAAAGATATTTTATTTATATATATATACATATATATAAAAATATATATATCACATAAAGATATTTTTATAATATAATATAATAATAAATATAATATAATATATATTTATATATTATTTTATATAATTTTATATTTTATATAATAATATATAATATATAAAATAAAATAATAAAATATCTTTTAGATTTTTATATATGTATATATATTATATATAATGTATATAAAATATCTTTATATGTATATATATACATACATATGTGTATATATATATATATATATATAAAAATATATAAAAATTACTTGAAATAAAAGAAGACCCAAATCCTCCCCACCCACTCCTGTACTCTGTACTCTCTACTTCTCCATCTAATTTCCTTTCAGGTTGCTTATAGGACTTTCTCTGACCCATGGAATATGGGTGCTTTTCTAAACCAAGGTCTGAAGAGACATCACATGACAGTCACCACTTTGTACTTCTGACCTCCTTCCTAAGAAAGATATGCTCCAGGTATCAAGGTTCCTATAGCCAGGACTCCATGCCACATGTCCTGTTCATGGCTGGGAGGTGAGCCTAAGCTAGCAGGGTTCAGCTGACACACAGTTGAAAAGCCACAAACCAATGGGCTGATCAGAGAGTGAGAAATAAGTGTTTCTATTTTTGTAAGACATTGTTGATTTTACTATACCATCTGTAGTATACTAATATCCTTGGTATTGCAGGGAAAAAACAGTTCAACCATATTTTGATCAAGTTAGTAAACTTCAAGGATAAAGAAGCATACCACGAGTCAGTTTCTAGACTGAGATTACTAAAAAAGGAAATTAAATTCTTCCAATTCAGATATTGCTTCAGCAATATTAGAAACCAGCATACATTAAAAAAAAAATTCTGCAAAGATTTGAAAGGAAATCTGTATGACCCAATTTTTTTTTCTATTGCCAGCAAAGTCACTGTACTAAAGACAACAACAATGAAATGATTCTTATGATAAAAGACCTTAAAAACCAGAACATCTGTGATCTTGAAAAATGTGCTGGAAATAAGAATCAAAATAAAGATGTCATAAGTGAGGAATTTATGGTTTATGAAGAAAGGTAGGGAATATGGAATCAATTTAAACATGGTATCACGTCAGAATGGATAATTTCAAATGAAAAACTACTTAATATAAAACAATAGTTTGCAAACTATTATTGTTGAGGTTCACATTCATTTCCTAGTTCCAGTTTATTATAAAGTTTTAATCCTTATTCTTTCTGTCTTTCCTTCTGTTGTTTTTGTGTAATTATTTCTTCCATTTTAAGATTTCCAAAGAAAATGGTTAGTAAACATTTACTTACTTCCTCAAATCAACTGAATAATTGTAGTAATACTATCCTAGATCATGTGTGGGTATGTATGCTTCTCCGTTGCCCTTCACATATAAAAAAAAAAAAAATAATTTTCAAAGTGGCTAATTGCTCTTTAATTTTATAACTGAAAACCATTATCTAATATCTGAGTTCCATGTTTGGCATCTAAATATGTGGATAGACATTACAGTATGTGTATTTCAGTGAACACTGAAAGGTAAAATAAATGTGGAAGTACCTACGAGGGTGAAGAAACTCAACAACTTGTTAGGTATCTGAACACAAAATTGAGTAGTCCAGCACCCTCCCAGATGTAAAAAAACACCGCTAATATTTGCATGACTCACTAGACCATAATTTTTTTTTTTTTAGATTTTATTTATTTATCTGACAGAGAGAGAAACAGCAGGCAGAGGGAAAAGAAGAAGCAGGCTCCCCACAGAGCAGGGAGCTCAATGCGGGACTTGATCCCTGGACCCTGAAAAATCATGACCTGAGCCAAAGGCAGACGCTTAACCAACTGAGCCTCCCAGGTGCCCCCCAGACCATAATTTCTTTGAGAACTGGGGCTCATCTTTTTCATCTTTCTATATTTGACTCTAGTAAAGTCCCCATCCCATCACCAGCCCTCTGGAGACCTGGTTGGATGTGAGTGGAAAAGGATTTAAAAGACCCCTCCTCCACTCCCTTAAGAAGAGAGTTAGCTTAAGAAAATATATTTCTTTTCTACATTTGTTTCATATTATTCTTTCACCAAGGCGATTCAACTTTTGATCACTGGGGACACAGAAGGTCCAATTTTTCTTGTCGTTCACCAGCCTGCCACACAGTTCCCAGCATGATAGTCTTTTCTGGAAAATATTTAGGGAGAGCAGGGCTTTTCTTGGTCATCTGTGTAAACACATTCAGAACTTTTAGTATGTGGCTAACACTATGCTATACGTGTTCACAGTGATTATTTCATTTAATTTTCATTGCAGTTTTTAAGATGGATCTCATTAACCACATTTTGCAGATGGGAAATGAAGTTTTAGACATTTTGAGTGGGTTACCCACAGCTAATAAATGTCAAAGCACAGATTTTGAACCAATCTCTCTGACTCCACATCTAGTTCTCATTCCTGATATTCCATTGTCTAACAAAGAACATCTAGGCAAACGTAGCTTTCTGTTTCCCTTTCTTCCTTCTGTCCTTCTCCAAATATTGTTCATATAGTGGAATGGAATTCTAAGGAGATAGAAATAAATTCATTTCTTTTGGAATTCCTTTTCTTTGGAGCCATTCCCAGTTCTTATGTGAACCATGGTTCAACTTCTACATCCTTTCTTTGACCGCCCCCCCTCCATCCTCTCAGATCCCTTTTCCAAAAATCCTCTCCCATCTCATCTGATTGACCACCTGGTTTGACTCAAGACAGAAAACAATGGACTCTAAACACCCCATCTTTGCGAATTCACACATGAATACATTAAATTCTTTGTGCATAAAGACACCAAAATCCTGGAAGGAAAGCAAATAAGTAAACATTACAAAATAATATGGTAAATCATCTAAGAGGTATGTGGTGTGTAGCAGTGTAAGGATCATAGACTTTGAGGTAAGTTAACTTGCATTTGAAACCTGGTTTTCACATTTACTTGGGTGGGTATTCTCACATAGGACTCTCAGTCTTGAGGTCTATTTTTCCTACCTGCAAAAGTGAGATAATATCTATCCATATTGTCTTTATGAAGATTAAATTAAAGTACACAGCACATCGCCTGAAAAAAATAACCTAATGTATGCCATATTCTATGCCATGGGAGAAAAGGAGCAATGATAGTCCAGTATTTTTTTTCTCAAAATTAAGTTCAGGTTAAGAAGCCAAAATAGAGAAAAGTTTCACATTCATTTTAGGATCTAATTACACAGAATTTGAACTAATGTTGCTTACACTTTGTGTTTGATCCAGTATGACCTAAAGAAACTAAAATATTAGTAATTAAGGAAATGGAGGGGGAGGACAGGAAGAGAGGAGATCTGTAAGACTTTACTTCATCGCTCAACTAGTTGTTTTAATAATCCACAAATGTGTTCTTCCAACACTGTTAAAATTATTTTAGAATATTTAAAATTATTTTTTCATCGTAGTGCTAGAGTGGAAGCTACATGAGAGAAATAAGAATTCACACGGAGGGTGGGGCATGGTAAGGATAAAGTCTAGCATATATTGGGCCACCTTTAGAAAAAAACAACTTTTATGACACCTAAAGAATTCAAATAAATGTAGTTCCATCTCTTTTCAAAAGCCACATCATAGAAAGAAATATCTAGTAAAGTTTGAGAGAGACCTTGAGGCTTTATTAGTCATTCCTATCTCTTGGAATGTACACACCTTAGTCTGAGTGCCCCAGTTCCCTGGATAAGCGGACCCTGGGAAGTCCATTCTATTCTGCTTTGCTTGGCAGCAAGGCTGGTGGGATCTGGGGTCCATTCTCACCGCCAGTTCACATTCTTTTAAACTTCAAAGAGAAAACAGAAGAGGAGTTGAGTGCTGAATTTCAACTCTATGCTTCAGTCTTAAGATTATTTTGTTGTTGCTGAGGTCTTACTTGTTTTGTTTTTAAAAAGCGGGTACAAAGTGATCATCTGTTGTACATAGAACCTCCTCCCTCATCTTGCCTCCCACAAAGTTAATGGAGACTTCTTGTGGTCAATGCCAATAAGAACTCTCTAGATTTGCATAGGACATCCCAAGAGTTCCTGACAGTAACTCAGGGAAGCACCCAATGAAATGGAGAAGGTGGTTCTGCTAAGGAAACACTCAAATGCACCGAGTGCCCCACTAGCCCAGACCCCCCACCACCCATGGGTGCTGCCAGCTTCCACAAATGGGATTGTGCTTGCCACTGGGAATCCTTTGTTGGGCTATAACCTCTCTCCCTTTATAAGGGATGAATCTGGACATAGTTTCTGCATGTGGAGATGGGATGTGATGCTGGGGCCTCACTGCTCAGTGAAATGAACCCTGGGCTCCGGCCTTCTGGGAATGACTGTTTTGCTTATATGAAAGATGCCTACTTTGTGCTATGTTAATAAGCTCCAGTGAATGTATCTGGACTCTCTGGGTTTAAACCCTAGTTTTCTACTTACCTGACTGTGGGCAAGTTAACTAACCTCTCTGAGCTTCGGGGCCTGTAAGAGTTAAATGAGTTTACTCATGTAAAATTCTTAAAATTAGCACCTGACATCTACTCAGTTAAATTGGCCTCAATATTGTAATTAGTACTGTAACAAATATAATGAAGGTTTTTCAGCTTTTTAGTCTAACTCATGGGTCCCATCCAAGCACTAATCTGAATCAATGGCCCCATGCATCTCTCTCTTTCCATCCTTTCTCGGTTCCAATGTCTAGCTTTTGCTACTATGATTGCCCTCCCTACCTCATGTTTGCCCACCTCCTGATACCCACTGCCCAACACCATTCTTCCAACCTCAGAGTTTGAGCACAAGTCTGACTTTCGGTTGGGCTAGTCCTTGGTCATGTTGCATAAGATCTCTCCTTTGTCCCACCCATGTTGTTTTAACTATTTCCATGTCATGAACTTCCTTTAGTATTGTGATGGAGTCTATGAACCCATTCTAAGAAAAATTTTTTTTAAAGATTTTATTTATTTGAGAGAGAGATCACAAGTAGGCAAAGAGAGAAGCAGAGAGAGAGGGGGAAACAGGTTCCCTGCTGAGCAGAGAGCCTGATGTGGAGCTCCATCCCAGGACCCTGAGATCATGACCTAAGCCGAAGGCCAAGGCTTTAATTCACTGAGCCACCCAGGCACCTCTCTAAGAATATTTTAAATGGGGGGGCAAATAACCCTAACAAGGATTTTAAAGGAAGTCAGTTATGTTGGGATACATTTATTCATATTAAAATAAGTGTATGATATGGTTAATATTTGTGTTTCGTTAACATGCTACATTTTAAAAATCTAATGGCAACCATACCAGAATTCTGAAGTAACAATGACTATAAATTTCCAGATATCTACAACAACTGTAATGGGTTATAAAATATGTATGGTAACCAATGAGTTTGCAGGGACTGCAAATGTGACTGTGATTTCTCTCCTACATTCATAAAGGACATGACAAATTTTAGCTGGAAATTAGTGAAATAATGATGTAATTTTTCCCATCTATACTTACAAACTCCCAAACTCTATCCCCAGACCTCTTGGAGGGTTCATGGACCAGAAATAAAGAACCCTTGGTCTAACTCAACATCTTCCAGATGGTTCTGCAGCCAACATCTCTGGTAAACTCATTCTAGACGTCTGTGTGGGTACCAGACTGTCTCAGGTGCCTGAGAACCTCTCTCTGGAGATCACTGTACCATCTCTTTACAGTGGAAAAAGTCTCCAAGTTTCAAGGCACAGGTCAACCCAGCCTTCCTTGAGAAGCTTTCCCTGACAGTGGATCCCATGGCATTCTCTCATGCCAGGACCTCCACACCTCTGCCTAGAATTTGTTAGTATTCCAGAAGACTGAAGTAACTTGACTTTGAGGTTTATTATTGTTGTAGGCATTGCTTGAAAGTGTTTGCTTTGCCTTGCTACTACATTTTATAAACCTGAACAGCAGATGTCAATTACCATCATCATCTCAACAAAATCACTTCACATTTTACAAAGCTTATGAAATGATCTCCTTTCATTCTTGTACCAAGTCTCTGTGTTTAAGTTGATCACTACCATAATCTTTATCTGACATATGAGTAAAAGCCAGGTGGCTTTCTAAGGACCTAGGAAGCAACTACATAGAAATGGAATCCCCTTTCCTGCCTCTTTGTGTCTACATTCCTCCAACAGCAGAGTTCCTCAATAACAACGAGCTAGTGAATATCGGTGGCTGATTCTTTTAAGACCTCTCTCCATCAAACCCCTCAAGAACTATAGTTGAAGTGGCCACTGTCTTCAGCAGGGTTGTTCAAGAACTCACTGATGGGAAATAAAGAGTCTTCAAGGGAAATTTCATTTCAGACTTCTTCTCTCATTGTCCATTCTACTCTATTTCTAAAACCGTTGCAAGGCTGAGTCTGGCTGTCCATTTAAAGATTGCCAAAAATAAAAAGGCAAGGCATGTAATCACTCACAAAGAATCTGGAGCTATTTCATGCAACACCCTCATGTTAAAGAGGAAGAAACCAAAGCCAAGAAAAGGAAATGAGCATCACCAAGGAACAGGAGAGGACCTACATCTCCAGGGTCCCACTGAGATTTTAGGTTTATTTGTTCCAGTAATTACCATTAACTGCACAAATGCAGTTCTTTTGGAAGATATAATCAACAGGGATATTCATGAGTGCCTACTCTATGCAAAGTACTTCCCCAGACACTCTTGGAAATTAAAAAAAAAATTATTAAACAGAGTCTTGAATTTCCTCCATAATACATTTTTTTGTGCAAAAATATCCATGTTATATATTTTAAATCTAGGACTTGATAAAGCTACATGCAACCATATCTTTATATTGGCATATGTAGAAAAATGTGTATGCCTTCTTACTCATATGGATAATCAGAGATAGCTACATCATACAAAAATATACACATAAATAAGTACATATATGAGGTATCACCCATTTATGCGTACAGAATTATTTATATGCAGTGTGAATGAACAAGCCTTCTATAACTCTATGTAGAAAGCTGGTCGGAATAAGGCATACTTAGTGCATGCTATATATAACAGGTATGTTAAATATCTATGTAAGTATATACTCATGCACATGTTCAGATGCATGTGCATATAGAGATGTACATAGATACATGCGTATACATATACAAAGCAGAGAGCTATATACATATTTTAAAATACATTTATATGTTAAATGCATAAAATATGTACACACATACATACATACTATACTTAGACAAAAATGTGTGTGCATAAATCTTCATATAAATGTACATGAATTACTTTAAAATTCAGTACTTGTTCACTTGGTTTCCCTTCCTTGTATCCTTGACATCCTTCACTCCACCCTGTTTCATCAGTAAGCCCTCTGAGATGGGACTACTTATTGAATACTTCACACACCCTCATTCTTCAAGCCACACACCCATTTGGAGTGCTGGCCATGTTCCAGAGTGGAAAGCCAATAACCCAAGTGTTCAGGAGATGGGACAAACAGAAGGGAGCTGGAGCTGGAAGGAATTCTGAAAACAGCTCATAACGATGTTCTGTTGAGCTCTGACAGAGCTTGTGGACCTGGATCCACATTATAGGGCTTGTGGCTTTGTTTCCTCAAATGAGGTGTCTCCCTTCAGCCTGCATGGCTTTCCAGCCAACTCAACCTGTGTGACTGCTAAGAAAGTCCCCTTGAGTCCATCATGTGAAGGAACTACAATGGAAAGTGTCATTTTAATTCCAAATATTGCATGAGGAGTTATGAATTTAAAAAATATTCATAAAAGTCATTTCCTCAAATAATAAATACCAGTGAAGCAGGTGGTTGGTTTATTTACATGGCCATTGGTTTGATAAGTGACTGTTTTCCACCCACTGGGACTGTACTGGCCACTGGAATTAGAGAGATGGAAGCTGTCTGTCCTACATGGAGCTCACAGTGTAAAGAAGTGCTTGAGTCCAGAAAACGCAGCACGGTGTTCACAGCTGACTGAGGTGTGTGTGCACAGGAAAGGGTCCCCTTGAGATCTGATGGGTGAAAAGGACGTGGTTAAGAAAGAACACAGGAAGGCACCTCAACGAAAAGAACTGCACATTCAGAAACATGGAGGTGATAACACTCAGGCAGTACTGGGGAGAAAAAAAAATCACTTGTGATTGGAGGAAGGAAGCGGGGAGTGGTGGGGACAGGGGTGGGGCGGTGCACAGGGGAGAGTGAGCCAACAGGAGATGGGATTTGAGGGAAGACAGGGCCAGATGGATAACATTCCATAGTACCAAACAGGAGTTCACATTTATGTTAAACATCAGTTAGGGGCCATTGCAGTGTATCTGTGATCTGAAAAGTCCCAGTCTGCAAACCTAAACACAAGTAACAGTAAAGAATTGTATGCCTCAATTTCTTCCATTCCTCATTAGGTTTCAATTATAGTAAGAATATATTTGATGAGAATTTTATTATCCATCTTTCAACTTAAGTATGTGTATTACTTAAACCAAGAAAAAGGCAATGTTGAAGTTCCTACTCCTCTACTAAAAACAGAAGAAATGTAGAAAACTCAGCATTCTACATGAGTGGTACATGGGTATAAAGGAAAGATTATAGCTTTGGGGTAAAGTATATGAAGGGCCAAATATTAATGGCCTGTCTATATCCAAAAACCTCTTTACAAGTGAGACTTTAGAGCTCCTCCCACCTACAGATGAAATCTATTTTTCTACACTTAAATATTCTACCAAAGAGATTAAACACAGTATTCAAAACAAACAACAACACGATACTCTACCTTGGGTTGGCGAATGGGATAAAGTAGATATACAGAATGATAGTTTTACACCCAGGCCCGTGCACTCAAGCTCTTGACCGTGGACCCCTGCCATCCCCGGGAAACAAGGCTGGATTGGCATGCTGGAGGCCTTGAGGCCATGTGGGACAGATAACACCATCCAAAATAAGTCTGCACCAGCCAACCCAGCAGCCAGCTAAAGACCCAGGAATGAATGTGTCCTCCATCAGTGGATCCTTGTCCAAATGAGCAGAACTTCCCATGTTGTCTATAGACCGGTAAGCAAAAATAAATGCCAGTGGTAGTTCGCTGAGGGTCTGTGTTCATTCATCACATGTTGTTCCTATGGTACGAGATAACGAATTCAGGTTTGAAATCCAAATGCTTGATCTAAGCCCTTGCCCCTCCAACCCTGAGCGCCATGTCCTTGTGAAAGGCATTTCGTCTTTCTGCATCCCAATGTCATTCTCTATAAAATGGGAATAACCCATATCTACCAGCAGCATTTTGTGAGGATCCGAGTGACATGTGGAATGTTGGTATTTGCTAAACACTCAGTAACCAGAGTCTTAATTATCGATTCCTCTGTATCATTGTAGGAGCCCTGAGCCAATGCCCATAACAGCACAGATATTTAACAGTCATGACCTCTGTTGAGGCCAGGAAACTAGTGCTGTGAGGTCAAAGTGGTTTGGGGGTTCTGAGCACCTCTTCTTTAAGCTTGATTTGTAAAACCATCAGCTAATTTAAAACAGCCTTCTAAGGACAACAGAAGTGTCCATCACTGTAAGGACCACTGGGCTGGGAGCCGACAGCACTGTCTGAATGGTAGGATCTTTGTTTCCCTGTCTGGGCCCCACCGCCATTCTGCATGCTTAGAGACCTCCCATCAAAGCTCAGCAATGGTTAGCAACTGGAGAGTCCCACTTAGACCACCCAGAAGACTTAGCTGATACACTTGGCTGCCTAATTAGAACATGAACTGATGGGAGCTCAGTGTTCCAGCAGCCTGGGCTTGCCGGCTGCCCTGACTTTGGCTCTCAGGGTCACTCTGTGGGGGGAGGCAATGTCTTTGATCTACAAAGCCCACATCCACTTTGATCCTGGTCACCTTTGGGGTCAATCTTTCAACAGCTGGCCCTTCCCACCATGTCAGTCACCTGCACCCTGAGACAGACATTTAATATTTCCAGATGGAGAGAAACCAGGAGAGATGCTGACTGCTTCTGTGGTGAAGCCATAAAAAACAATCCCAAAGAGATCCGAGGTGCTGCACACATTACGTTTTATCTTTTAGAATTCTGTTCACAATAGGAAAGGAAGAACATAAATTCACTGATATCCCACCAGACATTAGGCTCTGTTACGCCCATCAGCACAACAACTTGGGATCAATTGTTATCCTCACAACGGTGGGAAATCCCCACACTCTTCTAATCTTACTTTTCCCATCAGGGAAGAGCAACCATTTCTTTAGTAATAATATATATAAAGTGCCTGGCATTTAAGTATGACCGGATGCAGTTCTCATACCAACTGCACAACTGAGACATCCCCTCCCACTTTAGAGACAAAGAAACAGATACTCAAGGACCCAGAAGGAGTAGGAACCCAGAGTTGAGATGAGAGCTCAGGCCTTCCAGACTCCAAACACCCTTCCATTGAGTAGCCCTGTCACCTGTGAACTGAACACGCTTATCCGTGGGTTCTCTCCTCTGTGGGTTCTCGCCTTCGTGGGTTCTCTCCTTCTCCTGGACTCTTCCTCTGTTGGGAGCAGCTGGCGAGGCCAGCTGGTGGGGGTGGCAAGAGCAAAAATGAACTGCCTAAAATGAACTCAGTCTTCATATCTGATCTTAGCTCTTCCCTGGGAAGTTCACCCACAAACTTTTTGTTTCTAAATAAATGATCCATATATTTGTTCTTCAGTTTTGGGAAGTTTAACCTTTCCACTGTGGGTAGAGATATTCCTAAGATGATTGCTACATTACTATTCCTTCTTGGGAAAGATTGCTGACTAGAGGTTCAAACTTTTCTTGAAGAGGGAGTCTGGGTGGTTCAGTTGGTTGAGGGCTAGACTCTTGGTTTTGGCTCAGATCATGATCTTGGGGTTGTGGGATCAAGCCTGGTGTCAGGCTCTGTGTTCAGTGGGGAGTCTGCTTGGGATTCTCTCCCTCTGCCCCTCCCTCTGCCCCGTACTGTCACTCCCTCTCTCTCTCTCCAAAATAAGTAAATCTTTTTCTTTTTTTAAAGATTTTATTTGTTTATTTGACTACAGAAATCACAAGTAGGCAGAGACGCAGGCAGAGAGAGAGAGAGAGAGAGAGGGAAGCAAGGGCCCTGTTGAGCAGAGAGCCTAATGTGGGGCTCGATCCCAGGACCCTGGGTTCATGACCTGAGATGAAGGCAGAGGCTTTAACCCACTGAGTCACCAAGGTGCCCACCAAATAAGTAAATCTTAAAGCAAACAAACAAACAAAAATGTACCTTGAGGACGCAGTGTCATTACTATAACTATCTATTAGACTCTCACAATGCTCCACGAGACAGCTCTGTCACACTGGGATTCTGACAGTCCATTCTCCTCCCAGTCATCCATCAGGCCCTCCATTCTGGTCAGTGTTTGTTCTGGTAGCCTTTCCCTGCTTCTATCTGCTATAGCAGGTGATTCTTACATCAACATGACGATAATTACCTGGGAAGCTTGCTAATCATGCAGATACCAGGGCCCTACCCTAGAGATGCTGTAGGTCTAGGGTGAGGTTCAGAACCTCCCAGTTTTAACAGGCTCCCCAAGGACACACTAATGCTGGTGGTCTGAGAATCACACCATGAGAATATTATGCTATGGCTGAAAACCAAGTTATTCAATCATTTATCTATTCAACAAATATTTTCCAGACCAGGTACTAGTATGGGACACGCCGAGATGAAATATCCCGACCTCTGTACCTTGGAAGATTCACAGTCTCGTGAACTTAAAACAGTCCTGAGTTCTGAGAATTGACTGAAGTAAGAAATTTGCACTCAGACTCTCTCAACCAATCAAGGTTGGTTCTGCTGTGGCATGAACCATAGAGGCCAGTTTTAAAAGGTGAATTCCTGTTCCTGGAGCAGGAGGCTCATTCTGGGCCAAGGGAACAGCATGTGCAGAGTCAGGGTGCATAGAGCCCCTGGAGATCGTAAGAAATGCTAGTATGGGGCGTGAAGGGCATGTGGAATGAGACTAAGCTAGAGCTGAACAAGACTCGTCCTGTGGCTGTGGTCCCTGAGAGGAGCAAAGGTGGATTTTCTTCTGAAGGTGATCAGAAGCAGATGAAAGGTTTTCATCAAGGCAGTGGCATGATTAAAGCTCCATTTTAGAAAAAGGAAGTGTCTTAGGCTTCCTTACCTGGCTCTGTGGCCTTGAATTCTGAGGTTTTTTTACTAGTACAGAACTTCTTACGTAGGACATTTTTGACCCAAGCAGAAATACAGTCAGGCCCGTGAGCCTGTGGAGATTTTATAGATAAATACACACAGAGATTTCTCCTAATTGCAAAGTAATAAGTGGTAGAGGGGCACATGGGTGACTCAGTCTGCTGGACGTCTGCCTTTTGCTGGGGTTGTGGTCTCAGGGTCCTGGGATGGAGCCCCGAGTTAGGATCCCTGCTCAGCAGGGTGTCTGCTTGTCCCTCTGCTCCTCCCCATGTTCATCTTCACATTCTCTCTCTCTCTCTCAAATGAATGAATAAAATGTTATTAAAAAAAAATCAGTGGTGGAGACAGAATTCAGCACCATGCTGTCTGGTTCTGGAGCCCCTCTTTGCCACTTAGCTTCCCAGCACCAAATCACTCATGACTATTGAGCAATGGGCAGATATCGGCATTCCTGAGAAATGGTGTCCTGCAGATAAATGCAGGATATTCCCTTTGTTTTCCCCACATGGAAGGCGATGACCCTTTTCATATGGACATCCTAATGTACATCCAGAGACAGGAGTGTCTCCCAAGTTTCTCCCTTGTTCTCTTTTTCTCCAGAAAAGGTAAGACATGAACCCACAAGACTTCTTGCAATGTCTTCCCAGGCCCTACCTCCCACTGTCACATGGAGTCAAAGCCATCTCTGACTCAGGCTTCTATATGAGTGAAATGATTCCCAAAGTAATTCCTGGGAGAGAGTCTGGCACCAAACACCAACAGGCAGCAGATACAGTCAGTGTGTCCAGCATTTTCCCAGTGTGTAATGGAAGGTCCTTACCTGTGGATTTAGTTACGCTGTGGCCTTTGAACTGGACTGATTCCAGACAGGGGCTCTCCAAGGGCCTGCTTTCCCACCATGTCTTCACTGTTGGTTTCTTCTGCCACTGCATCCCTTGAGCTTAAATTTGCTGACAGTAAGTTCTAGCCTTCCAGGGAAACTTTGGGACTGCTTACTTGCCTGGATGCCAACAACTGGTATGCCTCAAATACTGTCATTCATTGGCCCTTTCCCCCTCCAAGTGCTTGCTCCTCCTCTTACCTTTCTTTCTCTTCCTATAACCATGAACACCAGTATTAAAATTATTTATGGAGCAATGTTTATGTGATGTAAAAGAAGAAGCATGGCATATGTTTCTCTTTTACTCACACACACAACTGCAGACACCAGATGTGTGGGTTTTTTCCCCACACCAAGCGACTCTCTGAGATACCAGCTGGGTGTCCTATAATTCCATTCAATTCTGACTCTAATGGAAGTTAGTGTAAGGACTCAATCCCACAAGACCACCCGCTACTTCAGATCCCATTTACCAGTAGGTCCCAAGGTTCCCCACAACCTTGGTCCAACAAGACCATTAATTAGAGGGTCTCACAACAACTCATTGGATTCAATAATTTGTTAGAACAACCCAAAGAACTCAGGGAAACATTGACTTACAATTTACCAGTTGTTATAAAACAAAGGATATGATAAAGGGTATGTGTTATCAGCCAGATGAAGAGGTACACACGATGGGGTTTGGAAGAATCTTGAGCACAGAAGCCCCTGTTCCCATGGAGTTGGGGTACACCACCCTCCCAGCTCACAGGTGTGTTCACCAACCTGGAAGCTCTCTAGAGCCCAGTCTACTGGGATTGTCTTAAAATATTTATCCTGTAGGTGTGATCAATTATTAAATCCATTTCCAGCCACTCTCTTGTCTCCTCCCCACCTGGGAGGTGGAGCTAAAAGCTCCAAGCTTCTCATCTGCGTTGGTCTTTCTGGTGACCACCCCCATCCAGGAGCCCAGCAAGAGTCATACTTGTAGAACAAAAGACATGCCTATCACCCAAGAAAACATAGGGGTTTTAGGAGCTCTGGGCCAGACACTCTTACCACTTTGAAAATGACGAAGGACTTAGAACTCTGTGTCAGGAACTGGGGTCAAAGACTAAATGGTAAAACAAAAGATTCTCCTCACACCTCTATTTGTAAGGATTTTAGGAAATTTGTGTCACAAACCAGGAATAGAGAGGTGTGTGTATGTTATTATTTCCCTATGTGCAAGACATTTAAATACATGGTCATTTAGGGGTGCTTGGGTGGCTCAGTCAGTTGAGCATCCTACTCTTGGTTTCAGCTCAGGTTGTGATCTCAGGGTTGTGGGATTGAGACCCGTATCAGGCTCCATGCTCATTGTGGGAATCTGCTCAAGTTTTTCTCTCCCTCTCCCTTTGCCCATCCCCTCCAAGCTTGCTCTCTCTCTCTCTTTGTCTCATACCAATAAATAAATATTTTAAGAATATAAAGACATGATCGTTTAATTTAAATCTCAGGCACCATTATCCTCATTTTACAGAAGTAAAAACTGAGGGACAATAATTAAATGACTTGCTCAAAATCACTCAGGTAGAATGTATATCCGGGGTTCAAATGAAAGGTTGTAAGTTAGGACCCATTATCCCACTGTCCCATCTCATTTGGTCTTTTTGCCAAAAGAATACTTTCATTTTTACCTCCTGTACCCCATGTACTCATGTTGGGGTTCTCAATCTTTGGACTCATCCCCTGGGTGCCTAGCTCTAGAATAACAGTGACTGCCCCAATACTTTTCAGGCATCTATAGAAACTTCAAATACACATCTCTGAACCCAGAGGCATGTGAACCCATTTTTGTTCCAAATGTACCATAAGAAGTCATTTGTGTAATGACAAAGACAAAAACATAGCCACAATGGAAAGGATGTAGAAATGTCAAGTTAAGTTTTTGAAGTTTAAATGTTTATTAATACCATTTGGGAACTGGCTGTTAAATATGGCCATGAAGGAAGGAAAAAAAAATCCTCTTGTCTTGCCGCCCTTCAGAGTCCTTCTGTATCACAGCTGTGAGGTTTCAAGGGGGTGGGGGGAGTTCTGTATAGAAGACATTTCAAAGATGGAATCTTGTGCAGGAATGAGGCAGTGTGGTCCCAGGGGGTGATGCTGAGGCTTTCTTCCTAATTAAATCCTCCTGTTTTTCATGTTCAGCCTCCCAGCATTGCTTTTGGATCCTCTACCACCCCCAAAGAATGCAAAAAAAATCATCTAGAGCACTTGATAAAATACATATTGAGTAGTGCTCTTCCCAGTCTAAAGATACTCACATTTTATAATTAAGGACTCTCAAGAAGCAGGTTTGAAATGAATGGCCCAGGCTCAGAAACGGTTGAAACAAGTGGATGTCCCTGGGGGTGATTTTAAGCGAGGTATCTACATATCCTCAAGTCATAAATCACTCAAAACCAGCCTACCACTCCCAGATTTTTCCATAGCTCTTTTCACATTGTCTGAAGAATCCAGAACTTACCAGAATGTCGGTTAGATTTACTTACGCTCCTTTTCAAAATACAAATTCCTTAAGAAATGTGCGGAGGCTTTCATTCACCAACACTTGAGTGCAAATTTATTTCATCAGTGTGCTTCCTTTCTAACACCTGGCTCTAAGCCATCAGTTCAAACAATGCAGTTTGATGAAGAAGCGGGATGGAGGAGGGAGGGAGGGAAAGGAGGAAAAAAAAGCAAAGAGCTCAGAATGAGAACAAAAGTTGCCTGAGATGAAAAGGGTCAAAACAGTCTCAGAAGGTCAGAATTTCGGTGTGACAGAAGGTCACCCTCCTAATGTGTGGAAGGTGAGCTGAGTTCCTAGGAACGGGGCCACGAATGGAAGAGATACACCAGCCTCCTCTCTCCTGGGGGTAAGGTACAGGCCAAGAGGAGCAGGCAGTGTGGCCCAAAGGAGTCAAACCAGTGCAGGCATGGAGTTCAAAACACAGGTGCATGAACACCCTCCCTTCAGATCCAAACTCAGCTCTTGGTTTGGGGACTAAGACGGCTGGCTACATTTGAACACTTGCTGGTCTACATAACAGACGTGCACTGTTGAGCAAAAAGTCACACTTTACCTGAGTATCTCATCTATAATATCGAAATAATATAATCTGGGGGTGCCTGGATGGCTCAGTCACTTAAACGTCTGCCTTGGGCTCAGGTCATGATCGGGGTCTTGGGATGGAGCCCTGGGACAGGCTCCCTCTCCCTCTGCCCCTCCGCCCTGCTTGCGTTCTCTCTCTCTCTCTTTCTCTCTCAAATAAATAAACAAATAACTAAACCTTTTTTAAAAATCCTGAAATAATATGATCTACTTTGTAGGATGATGTGATTATTCAAAGGTCACCCTGCAAGATGGCTGCAGAGGTAACACAAGAAGTCTGATCTCCTCATCCCTGGTCTGTTGTGTAGTGTGTGTGTGTGTGTGCACATGTGTGTGTGTCTGCACCCACATCAGTGTGTGTCGTATGACACCACCTTCAATAGATTCCCCTGTACTGAACAAGAGTGTCCCACAATAACATCAAACTTGAGGCATGTGTCCTCTCAATCTTGATTCCTGCCCGCATACCTGAAGCAAGTCAAGATGAAATTTCTTATCACTAAGAACTCTTCTAATTCTCAAGACTAT
The DNA here is from genome assembly GCF_010015895.1 of Lontra canadensis. Taxonomy (NCBI): domain Eukaryota; kingdom Metazoa; phylum Chordata; class Mammalia; order Carnivora; family Mustelidae; genus Lontra; species Lontra canadensis. Next base: position 9,015,631 of record NW_022631026.1, on the reverse strand, counting down.
GACCAGATGGTACGAACAGCTGAATCTCCTTAGAAAAATCGGTAAGAAAAGGCAGGAAATAGACGAATACAAAAATAATTTTCAAACTTTCAGAAGAGAAAAAAAAACTGCACAGAAGAGAGTAAAAGCTATGCATTAAGAAAACAAGTTATCGGAGCCAAGTTGATAGGGAAGAGCACTCTGAGGGGGCTGTGAGGGACAATGCCCGCAGTGCCCCAGTGAGGGACGAGCATGACCTCGGGAGAAGGGAAGGCAAGAGCTGGCAGGACAGCTCAGGTCACCAGAGGGTCATAGAACATGCGTGCTATCCAGTTACCTTCAGCATCTCAGCAAAGCAATGAACATCAGCCCATCCCTGCGGTTACTAACTATTGCTCCTTCCTCTCAGATAAATTTGCCACATAAAATCTTTTCCTTTGGAAGGAAATGATTGCTTTCTAGCAGTGCAGATGCTTTAGTGCCCCTAATTGAATGGAAATAGGAAGAAAGAAATGGAACGGAATAGAAATGGGAGCAGGTGCTTAAAGGGCTTGAGAAGAGACCTTGGCCGAGCACCTGCCGAATGCTGGGAAATGCTCAGATGTGGTAGAGGAGAGCGGAAAGGTGAGGGAGAGGCAACTCAGTAGAGCACCCAGCGCACCCTGGAGGAGCGGAGACTCCACTGAAAGCACCAGCTCCAAGGTAGCGCCCTTTGTTAAAAATTATTGAATCCTTAGAGAAATCTGAGAGATACAGGGGAGCACAGGAAGAAGCCACCAGCGCTCCCCCAGCACCCTAATGGTCCCATGCCCTTCAAGAGTCACCCCCATTGTGCAGGTGGGAAGACCTAGGCTCTAAAAGGAGAAGGGGCTCACTCAGGATGGAGGCATGAGGTAGGACCTAGGATGCCAAGGCTCTGAATCCATTTACTTCAGAAGAGGCTGATTACATTCTTTTCTCAATGTGGATAAAGATGATTCTGAGGGGACTTTGTGCAGGCGCCGGGATAACTCTCTCCGAATTGCTTGGCTTAGTCTCTGGCTCCTGACAGCGACGGAAGTCTGGGCCTCGACTGCCTGCTTCCTAGCACCTTCCTGCCACCTTGTTTCCAACTTGGCCTACAAGTTCAAAGGCACACCCCAGCCCTCTCTGGGCGGGGTCTGCGAGGTCAGCAAGCCACCAGCCAAGCCGTGTTCTCAGGCAGCCGATTCCTCCAGTCGCGGCACTGGCGAGGGAACAAGTGCTAATTATTCCACTTCCAGCATCCTTCAGCAACAGCAGCGACTGTGTGCTGAAAACCAGCCAGGGCAGCCTGCTCAGCTCCTCGGTTACAGAAGTTCTTGCTCAGAGGAAGTCGTGGCGGGGCAGATGCCCGTGCGTGGGGGGCGCGGGACTGCAGCCTCGTCTCCCCATTTCCTGCCTCTGTCTCCTCTTCTGCCTCCTCTTCTCTTCCCCCTGTCTCCTCTTCACATATAGGAGTCCAGCCTCCCACTGTCTTTCTCTAACAAGCCATTTGTCTTCCCACTTCCTTTCATTCCTTTCCTTTTTTGCTCCTTCCCTCCCAGCCCCCTCCCTTTTCCCTTCTTTTCACCTTTTCTTCCTGCTAGCTTTCTTGCTTTCTGAGGGCCCACCCCTAGGGTGTTCAGCATAACCCATGACCTAGTTTTACAAAAAACAAAACAAAACAAAACAAAACCTAAAAGACAAGAGGTCTGACCGTGTATATATTTTTAATATCGTGGAGATCTTGGTTTCCTAGGAGCCAAGTGCTGCTCTCTCTTCTGATTGTGGAGAAGACTTAGGTCTCTGGGTCTCAAGCCTTGGGGGTATCTCAGAGAACATCTCGTTCATTCCCCAGTGGAGGCCGGAATCGCCGTGGCAACACACACCACAGGTATTCTCCAAGGAGCTGTCGAGAGGGCTCAGATGTGGTAGAAGAGAGCGGAAAGGTGAGGGAGAGGCAACTCAGTAGAGCACCCAGCGCACCCTGGAGGAGCAGAGACTCCACTGAAAGCACCAGCTCCAAGGTGGCGCCCTTTGCTGAAAATTATTGAGTCCTTGGAGAAATCTGAGAGATAAGACATGCATCATGGCAAAGTGAGCCGAGCACATGAAGTGGACCTGGCCGTTCTGTGGGGTTCCATGGTAATGGAGCAAGACATTACAGTGGAAGACTCTCATTGAAAAGGCCCTTGCCCATCCCCGATTTTACAGAGGAAGAGAAGAAGGGAAAGGTTCATGTCAGTTACTCGCAGAGCTGGGACTAGAGCACAAGTCCTGTGATGGTAATTACTACGTCAGCCCATTGTACACAGTGATCTCCCTAAATAGAGCGGGCTGGCGTTGCTGAAAGACTTGGCTTCTGAAGATCTACCATTCAGGCACACGTGGCAACTACTCTCCTCTACCAAACCCTCCTACACATCCTGGCTCCTGCTTCCTCCTCCCCTCGCCTTCTGCCTGACCTCCCCTTAGTTCCTTTTATCCTTGTTGCTCAGATCTACTCATGACATATGGTGGCCTTCCCAGACTAGGGCCAGACTTTTGTCCTGAACAAGGAAGAAGGCCATGGTAACATGAAAAGGCAGGAGGCTTTCCCCAGTCACCACCTGCATGGAGTTCCAGAGCAAGCCTGCATTCCGGGACTCCAGCTGCCCCTGCCTATGAAACGGTGAGGTGCCAGATCCTGTTTTGGTTCACTCACTGTGGTTGCAGGGGCAAACATTGGTCTCTAAGATCCTACATGTCTAGATGCATTGGCCTGGAAGACCCTTAGGAGATCATCTTCCCCCGCATGGAAAGACAAAGCCCTGGGAGGGAAATGACTTGCCCAAAGTCACACATCATTGAATGATGAATCTGTGCTAAAAGCAGTCGGTCTCTCCTCCCAGTCTCGGAGTACCCACCACTGTGCAAGACACAGGAGTAGGTAGCAAATGCTGGTTTTATTTGTTTACTCCCTCACCCCTCCCTAGCCCCCTCCTCCCCTTCCTTCTCATTAGATTAAAGTAATTTATAAGGACTTTGTGCTTTTTTTCCTGTGATTTTTTTTTCCCAAATTTGGTTAGATTTATAGATCTATAATTGTCCCTTTTCATTCATGTCTGTAAATGCTCTCAAAGGCGTTCTGAGATCCTTCTGGGCCTCTTCCCTCTTTCCTTCCCATTCTAGACAGATTGGGGGATGCACCTGAATGAATGACTTCCTGCTTCTTCAGACTCTGACTGGGCTCACACAGGACTCCCTGTGGGATGGAAGGGGACTCAGGCAGCCAGACGCCCTCTCACTCAGTCTGCAGACCCCCACGCTGTCAGCATGGCCCAGGTCTGTGATCATGAGGAGCGGGGCAGACAGGGAATGAGCCGAGGACGTTGGAGGTGGTGGAGTAGGAGTTTCCCATTCTCTTTCGGGCTGTGTCAGTATGAAATGTGCAGTTGGGTTGGCCAAAGACAAAAGTGGAATATTTGCCTATAAATTCCAGAGGATTGAAGCCATTAAAAAAAAAAAAAATCTCAGTGCTGGGCCAATGACAGCAACAATCTTCTTGCCTCACTCCTGAGATGACTATCAGGGTTCCTTTCCCTCTGGGGGCGATGGGGGCGATGGGGGCAGGAAGGTGTAGGGTGTGAAGTGGAGCATGGCCGGGCCCTGATTCCATCCCCACTCTGTCACCCACAGGCTGAGGGACCCCAGCACAGGCAGTCAGAGAACAAGGCTGCCCCAGGTCCACCACTCACAATTGTGTGACCTTGGGGAGGGGATTTAACCTTGGCAAATCTCCATTTCCTCACATACATAATGAGGATGATGACACCTACTTAGCAGAATTGTTATAAAAATTAGAAGTGATTAACAGAGTACAGAATAATTGTTGCTGTCCTGATTATTATGATGATCATTATAGAGGAGAGAGGGAGGGCCCTTTGAAATCATCCTCCATTGAAGTGGGATTGTTCTGGACAGGACCCTGGCAGGCAGTTCAGCTGTGGCAGAGGGAGCCTTGGGCTCCAGCAGAAGAACTTGCTGTATTGGAGCTGTGTGTCTGGAGGGAAGCACCCAGAATGCTCACCAGATGGGTGTTGTATAAATAGCATCTTTGCCACGCTGTGGTTGCTGCCCAAATTTCCTTACCAAGAAGTAGGTTGTGTCTGCCCTTCTCACTGCCCCAGGCTCTCCCCCTTGGCTGCATGGCCCCTGGGTCGCCCTCGGACTTGTCCCCACTCCAGGGACTCTCCGAGCCGTGCGTAGCTCCCCACGGCTGCCTCCTCGACCACCTCTTCCATCAAGAGAGCAGCACCCAGGATCCGGCATCAACCACAGCCCCATCCAAGTTAACAGGCGCGTCTCCATCTGGCCCCGAGTCTTCTGTCTGGGCCGCGGCCACCCACACCATTCTCCTCCGATCCGCCAGCCGGGCGTGTGATGATTCAGCTCAGCCGGCGCTGCAGGACCCGTTCTCCTCTCCTCCGAGGCCGGCAGGCCTGTCTGATGAGTGAGCAGGAAGTGTGGGCCGCTCGGCGCGCCCGTCTCTGAATTTCGGAGAGCCCACTCACATCCCCAGGTTGGGGAGACGTCTCTCCTGTCATCATTTGTAGCCTTGGGAGCTTCATGTTATCTTCGCAAGATGAAGCCCGGGGAGGCTGAGAGAGGGAGCCAGGCCGTGTGGCTTCTACTTCTGGTTTTGTGGCTACTAACTGCGTGACCTTGAATGCTCATTTATACCCCTCTGAGACTCAGTTTCCTCATCTGTACAATGGCAATAGTACTGTCTGCCTCTCTTCCGGAGGGGGTTGTTGCAGACTCCGAAGACACGACCATGTGAAAGACGAATGTCAACTGCAAAACGCCAATGTTTAGTTGTCGTAAACTCACTACCCCCCAGTGAAAAGATACTTTTTTTTTAAATCCCCAAACTGTCCCTGCAGGTGGCTGTCAGCTGGAGGCAGGGCTTGTGACCGGGCTTGGGAGGTTGGAAGGAGAAAGAGGCTGAAGGTCTTCGAGCAAGTGGGGAACACATTCCAGATTTCTGCAGTTCCCTACATAGAACCTTCCTTTCCTGCTTTTCCCGCTCCCCACTCTCCTAGCATCCCTCTTGGAGGAGACTCCAAGAATCCGCTGCACATGCTGTCTGACCGTGACGTGAGATCTCCCAGGAGCCGAGCAAGTAAAAGGGGACAGGGCAGCAAAGCAACACTGAAATATGGCGGGTGTGGCGTGACAGAGTGTCAGAGAGTGAAGGGGCCAGCCTCGTGTGGGCGGTCTCTGGAAGCTTTGTGAGAGAGATCACATCACCTCTGTGTTACAGAGGAGGAAACACAGACGCAGGAAGTTGGATGACTTGCCTCAGGTGGTAAATCAGTACGTGGTGTAGCCTGGAGTCAGCCCAGTTGTGTCTGGTTGCAAAGATGCTTCTCTTTCCAGGATCACCGTTTTGAACAACTTTGGGAGCAAAGGGAAGAAGTAGGATGCTATTAAAAAAGAAAAAAAGAAAGAAAAAAAAAAAGCTTTTTCCTGTATCAAGATTCTTGGAGTAAGGAGGCAAAACCCTCTTCATGACTTTCTTATTCACTAGCAAAGGCCTTTTATTCTGGGACCTCCTTCCTCGCGTAACCTTTACTGTGTTCCATTGAGATCCAGGGGTTACTGAGATGGCCCTCCTGAAACTAACCTCTCTTCCTCCCTGTCTTTCCCATTCACAGAGGTGCTGCAGGCTCCGAGGGGCAGTACCTACAGGTCACCAGGCAGACTCTTGAGTCCCACGGAAGCTCTGTTACCTGCATCCCCCCTAACTTAACCCTCTGCAACTTTCTCTCAAGTTCACCCAACCAAACTTGATCTCTGCTCTTATTTCCTGAGGTGCCAGTAGCAGGTGCAAGGAGTAAAAAGAAAATAGCCCTTAGAGTCACAAGATCTGGCCTCGGCTCCCAACTCTGCCATGAATCCTCATCTGTCAACTTGAGAAAAGTCCCTGGGGTCTTTGAGCCTGTGTTTCTTTGTCTATAAAATAAGAACATGAACATTGACCCATAGGCTTGATGGGAAGCTTAGGTGATGTTCTTTATTACTGAGAGCCTGGGAAAGTGTAACATCTCCGATGGTTATCAACATAGAGGGAAATCCACAGATAGATAGGCTTCTGATCTGGAATCAGCTCTTTTTCTTTTTCTCTTTCTTTCCACTCCCCCAGGTTTACTGAGATACAATTCACATATAACATTATGTGAGTCGAGGATGTACACCTAATGATTTGTGCATATATATTACAAAATGGTCCACAAAACTGTTAACACCTCCATTGCTCACATAGTTACCATTTTTGTGTATGATGAGAACTTTAAAGATCTATTTGCTTAGCAACTTTCAAGTATATGATACAGTTTTGTTAACTATAGTTACGATGCTGTAGTTAGATACATACAACCTTCCAGTTATAAGCTCTTTTTCTTTAAAGATAGGACCATGCTGAATGCTTTCAATTCTATCTGTTTTGAAATGATCATCTTTCCAGCAGATGCCTCTTGCCCTTTAAGCTCTGAACACATAAATCAGTCCAATCCCAACTTGCCTGTTTCCAATCAATGCATAATTTTCTCTTCCTCCTCCTTCTCCTCTTCTCCTCCTTCTCCAACTTTCCCTCCACCTCCTTCGCTTCCTCCTCCTTTTTCCTGCAAAACGCATTTCTCTTTTCTAATGAAGAGTCCATCCTGATATTAGCTGGTTGGAGCCCAAGAGCACAACATTTGGAATGAGGTTCAGTGACTACATGCTAGGACATTTAGGCCCAGTATCAAGAGTGATCGCCTCCAGCACAGTCCAGACTGTTGACTGGGGTTCCAAGGGGAAGTAGTGGTAGCAACGCTGTCTGAGTCATTGAATCTTTGGGCCAGGACCTGAGTGAGCAGCCTGCATCTTTCTTCTCAGGAATGCTCTCTGGCTGGCAGCACCAGGCATGGGATGACTTTAGGGAGGGAGGCTCTGTCTCTCACTTCTTCGAATCTTCCTTGCATCTGTATGACATGGCAGCTAGCTGTAGGTTTTTCTGTGTCATTCCCCTGGAAGGTTTAGCCAAAAGGGATAAGTTACCCCTTGTGAGATTCTTTATGTCTCCTGCTCAGTCTTTAAGTGCTAAGCTTACCTCGAAACTGAGGCAGGGGGGAGCACACATCTCTACCCTCCTTCGAAGAGCCTGATAACCGTCATAGTTCACCTAGCCCTTCTTAGCCCCATTGTGTGTCTGGGGGAGAAAGCCTGTATGATTCCCTTTCAACATGGTAGCAGGAGGTCAGGAAGACAAGTTTAATTGCAGCGTCTGCCACCTCAGGCTAGAGACGAGACTTCCCTGAGCCTATTTTCTCAGCTGTAGAAAATATATAATAATGTTGCATTTCATTGAGTCCAAGCTGCCATTATTTTATGCAGTTCTAAGAAAGAGAAAAAAAGAAAAAAACTGCTGCCAATTATACTGATGCATATTGACAATGAAATACATCCTGAAATCAGAGATGTTGGAGTGTTAAAAAGGAGGGGTGGGAGCGTGCGAGAACAAATTAAATGTGGCACCTATCTCAGAGGGACTCCTATGAAGATTAATTAAGATCATTCATCTGAAAGTGTTTTGAAAACTGTCAAGTATGGTAGATAAGCCACTATCTGTAATAGAGATACCACATTGCAATAGAAAAGCATGGGTCTTGAGATCAGCAGCCTGGGTTCACACTCCAGCTGTGTGATCTCGGGCAGTGTCTCTCCCCCAGTGGATCTCAGCGTTCTGCTCCATAGAGGAGTTGTGATTCCTGCTCTGCTCCTGTCACATGTGTGTGATCACAAGGATATGCAGGACACACATTGCCTAAAAATTTATTATCTGAAATTCATATTTAACTGAAGATCCCGTGTTTGTATTTCTAAATCTGATAGCCCTGTGTTAACCACAGGGATTGAAAAAATGTAAAGTATCGGCCACTCTGGGTCAAAGGATTGACACTTGAGTACAAAGGGCAGAATTAAAGGTGAATTGATGATAATCTGAGGCTAGGAATTCTTTTTTTTTTTTTAAGAATATTTATTTATTTATTCATGTGTGTGTGAGAGAAAGGGAGAGAGAGCAGAGCAGGGAGCCTGATGCAGGGTTCGATGTCTGGACCCTGAAATCATGACCTGAGCAGAAGGCAGCTGCTTAACTGACTGAGCCACCTGGCTGCCTCCGAGCCTAGTAATTCTTATAAGATCCCTGGGCAGGGCCAGAGAAGGGGTGAGGGGGCTATTCTGACAGTGTGAAGGAGGGGGGTATCCCATGAGACAAGGAAGCGAGTAGACACCATCTCTGAAGGCTGAATGCTTAGGTGGTAGAATTCAGGCGGTGCTCTGCTGGTGTCTTAGGAAAAGCCAGGAGCAACAGACTCCAAACAAATGTCTTAAAAAAAAAAAAAAAAAAAAAGAGGAGGAAGACGATGACTAAGTGAGTACTAGCTTGAGAAGGAGAACTCAAGAATTGCATTAAGAACATGTTCCAATGTTTTTCAATAAATGAAGGAAAAGCTGTAAATTATTCATTTGTTATTTTTTAAGATTTTCAAATCTCTGATTTTTTTTTTTTTTTCTTATTTCATCTCCAGTTTCTGCATCCGCCAAAATGTTTCTCCTCCTCCCTGGTAAGTAACTTCTTTTTTGCAGACAAGGTCTCAAACCACACCAAAACTACAGATGTAAAGCTCATTTCTCCCACTTGGGTCCCACTGGACAGAATCCGAGGTTGGCTGTGGGCTTAATACTACTACCTTGTTCCGAGGAGAAGACAGAGTGTGTGTGGCGCTGGGTTTGTTTTGACTCTAGGAGTTGCTAAATTCGGGTCTTTGATATTTGACCATGTTGCTGAGCTATTGAAATAGACTTGGATTTCAGTCAATAAGAAATGAATGGCATTTGTATTTTCTCAGAACACACTCATACCTGTGAATTAGGTAAGCTGGGGTCACTGTTCCTGGCTCACCATGTGGGGAGACTGAGTCCCAGGGCCATAAAGTGCTAGCCCTCGCTCTCGCAGTGGGTTGGCGAGAGCTGGATGGCAGCCCTGGGTCTCCTCCTTCCCCACTAGCTGTCTTGGCACTTCGGCTAAACCATCTGGGTCTCATTGCCTCATTGAGGAAACAGGATGAGTACTGCCAATGTGCAGGGTTATTTGTGCAGATCCTGTGAGATAGTAGGTATGGGAGGGTACAATAAACTGCAAAATGGCATATCAATATAAGCAAGTCTTCCATACTTAGTTTATGGGCAGAACTGGGAGGAGAATCTCAATATTTTTAGATGAAGCCTTTATTCCTTATTTTCAACATACACACACCCTCATGTAGGTAGAAGAACTATCTTTCCAAGGTTATGACTTGTTCCTGTGTTGAGATGTCTATCCCTTTCTTTGGAGTCAGGAAAAGCTAACCATAACATTCAGATGCCCACATGCAAGGTGGGGGTGGGGTGGGACAAACCCTTTGAATGACTGACAGATTTAAGTGCATAACACAAAGAGAAGCTACAGAGAAAAAAAGGTCTTTCAGGGCACTTTGAATCTTAAATTCTATTTGCATATTGAGGGGGAAGACTGTTCATAAAGAGTGAACTATTAAGAGCAATGGACATTCAACATCTTTTTCAACACAATGTAAGTTTTGTTAAGAAAAACAGAAAAAAAAAACAATAATATGTTGGAAATATGAAAGCTGACTGCCAATGAGTAAGACCAACTTCCAAAAACTACATGTGGAAAGCAATATTTTCACTTAACCAAACAGACATCATTTTTTCTAGAATTTATATTATTAAAAATATGATCTAGATATGGACATTTAAAGCCAGAAGAAATCTACTAATTGTGTAAACCAAGACCTTGTATTTTTCAGATTTTGAAAACAAAGTCTAAATAGAAAGAGATTTCGACAGCCCCTCATAGCAAATGAGGACAGAGTCATAAAGAGTCTACGTTGCTTGGCTCTCAGGATCATTATTTCTTAAGTGCACCAAGCCCTTTTTCCCTCTAAGTGGAATTCATGTGCATTCTCCTACCTAGAAAATAGAAACGTTGCTTCTTCTTTGTAGTCCTTGTCCAAGGAATGACAATGCAGCAATAATGCACCAGCATTATACTATGGGTATCAAAATTATCTGAAGGTGACTCCTGTGTAGTGACTTTCTCAATGAAGTTGTCCTCGTTTACAATGAATTCTCATGGTCCCCGTATTCTTACTGAGACAGAAGGAAAATGATTCCGTCTGAGGAGAGCATGGTTGGGGCTGGTACTTCCTGTGGCTCAGAAACTTCTAGAGTCATCAGCTGACCCTCAGCATTGTTACCTTCTTCAACACTGTCCAGCTCTCAGTAGCATGGTATTCTCATTTGAATCATGTTTTTATTTTTTTAAAGATTTATTTATTTATTTTAGAGAGAGTGTGCACATGTGAATGGGGGGAGGGGAAGAAGGAAAGAGGGAGAATCTCTGTGGGGCTAGACCCCATGACCCTGAGCCAAAACCAAGAGTTAGAGGCTTAACCAACTGAGTCACCCAGCACCACTGAAGCACATCTTTAAAAGATTCTGGCTCTGTTTACTTTTTGCAAAGGTTGGATAAAGATAAAGAACCTTCCAGGGTTGTAGAGATTGGATAGAAAGATTATCTGCTGGTAAAACAAACACACATACACAAATTACACAAATTCCTCATAGACAAAAGTGTCTGGAACAAACTAAAGTCAGATCTCTGTGGGAGAAAAAAAGTTTGTTATACCTTGGCAGCTAGATTCTAATATTAGTAAATGAAAATCATGCACCCAATATTCTCCTTCTACTTCTTTATCTCCTTCTTCTTTTTTTCTTTTTCTCCTCTTCCTTCTCCTCCTTCTTCTTTTTCTTCTCCTTTCTCTCTTCCTCCTTCTTCTTCTTCCACTCCTTCCCTTTCCCCTTCTCCTTTTCCTTCCTTGTTCTCTTCCCCTCCTCCTCCCCTCCTACCATCTCCTCTGCCTACCTCCTCCTCCTCCCCCTACTTCTCCTCCTCCTATTTCCTCCTCCTAATACTACCTCTTCCTCCTTCCTCCTCCTCCTTCTTTTTTCCTCCTCCTCCTCCTCCTTCTTCTTCCTTCCCCTGAAATTCTAGAAACTCACAGCAAAGATGGTATTCTCAGTTTTTATGTCTTCTTCCAGCTACCTCATCTAGGAAGAGTGTAATGTTCAGTCCGTTTTGCCTTTTACCTTGAAATCAAGGATTTGTGTTCTAGCTTTGCTATGCTTTAGTTTGAGGGGCATGGAAGCATTTTTGAAGTGAGTCAATATTAATAAAAATGGGTGATAGGCTACAAAGAATACTATATCAACTGAAAGAATGAAGTAGTATAATAGACTGTGATACCTTAGCTTTGGTCTTCCTACCTGCGCATACTCATCCTTCTTTTTTTTTTTATTTATAAAACTATTCTTCCATTTTTGTTTAATGTTGGTGAGACTATCCATAATAGTGCCTAGTCCTCTCCACTGGGGTTGGCACCTGAGCAATTGCTGGCTTCTAAGAGTGTCCCTCTGCCCTTGGCTTCACTGATTCATTCAGAGATAATCAAGCAGAACAAATAATACTCTTCCCTCGAATGACTAAATGCATATAGGGAGAGAAGATATTTCTTTCTTCTGGAAAGTATAAATCTAGGGCTGTCAATAGTCATATCATCACTACTGGAGGCCAGTTAGGACTAATGAAGCTGATCGGAGATAAGCAGAGTGGAGAAATGAAGAGGGAAAAGAAGAGAGAGAAAATCTGGATGTCCTTGTTTACGTTCTCAGACCTAGACTTATTTGATGCCAAACTAAAGGGAAAAGCCCTGTCAGTTTGAGCTCATTGACCTGCCTAAACTTAAAGCTTGATGCATCCAAAGATTTTTAATAAATTATACTGTTTCTGTTATCAAAATAATTTGAGTAGGTTTTTTGCACTTATGGATGAAAATTTTCTGAATAATAGAGGCAGTCTGGATTGACTTAGTAGATTAATCAAAGGAATCATGTCTTCAAGTGAAATTTTACATGAAGTCCCAGTATCAAAAGACACAAAATGGCACCTCTAAAGGTGACGTGGTGATGAGTGGAGGGAGCGGTACGGAGCCCAGCTTGATTTCCTCTGCATCCTCATAGTAGACCTTGAAACATTTCTGTGGGACCCGATTGCTTCAAACAAACCGGTTTAAAACCATGTATGTGGTGTCAACTCTAGAGCTCACTAGATTATAAACTTAGTGAGGGCAGTGTCCGTATCTGTCTTATTCTCTCCCATACCTCAGTGTCTAGCTCTGTGGCTGGGGAGTAAATGCACAAGTAAACTGATGTAGAATGAATGATAGAGTTACATTCTATTTTTGTCTCCTTCACTAAGTATCATATTTCCCTTCTTATCTTCCATCACTGCTGAGAGGTCTAGCAGGAACATGATGTGTATAGTATCTAGCATGATTCCTTTCCACCTAGACCCTCCTAGGAACTCTGTAGATGTCTGTTGCATTTAGTAGATTACACATGAGATGGTGTGAACTAATGCAACTTCCTCTCTTCTTTGAGCCTCCATTTCCCCATCAGTAAAATGAGGGAGCTGGGTTAGATGAGCCCTGAGATTCCTTCCAAATCTACCACTCCATGGCTTAGTATAGAGCAGGATATTGATGACTCACTTAGCAGGATAAACAAGTTCTCCTAATGTGCAGTCTGCTAAAGTAATGAGCAATGAGTGGAACTCTTTCTAAACAGAAAAAATTTTCACACCAGACAGAGTCCAAAACCTCTGAGGGTTAAATGAGGGGAACTATAATACTAAGCAGATGAATTCTCTAAAATAACATTGCAACACCTCCTGGCATTCCTATCCTTGTTTCCATAGGATCTCTCCTGAGTGATTGAACTACTATGCATGGGGACACCTGAGGTCACCTCCACCTCTGGCACTGGCCCTGGCCCCACTCAGCCCAGACCACTTTGCATATTGGGCACACGGAACATCCAGAGACTTCCTAGGGAAACCATGGATTCATCTACTGCCAACTGGTAGTCATGGTTCCTTTTTCTTTCCTCTTAGCGTGTGTTTGGTTCCAAAGATTGAGAGGGTTCATAAGAAGCAAATTAAGATAGAAAGACTGAAACTGGACATCTAAAAACCACAGGATGCCATTATTGAATCTCTTGCATGACTTATCCCAATATCACAATAGACAAATGAGGTAAGTAATATCATCCCCAAATTACCGAGGAAGGAACTGAAAAATAGAGAAGTAATTTAGACAACGCTCTGCTTCAAAGAGATAGAGCCAAAATTCAGACCAATTGTATCTTACTCCCCTCTTTTGCTTTCAACTCCATTATGTCTATAGGCCTGGGAAGCTGTGTTTTCTTTTAATAAATGTGAGAAAGTAAGTTTTTTGAAAAACAGGAAGAATCTATTTCTTCCAACTGCTACGATACAGGCAATATAACCTGAGTCTTGGTGAAAGAAGATCATGTGCTGGACTTTGGATCCAGAAGATAAAACGGCCCAAGAGGACGAGATTCTCCTTGAGCAGTGCTACCTGAGTTGATGGTGTAGGATGGAATTCGTTCTAAATGTTCCTGCTTGATTTTGCCCACTCTGGGCTGTCCTCCACAACGTTCTACAACAAGAGCATCTCGAAACTAGAGGGTGAGGTCCAGCTCTCAGCAAATTCAGAATCAAGAGTTACATAATCCCTTCTGGCAGAAATTTTAATCCTAGGAAATCAATAAAGGCTCAAATTTAGAGGCATCTTTCCAGAATGTCTTTCCAGATGACCTCAGTCCCCATGGAACTGTCTCTCTTCATTAAGCTTTTACATTCTCTGGCAGGTTGTACCACCCGTGTCAGTGCCGAGCACACATTCGTTGGGACTATTAGGGTTGTGAAATCTGATCAGATAAAATTTGTGTCTATGCCTGGGACAAAACTGATCCTGAAAACATTGCTTATCGTATTACTGTATGCTCTTTATAACACCTGAGGGGGGAAAAATTGTCAAGAGTTTGATGACAGGAAAAGTGTGTTTTCATGATTAATTCTTGATTTTTTTTACTCAGACACAGCAGATTTCATAACTAATCGTTCCAGCTTTGGGCAGTCACAGTCACGTAAGGCTTTCTGATAGTTCTGCCTAAAAATACTTATCTACCTTCTTGGCTCACATATTGTTACTTATCCTTCAGGACTTGGTCTGGCCATATTTTTTTCAGTGAGTCCTGCTTTACCTCCCCTGAGGCTATCAAGAGGTCCTTTAATGCCTCCAGCTTACCTGTATTCTAGTAATTCTCAAAGAACATTGTGATTGTTTCTTATCAGCTGCCCCATCATACTCTGAGTTCCTTCTGTGCAGGAATGATGTATCCTTCATGTCTACATATCCTGAACAACGTATGATGCACAAGAAGTCATTGGGGATATTTGCAGATTTAATGTCTGACTCAATAAATATACAAAGGAAGGAAGCGAGGGAGGGATGGAGGAAATGAAGAGAGTGGGAGGTCAGAATTAAATTTATGTTCAATCCTAAAAATGATTACCCTAGAGTTTTCAGCTATTTACTTTTTCTTCCTCTATCCTTTTTTTTTTTCTTTTCTTTTCTTTTAGCCATGATGGTCATGTTTTATTTCTGAGGTTGAATGAGTACCCAGGTCCCCATTACAAAAAATTCTGCACATTCTTTAAAATCTGAAAGATTTCATAACATGTTTTTAAGACCTCTTCCCCAACATGTACACACTCTCCAAAAACAGATACAGCAGTAACTCTAGCATCTTCCTCTATCCTTTTATTCTATGGTTTCTATTTTTAAAGTTGTATAAAAATAATTTATTAAGAAAGAGTAGAGGGGCACCTGAGTGGCTCAGTCAGCGGAGGATCCGACTCTTGATTTTGGCTCAGGTCATGATCTCAGGGTCCTCAGATCAAGCTCCACAATGGACTCTGAACCTAGTGCAGAGTCTGCTTGAGATTCTCTCTCTCTCCCTCTTCCTCTGCTCCTGCATGCTCTAACTTTAAAAAAAAAAAAAAAAAAGAGTAGAGTGATATAAGTAAATTCATAAATATGCGTAAAATCTCTGTGGAGTCACTTAGCTATAATAATACCAATACAATTGACAATTCTGCTAACCCCAGGACTCACCATAGCCCAGAATCACAGAGATGTGAATTGTTGGGACATCGGTGTCCTGAGAGGTAAATGGACTATAGGAAAACTGAATCAATAAACTTTATGGATCAGAACTGCAAAACTGTACCTTGAATCAAAGAGGCAACTGCAGTTTTCAAGCCCTTCTCCCTAATTCCAACCTGGTGGGGTGTGGGAGAGAGAAAATTAATGCCTTGAGATAGTCTACAACTAAGCGGTTCAAACTAAGAAGGGAGGCAAGTGCACTTGTCAGCCTGGCCTTCCTCTTGGCCTTGATGTTTGCAGTCCTCACCCCTACCCCATCCTTTCCAGGCTAACTCCATTCACAGAGTGTTTTCGAAATCAGCAAAATAGTTGTCAATACTCCAGTTTTATAAATCACACTTGGGCCTGGAGAGTCTAAGTGATTCACCCAAATTCACACATTAAAAGAGTCTCAGCACTGGAATTTGAGCCGTGACTTTCTCATCTCTCATTCATTATACTGCCTTTCAACTGCCAAGGGCCCCTGAAATTTCTGTGGGACTCCATGATACGGGTTATTGAGTCCAGGGTTCTGCTCTCATGATTGGATGGTTTAAGACTTACAGAGACATTTCCCACGGGGGAAGGTCAAAATGCCATTTGAGGAGGATGATACATGTGTGGCTTAAAAAAGCTTGTTTAATAACATAGCAAACTTATATTTAGAGAGATATGCATTCTAGAAATATATTAGTCTCATGCAGTTGAACAAAAGTGTCCTTGTTAAAATAAAGTTAACAAAAATCTCATCTTGAAAATAGCTGGAAATAAACTCGTGGGGAAAATACCAGAAAATCCAGCTTGATGGATGGGGAGCAAAGATTGCCAAGATTTAACCAAAGGAATACTGTCCTTCAAGAGGTTTGTCTAGCAGGAACGGCCTCCTATTTATACCACATTGAACATCTCCAGGCCACTACCCTAAGTATCTATCTCAACAGATTTCGAACTGGCACTGATAAACGTTGTAAAAATAACTTAATTTAAAAGAGTCTTAGTCACTTTGAAATGACTTCAAAATTACTCTCCAGAATAACATCCCTGGCACAAAGTTCTCCAGCTGCTTTGGCTTTGTGAAGATCCAATAGTCTGTTAAACCCCGTGTTTGTTCTCTCTGTGAATATTGGTTGATGGCCACTTACCAGATCCTGTGAAAGTTCAAGGATATAACGTGGTGCCTGCTTAAGATGCCCATAATGTCTAGATGTCAGTCCCTTAAATGGTATGAAGAATTCAGACATTCAATGAGATAGTGGCTACACTGCAGTATATTCAACTGTGTACAGCATCCCAGCTGCCAGCTGGACTCAATATGGTAAAAACTACAAACTTACTATGCCATAAAGAGAATTGTTAGTCATCTTTAGAAAAGATACTTTCTTCTACCCACCAGTTGTTCCTTGGTATCCTCCCTCTAACTGCCCTCCCCACAACTGCCCATCCTCCCTACCTTGGCATTATCATCTCAGCTGTGAGATTCCTATCAGGTTCCTGTGCTCTGAATAACTGTGTTCAATGTATTTCTCTGCCTTGACCCTGAGAATGTCTCTGATCTATCTTCAATCATTCAACACTCATTGGATGGGTATTGACTGTGCTAAGACTTCTGTGGACCACTGGAGGTAGAGAGAGTTCAGCCAAATCCTGGCCTCCAGGAGACCACAGTCCAGAGGTAGAGCAGAGCTCTTAGGCAAGTGACAACTGGAGCGCAACTTCCTGGAAAAGGTGACTGCAGATCCCTGTCTTGAAGGTTGTTGTGAGAACAGCTTCTTTCCTTCACTGACTTTCAGTATCCTCAATCATGCAAGGAGGGGGCAAAACTAGATGATTCTTAGGTTTCTTTGCCATCCAAGTAGGGAATATTTAAGGATAATTATTGTACAGGATAAGACATATGGAAGATTTCAGATACATGTTCATTTTTATCACTAATAAAAACCTTATATTTTAAAATTCCTTTTCATGTCCTAAGTGTGGTTAGGTTAGATGCTCATTCTACTAGAAGTCAAAATACTTGGCCACCAACCCTGGTATGGTGTCTTCCTGGGAAAGGAAGCTGTTAATCAGTGTCGGGAGCTGGTTTCAAAGGACAAATCCCTTCGTTTCCTACTCCAGTTTCCAGGGCCTTGTGGGAATAGCAGTGTTGGCAGCAGAAGGTGTTGATGAGCAGTACTCACTTGGGGGGAGAGGGGGTGTCCTCCTCTGAAACCTCCTCCAGGGTTCCTCACCAAGAAGTCCACTCAGACCCCCTTTCAAGATTCCTCTGGGTCCCAAGCCTCCGCCACCACAGCCAGGGGGAGGAGGGAGGATCTGGAGCTTCAGCTTCCTGCCAGGCCCTGGAGATGTCACTTCCTTCCCAGAAGAAGAAAAACTGACCCAAGGATGTGACCCATTGTTTCTCCTTGCTATGGGTTGGGTTGCTCCAGGGAGGATGTGAACTTCCCTTTGAAGTTGGAATTTATTACTTTTTAATGAGGAACAATCAGAGAACTGGGAATCCATAGGCTCTGAAAATGTAATGCCTTAAACCTGGGTCTCTCCAACAAGCTTATAAGCTCCTTGCAGTAAGAGCCATGCCTCATGCCAATCTCCCAGAAGGGGCATATTTAATGGAGAAGCCAAATCTTCAGAGTGGAATTTACATTTTCCTAAGAGTTATCCACTTGATCGACCCCACAAATGGTGTGAAAAGAGGTGGGGAACCCAGGGAGGCTCGCACTCAGATCCCCCTTCAGGGAAGGATTCCTTGGGTGAGACTGGTGGGCAGCCTGCAGCTTTTAACAATCCCAGGTCCTTCTCAGGATGGCCCAATGGAAGACTAAGCAAGATAGCGGTATAACAGTAATGATCACTGTGGGTGGGCTGCCCAAACCTGAATTTCCCAGATTCCTTCCACAGGAATTTTACCCTGGAGATATCCTACATGTGTGATTCTGACTTAGCTTTTTCTTCGAGCAGCCCCAAATGGCATGGTGGTACCAGAAGTAGCAGGACCCAGAAAGCAGGTGTTAGGATGGGATTTGAAGACTGGTTCACTCAACACTCACTCAACCTCCAGCTGGAGGACTCCATACCAGGTGGTGCATGGGACACAGATGGGTTCTACTACAAAGTGGTGCCCAAGTACTAAAACTTTCATGAGTGGTAGGTAACTCTCAAAGAATGTGTGGTGAAGAAGTATGCCCTGGCCAGAGAGCTGATTCAGACATTTAGAGAATGGGGGTGAACAGTGCACAGGGGAGTGAGATTGCACAGCAGTGGGGAGGATAGTGACAAATCTTGGGCAGTTAACAATTGGAAACAGTGTGAAAACCAGAGAGGCCTTTCAGAAGTTTGTATCTGGGTTAGTGAGAGCACACGAAATACTGAAATTTAGACTTGGAATTTAATACTTAGTAGAGACCTTCAAAACAAATTAATGTGCACCTAAGGAGGTCCATTGTATCAAAGTCAAGGCCCTGGCTGGGAAAATCTGGGTCACTGAACATCTTGGTGGGTTCCTCCAAAGATTTTGGCTCCTCAGAATCCTGATGTCTCACAGTGGCCCTGTGAAGAAGTGGCCCTCCTTTTCCATTAGGAAGTAGCCCTCCTCCTGTGTGGGGAGAGACCTCAAGGCTACAAGGCCTCCTTCAAACTCTCTTCTTTTGGAATTACCAAGCCAATAAATTATGTGTAGCAGCTGCTTCAACCAGCTACAAATATGTACCATCATTATCTTCTAGACATTTCAAGGACCTTTGGTCATATAGTAGGATTGACAAAGATAGCCAGAACACAAAGTGTCATCATGGCTCCAGATGGCACCTGATAAGGGAAGACCGGGACTATACCCCAAATGTATTAGGGAACTGGTGGGTATTTATGGTCCCAGAGTTTAATGATTCTTGATCAATGGGACTAGAACATAAAACTAGATAAAGGAAAGTCTATTAGCTTCGGGATATGCTTCTTGGGTATAAGGTTTACTACCTGCAAGAGGCAGAATAGTGACCCACCCCTGACGATGTCCCAGCCCTAATCTCTGAAACCTCTCAATATGTCAGTTTACTTGCACTTGGGTTGCAGAAGGAATTAATGCTTAAGTAGGTAGGTCCTTAAAAGAGGAAGAGGAAGGCAAAAAGGGTCAGAGTTGGAGACATGATAATGAAAGCAGAGTCAGAGGGATGGTGTGTTGCTGGAGGAGGACAGGAGCTCCAAGCTGAGAAAGGTGCATGGCCTCTGAAAGCTGGAAAATGCAAGAATGAATTCTCCCCCAGAGCCTCCGAAAAAAAGGCAGCCCTGCTGATGCCTTAATTTTGAGTGTTTACTAGGAGTGAGTCCTATGTGTTTAATGAACCTATAGAACTATAACATAATGGGGCACTGGTTTGCTTTCTTGGAAGAGCACTTGACTCTTGATCTTGGGATCGCATGTCCGAGCTCTATGTTGGGTGCAGAGATTACTAAAATAATAAATGAACCTTAAAAAAAAAAACTATAACATAATAGATTTGTATTATTTTAGGCCACTGAGTTCATGACACTTTGTTGCAGCAGCAATAGAAATCTCCTCCCCCGTCCCAGCGAGGGTCCTGCAGATGATACCAACATGTTATTAGGGCGAGTGTTCCTAGAACCCTGGAAAAAGCAAAAGCCAACATCAAGTCGAGCTAAGATGCCCAAATTACTAAGGCAAACAGTACAGAAAGGGATTGAAGTGGTAGGGAGGAGAACATGCTGGAACAGGTGTTATGTGAGGCCAGGAGATCCACCAGAAGACTTTGTTTCATGGTGGCTCATAAATTAAAAAAAAGCAGTTTGTGCTGGCGTGGAAGGGACAACAATATATATTCACCAGTTTGCCCAGAGCTATGTTAATGCTACTGCTTTGTTTCACAGCATTGTCTGGTGAGCGCTGGGCCATCGGGAAACCCGTAGAGCATAGCCTTCAGCCTTCCCATTGATAACATTCCTTGCTGATAGCAGTCAGGAAGGAAGAGCAAGGGCTGGCTAGCCTTCATAAGATGCCTGTAATTAAAGGATGGGAGATGAACCTTCTGAAGATTCAATAACCTGCCCCTTCGTCAGTTTTTAAAGATCTGATGGTCCAGGACACCATCTTCAAAATAAACTATATATGGCTCGTTCTTTCGTCGGCTACTTAGAAGAAAGTACAATGTCTTCTAGGCCTCCAGGTAGAGGTAAGGTGTTGAGAACTCACCATGGTTAATGGAAGAAGGGTTGGAAGTTTCTTGCAAGCACGTTCTAGGCTCAGGATTTGTGAGGTTAAGGTCAGAAACAATAGAGCTAGGGAGGCTCAGCCTGGTGGCCCAAGCTCCTTTCTTTGGGGGTCCTCCCTGAATCACTACCTATTCCTCAGCCTCTGCGGTAGTCTCAGAGCCTGGACTCGTAGACTAGGAGCTCAGAGGGTGTTGGAGGAGTATTCTCACTGGTGTAGAAGCTGCACCATGGGAAGGGGGGCCTGGGGCCGTGCCCCCGGCTGCTTCCTCACTTCATGGTAGTCCTGTTGGCCCCAACCTTGCATCTGACTTAGAATTTAATTTTAGTACCTTAACGATGTAACATGTCTCAGGCCATCTGTCCTTGTAAAAGCACGTGTGGACCACTTTACAGTTTACATAGCATGTAAACTAACAAGAAACCAGTTAGCCTCACAATAACGCTTCTTCCCATTTCACACACGAAGCCTCCGGGACTCTGCAATGGAAGCGACTTGCCACACACTGTGCGGGAAACAGGCATGCGGACTGAGGCCATCTCTCTAAACCGTGCTGTCTTTTCATTAAACCTACATGTCCCTGCTTTAAAAGCTTCAACAGTCTGGATGAAGAGAAGTTTCTCTTCAGGGAAGGAAGGAAATTCAGGTGTGCAAAAGCTGCTGACCAAATACCGCTGAATTGTGAATCAGTTCAGGGAAAGAGGAAAACTTCATTTAGCCTCACTATGATACCCTAGCTCGTCTCCAGTCCCAGCTTCTGGGAGTTGCAGGAAACATTCTCTGCAGGATTTGGGAATGGGGGAGGGCCAGTCTTAACTTTCCCAGTTTTAGAATTTAGGTCTCTGTGCTGAGATGCATCAGCATTTCCTTCTGGCAGCGTGGAATGGCTTTACAGACTGTAAAACCAGGGTTCAAACACAGGATTCAGCATTAAGTACCTGGATGGCATCCTTCAATTACTTTAATCTCCTGAAGACTCACTACTCACTTGTAAAACTTGCCTCCTACCTTGAGAGGCTTATGCATGGATTAAATAGGAAATGCTGATTCCTATTTCCTTCTTGCCTTCATTTTTTTCTGGCCAGGCCTTTGTTCCAAAGTTTGGTTTCCTGCAGTGCCAACATATAGAGACTCAGTAAGCAGAGAAATTACACAGACATGGCTGGGGTCACCTATGGGCTCAGCAAGGAACTCCATCTCCAAAACTGAGCTGCCTGACTCTTGTATGTACTTGTGACACTGAGCACTTCTCTGACTTGTATAAATGGGGACACCTAAAAGGCAGAGATGACGAGTGAGAACACTTTAGGTTTAGACAATTGATACAGTGGTATATAATACATAATTATGGGAGATTGTCATCTGATGCCCATTAAAGACCTAAATATGGGTCACTGAGCTAGTCACTGAAAACGCACTGGGTCAAGGACAAGGGCCATTGTGGAAAGGACCTAAGGTCACAGTGAGAGAAGTCAGGTGAATAACAAAACCACTGATGCTCATTTAAGGCCACCCACCTATAAAGCCCTTGCACACCTTGGTCCTCCAGTTCGAAGTCCATTACCTACTTTCTGAATGATTCTAGCGATGCCTTTGATTTCTCTGGACGTTGGATGCTTTATCAAATTTCGTTTGTTACCCCTTTAACAATATTGGGACTGCTTCAGTAGTTTTCAAACCTATCTTGCAGCAGAAACTTTAACTTCTTGCCTATAAGTGTACATCAGAAGTACACTCGGAAGTGCAATTGCTTTCACTGTAGCATGGGGTGAGTCTCAGTGGGTCTCTGTCACCTCTTCTTGAAGGCTTTGATAAAGGCTGATAACTCTCAATTCCAGGAGCATTCCCCAGCCAAAAGAACAGCACCCCATCATGCCCTTGGCTGATCAGAGTAACAGTCTCTCTTCTGGCTGATCACAAGACACTCCTTTGTCACACCCTAAGTTGGTTTCATCTTCACAATACCCTGGGTTCTTATAAAAGTGATTTTCCCAGTCACAGCTAATGAGGGTAAAGCTTCAGAGCCCTGGCCTACTACTTCCCCAATTCCAGCCCTCACTCCCAGCGGTCCAGGCCCCTTGCCCTGCCCCAGATCCAGATTAAGTAGCAAGGAGGTGAAGTACCAATGCCCAAAGGAATTAAAGAAATGAAAGATTTCTGCTGGCAAAGCCTTGACACATGAGTGGGGAGGGAGCGTCCTGATTCTGGGTTCCCACCAAGGTGGAACCTCAGTACAGAAAGGCCAGAACTGTGTGTGCCAATGCCCCCAGCCTCCAGCCCCCACACAGGCAATGGGTTGACAGAATGCAATTCAACCAGGCATCCATTGGGCAGCAGGTCCATTTCTGCTTAATCACAGGGAGTGAAAGAGCAAAGAAATTGGATCAGACTATCTGTGCCCTAGCAAAAGCCACCAGTGGGCTTCAGTACTCACAAAGGCTGTTTTCTAACAATGTGCTGCTTAGAAACCTGGGATTGGGAGGGAATTTAGCAGCATAGTGTCCCCACACAAATTATACCCCAATTCACAGTTGTTTACTGAACACCTCCCATGGGCCAGGCACTGGGTCAAGTGCCGCTGGGGACAGACAAGGAAGTGACACGGCAGGGTGACAAACATTTTGTGAGTTTAGAAGATAGGGCCAACTGGCTAGGAAGCCTCTGCTTTAGCCATGTCCTTTCAGATTCCACAAACCCCAGTCTTTGCAAGGACTTCGATGAGATCTATCCACAGCTCGGCACCAGTGGTGCTCACTTGGGCGTGTCTCCAGAAAGTTCTCAAGGCATAATTCCCCCTGCGTTTGCTACTGTTGTTTGTCTTCCATCATTACCCAAAGCCACCACTTCATGGACTCTGATTCCACGGTCACCCCTTGCCGGACACCTGCCGGCAGACGTACTCTTAGGAGCTTCTGTGGATGTGTTGACCCACCACTCCGTTCTGGCCATCGTCTTTGTCTGCTTTCTTGTCTGTTCCCCATCCTGCACTGAAGGGACAGGGGAGGCACGCGTTAGACATTCCAGGATCGAACTGACCCTCTGGACTGTAGTTATTTCTAGTAAATGAGGTGCAAGAGAGAGATGGGATTGCCCATGGAGCCCACGAGTGTGACAATCTGTGTGTCTGACCGGGGGAAGGGCTGCTCAGTAGGGATTAGTTTCTGGGAGTTCGGCGGTCTCCACCTTGGAGGTTTCCAATGGGGTCTGCAGCAGACGCTGCTTTTCCCAAGGAATTGTGTGGAAGCCTGGGTGATTTGAGTCCAGGAGAGCCTGACTACTCCAGCGCTCCTAGCACACTTACCCTGGAAGCCTCTGGGCTCTAACATCATAGAAAGCATAAAGAGCTTCAGGATCGAACGCACCATGGTCCATGCCTACTCGATCGCTTACAGGTGGTTTAACCTGGGGCAAGTGATGCACCTTTCTAGGCTTGCTTCCTAATCTGTGATAGGAACATAATTCACATCTCCCCAGGCAGTAGTGACGGTTAATTCAGTGAGATATTACCTCTAAATTGGCCAGCATATGCCCGCACATGACGGAAACTGGCTTTGGCTTTGTATTAACAGTCGAGGTGGCTCACGCTGAAACAGTGAGCCGCTGGGAGGACGGAGGTGTCCCTGGCTGGTGGGCGGTGGCCACAAACCCCAGATGGCAGAGACTAAGCATTTGCAGGACCTCAGCATTTTAGTTAAATACGCACAATTTTATTGATTGAAGAGATTAGGACAAAAACATTAAACCAAATACAGGACAAAGCACCAGAGGCCATAGATTCCCACCATGCACGTCACCAATCTTTCCTCCTACGGGGTACTGAAAAAAAATAGGGGACGGGGAAGAAAAACGGGTCCTTCTTGACACAGCACCATCTTTAGAATGTAAAAAACAAAACAAAACAAAACAAAAAACAAACAAGAAAACCCCCAAACCAAAAAAAAAAACCCTCTCCTTGCTATCTTCCATTATCAAAATAGAATCAAGGGCAAATCCATGGCCGCCTTGTCTCCTGACTATGAACGGTGAAGCCACCCTTCTGGGAATGTGAAGGCCGGGCTCCTGCTGAACAGGCATAAAGCATCCAAGATTTGCACACACATGCCACGTACTATAATGAAGCACAGATTCAAGTAACATTTACATACTAGAGTCCACGTGTTACCTACCCAAAAACAGGACCATTTCACAAAACGTATACAGGCAGTAAAATCCAAACAAGTGAGGTACTGGAAACACAAATATTTATGCCAAAAGAGTTCTGTATCATACAGCAAATAGAAAAGCCGTAATAAAAAAACGTTTGCCACTCGAAATCAAATAAAGCTATCTAGAAAAGCCAAACAAAAGGTTACTTCAGGGACAGAAATACTCAAACAAGAAAAAATATATAGATGTTATTCACTACAGCATGTAACATGTCATCCCAAGTCAACCCGTAATTGAAAAACTGGCTTAATACATCACAATGTGACATTTTCCTTAATAAATAGAAGGATTCATGAAAATACAAAGGTGCGTATTGGGATAGAGAGCTGTTTTTATTTATATCATCCTAGCTTCCAGCTGATTTTTCTCCCCGCTTATCTCTACCGAGGGTTTCTGTCCAAACCAGAGGGCCTGCCAAGCCAAAAGGATCATTCTTCCTAAAGAAAAGGAAACAGCTGCCCTGTATTTCATACATGTGGGACAACCTGCTTGGTTTCACTCGTTTCCAATACAACAAAGAAAAAAGGTGTAGCTGAGACCAGAGTGGCATATAATCTTCAGACTCCAAGCATCTCCCGTGATCTCGCCCCCTTTGCCCCATCCCGGCAGAGAGGACCCCCTATGAGGCAGCCCTCATCGTTCAAAGGGAAAAAAAAAAAAACAAAAACCAAAAAACTCAGGAGTGAATTTCTCCTTTCCTTTCCCCTCCTTTTCTTTCTTTAGACTATGAAAGCAGTTAATGCATCTAGAAGTTTGACTTCTAACAGCTTCCTGCCACGAACCCATGGACACAGAACAGAATAGCTTGTTAAAGGACAGATTTTTTTTCCCCCCCTTCAGGGAGCAAAGCATCAACATGTCATTTCCTGACCAGGATATTAAATAGTTTATTTAGAAGAAATGAGTTAAAAGAGCAATTAAGAGATTAAGAGACACCAACTGGACTTCTATTTTCTTTTAGGTTAGCACCCAGGTTTCTGGTCAGTCTGTGTGCACCGAATTTTGTTGTTGTTGCTGTTTAATGAACCGCATTGATTATCAGATAGGTGGTTGTCTTGTTTTTTAAAAAAAAAAAAAAAGAAAAGAAAAAGAAAAAGAAAAGAAAAAAACAAATCCTTGGCCCATTGTACCTTCCCTGAATCGTGACAAGAAGTTAAAAGCTAACAGTGCGATGCCAAGATGTGTGTTTGAGGCAGAGAGTTTTGATTCTGTTGGGCTCTGCAACTATTCTGGAACAAATGAAAAGTGGGGTAGGCAGAAGCAGCCCAACGGACCGGGGCTTCTCCAGGGGGCTACGTCAGGGAAGAGAAGCTCTGGGGCACCCGCCCCGCGGACCCGACCCCAGACCCCCACCCCGCGTCTCTCGCGCCCATGCTCCATGTTCAGTCAGCTCCTTGAAGGTTCTCCTTCTGTGAATCGAGAAACTTGAGTGTCAGTGTCTTTCTTGCTACCAAGCCAGGCGATCCGTGTCCCCTGGAAGGACTCTCCGCAGCCCTCTCTCGCTCCTGGTACCTGCTAAGTCTCTGTGGGGCACGAGCTCAGTTAAAGAAAGGGTCCAAGTTCTCTTCCATGTTGACATCCGGCACCAGCTGATCTGACCCTTCCTTAGCACCATATCCTGAATTTGAGACGCTAAAATCTGTAGAAAACCAAGGATGGTCCAGAATTTCCTGCGAGGTCAGCCGCTCTGAGGGCTCCCGCCGCAGGATGCTTCGTATGAGGCACTTGGCCTTGGGCGACAGAGTCTCTGGAATGTTGAACTGGCCACGTCGGATCTTGCTGAAGAGGGAACTGGGCTCAATGTCATGGAAAGGGTACCGCCCTACCAACATGGTGTAGAGCATCACGCCCAGGCTCCACACGTCAGCTGCTTTGCCCGAGTAGCTGCCACTGGTGTTCAAGATCTCTGGGCTCACGTAAGCCGGGCAGCCGTGCTTGTCGGAGAGGGAGTCGTCATCTCCCCGCAGAATGTAGGCATCTTCTAGGCTTTCCAGCTTGACCCGAGTCCTGCAAGAAAGAGAGAAAGGGTGAGCTCCCATGGGCACACCGAAGCACGTGAATCCCATCACCGTATCTTAGCTCCCGCTCTAATATCTCCAAGACCATGCACTCATTCATTCAACCAGTCAAACATGACTGGTTTAGTGAGCGCCTTCTAGGTGTCAGACACAGTTCCGGGGTGGGGGGACCCAGGCGTGAATAGGACTGACAGGGATTTTGCATGAAGCTTAAGATCTACTGTGGGAACCCACACCTCTAGCAAGTACACAGACCACAAACAACATGACTGTCTCCCCATCTCAGCGATGAGGCAACGGGAGATTTGTACTATTCTCAGACACATCTAGGTAGTTGGGGATCCCCAGGATTTTACTCAGATCCAACCAATTAGGAAGCTCCCAGGAGCTCTGTCGACAACTTCTGAATGATATGATAAACAGTCTGAAAGGACCTTTGATTCAATGGCGCCTTGGCTTTATAACAGTCTTTTTGTTAGACGTGCAAGATTTGATGATTCCATTTTACAGATAAGAACATTAAGGTTCATGGAGTTTGAGTAATTTGTCCAATGCCTTTTAGCTGGGAAAGAGAGAAGACTTGGTCCCACACCTTCCTTAGTCACCCTGGGGCTCCTTGCCCACTACCAAGCTGCCTTTCTTTAGGACATAGACCGAGCTGGGGAATGTTTGAGTAGACAGGCATTACCATAAGCCGTTCCAAGGCTGACATCTTCATATCAAGCCCATCTTCTTTCCAAGATCTGCTGTTGAACTTGCCTCCCGTCTGGCCTATCACACTCCCAGGGGCTGGTCCCTGACCTGATAGTCATCTGAGTTAGTTACCTGTATCCTCTACCTGTGTCAACATGTACACCTGTGTATGTGTGTCCATCTTCCCCTTGCCATTTAAGCACAGCTGAGCTGGCTCACAGGTTCTAGGACCCTCCTGGCTGCACTCATGAACAGAGGTGGAGAAACTCCACATTGAATTCTGAGTCCCTGGGGCCCAGCACTACTCTTTATACAGCAGAGCCTTATATGACCACTGGGCATAAAATAAGTGCTCGGTAAATACTTCCACAAGTAAGTTAAATTCTTAAAATTAACTACAGTAACATGCAGTGAACAAAGCTGAAGACCAAGGCATGGAGTAACTTTCTCAAGACTGGCGGCTGTCCCCTACCGAGCAACAGAAGCTCCTAGACCAGAGTCCCTCTTTGGTTCAAGGCTTCTGAAGAATCCTGTTCCCCCGTTCTGCCATTCCTTGAGGGGAAACCTAGGTATTGTGACTTTCCAGTGCTTAAATGGAAATCCTCTTCTATTCTCCTGGCCAGAACCCTCCACGACAGAGCTCTTGTGTTAAACCCTGCAGACTCAGTCCCATTCCATCCCACGATGAAGACTTGCCACAAAGGTGACATGGGCCAGGGAGGAGGGGCTGGAGTGAGGATTCAAGGCCTACAAGGTCACGATCATTCACACCAGTGGGTTCCTTCATCTCAAAAGTGCACATCACAGTTTCTACCCTGTTGTCCTGAGGGGTGACGAGGCTCAAATGAGCAGAGAACAGGAAAGTGCTTAGAGAAAAGACACTGGGGCTTTTGCCTAAATCAGAGCTTGTGACTCAAGTCGGTAAGCTGCTTCCCTCTTCCTCCCCCGGTCTACAGGTCTTAGCCTATGGGAGCCATAGAAGGAAGGTGAGGTTCAAGTTAATCAGTTAGCTCTGTTATAGCAAAAAATCGGATGAAATCCCAAGATTCTGAGATCTCCTTTTTGAACTGCAGAAGTTTCAAAGGCCAAGGAGTGACTGCTTCCCTGTACTCATTTCTTCAGTGAGCAATAACATGGTGGTGTTCTCTGGAAATGGTGCTGGGCTGGGAGCTCGGAGAGCAGACTCCAGGCCAGATGACATCTCTCATCTGCCGTGTGGCTGTGGGGAGGTCACTCAACCTTTCTGTTTCTCCAACTTAGAGAGGAGCATTGGACAAGGCCGTCTTCTTTTTAATCATTATTATTATGGTTCAATGTACATGAAATTTATCATTTTAACCATTTTTAACTGTACAGTTCAGTAGCATTAAGTACATTCCCACTGTTGGGCATGCATCTGGACAAGCTGGTGTGAAAGTCTCTGCCAGTTTTACCATTCTGGGTGTAATACAAAACAACACGTCTTCTTTACTTGCTCTCCCATATTCTGCTATAACCTGTAGCACACACGTTCTTCTCCACCCCCTTCGGCTAACGATCTACAGACGCGGGAAGGGTCTAGATGAGCTCATCTGGAACTGGGCTGATGGAAAGCAAAACCCATTCTTCCTGTTGCTCTTTCTAATCGAAGGAGGCAGGTGAAGTGGACCCACACCAACTTCCCTAGATATTCCAAGATCGGAGGTGAGTCAGGGAAACCCAAGGGGGCAGAGGAGAGGGGGCACACACCATGGGGCCAAGCGGGTTCTTTCAACAGCTTCCTTCCTCAGACCCTCACTGGCAGCAGCCTCCAACCCGGAGCTCAGGAGCTGGCCAGCCTCCTGGCCTCCAAGGTCACTGTCATGGCAGCAGGATAGCTACGGGAATAACGATAGCCGTGGCAACGGTCATCAGCTGTGGGACAAGGGACAGTCCAGTGGAAGGAGCACTAGACGTGGGATCAGGTTTGGGGCTGGGTTCCTCTGCGGCAGCCCTCCAGTTTTGCATGTGGGGCTGACATCTTCTCTGAGGCTGCGTGGTGAGCCTCGGGCCTCCTGACTACACCCGCAGCCCCGCCTCCTCTCTGCTCCAGCCCAGTCCCTGCTCCTCCAACACAATGACCACCACCATCTCCAACACACTGACCACCACCACCCTGCCTGGGGCCTCTGTGCTCATTCTCTCCCAGCCTCTGCCTGGAATGTTCTTCCCTCGGATACTTGGCCGGCTCATCCTGCTCACTTCTTTCCGGTCTCTGCTCAAATGAGCTTGTCTAGAGAGCCCTTGCCTGACCATCCTCTAGAGAGGAGCACCCCGCCCCTGTCCTCTCCTGCCCCTGACTACCACCCGGAGTACTGTGCATTCCTATTTGTACGGTCACGCATTTATACTCTGTATTACTCCCGTGGGCACTGCAGGGTCCTTGCCTTAGTTCCACATCCAGGAGCTCAGGAGCAGGTGGCTGAGGTCACTCTGTATGTAAAGCACGTCACCGGTGTTGACGGCTGTTTCTTCTGCACTGAGACGAGCAGGGCCACCCAGCCGACAGTCTGAGACTGAAGCGGCATTCACACCACCAACCCCTGGGAGCTCCAGGGTGCCCATCTTTGAGGGAACGACAGTCCTGCCCTGCGTCCCTAGCCAGGATTAAGTGGAAGTCAGGGGAAGTATCCATGGGGAACAGGCTTTGTAAATTCCAGTACCTCAGCCCCTGGCAGGGGTGAGGGCACATGCGGATGTGCCTCCGGAGACCTGAGCGGCTACTAGCTCAGCCCTTGCCGGGGACAGACGTCAGCCCTCAAGCTCCTCATGCTGCACCACATCTGAAGCCCTTTTCCATTCTTACGTCCTTCCAGCCCACAACCCTAGACGGTCAGTCTCACCTTCCCTCTGTGACCCAACCAACCTCCCTCCCCTCGGGGGCACGGACTCTACTTCCAGCCTGACCCCCTTCTGGAATCCTTCTCCAGTTCAGAGAAAAGGGCCTTCAGAAATGGCCAAGGGTTCGATCTTGTCCATTAATGCCCTTCCCAGCATTCACATCTCTCCTCCCCACTATCAAGGACTCAGGGGCTGTGCAAATGCCCAGTGGACCCAAGAGGCCAGTGGAAAGCGCCGTGCACATGCTGTGGACGTTCGGCTGCCCCAGAGCTTCCCCACCTGCCACATCAGCCTCCTCCCTCCCGAAGCCAGGGTCTAGGTGGCCTGAGTCTGGATCTGCTGGTCATGTTCGGTTCCGTGCATTTGGTGCCTGAGTGGCCCCATATACACCAGGACAGCTCTGTCTTGAAGTCAGAGATCCGGGTTCCAATACCGGCTCTGAAAATTACTAAGTACCAAATAGTAAACACCATCTATGTACCTAGATAGGTGCTAGTTATCTTCAGATATTTCTTCTCTAAAGCTTATAAAATCAATGTTCAAGGCAAGAATTATTATCCCTTTATGCGGACATGGAGCTTGATGCTGGGAAAGGGTGCATAAGCCCATATGAATAGCGAGGCCCATCGGGGCTGAGCGCTCATCCCTCCCTGGGCTCCGATCAAGCAGCCCGCCCGCAGGCCTGGTCCATCCAATGCAGCAGCGAGTGCAGGAAACCACAGCCAGATGTCCCCGTCGGTGAGGCCTCCTCAGAGTGGGGAGCACACGTGCACCCAGGGTCAGGGAGAGCCAGTGCATGGGGCAGGAGCCGCTCCTCCCAGGGAGAAGCCCAGACATCCCAGGCAGGTGCAGTGAGAAGCGAAAGAGAAGCCTCGAGAAAGACGGGGAGGAAGTGCATACTTCTGCCCCTGCCTCCTCCTCAGAACTCCCTGAACTGGTTTACATCACTCCTAGGCAAGGGTCAAGGAAAGTGGTCTGGATTGCGTCTTTAAACAAGGACCTTTCAGGGTGCACGCATGGCAGGAACCCGAGGCTCCTGTCCCAGCGCCAGTCCCCATGGACTTGCTGGACCATTGCAGGGACTCTCAGAAGGTCTCTGGGGCTTGGTTGCCCCCTCTGGGGAGCAGGTTGCCTCTGTCTGCACTGGAGAGTGTGGGGGGGGGGGCGTGCCTAGCAGAGCACTTGCTCGTGTCAGCATGGGACAGACAATATGAATGAACAGTCTTTCAGCTTCTGCTGTCCGCTGCACAGCCTGAGGGTTATGCATTCCCCGGCAAAGGAACTGATTTTCTGAACAATCCATGAGAGCACTGGTGGTCCTATAATAATAATTCAAATGCCCCATTAATCATTAAGGCATTGAAACTAGGCACCAGGGATAAGGCCATGACAAGTAACACCGAGCTTCTTGGGTTTTTGTGAGGACTGAGACAATGGAACAAGGAAAGCATGATCTCTACCAAGCTGCTAAGCGTAGGAAATCTGCAAAAACCTGGCGGCAAATCTAACTGATCTTATTAGTAAGATAACCCCCTTCAAGCCCAGAGCCTAGAGAAGACAGTGGAACAAGCCGCAGGCAGATCCAAGTGGATGTGAATTCTGTGCCCATGTTTTTTTCTTGGGCTCATAGCACTGGCTTCCCACCCCTCCCCCAGAATGTTCTTCCCACTCTCCCCCAAGGTGCCCAGCTCATTCTCTCACTTTATTTACGACGAAAGCCATCAGAATGGGCCTCATGAAGGTCATGGGAGTAAAGATGGTACATGAACAGCAGAAATTTCTGAAAAGGACAAGGGAAGGGTGGCAGAGAATTTTTGCGACCAAAACGCTATGAATGGTCGTGGAGATCTCCTGTGACTTCTTGGAGGAAAGAGCCATTAGCCCGGGGCAGGACTGACTTGGCCAAGAAGCTGTACACTGCGTGCATCTTGCAACCTATCCCTGGCAAAGGCAGGAACCAGCCTGCTTTGCATTAACTTCTGAATGAAAAAGGCTTACACAGGGGCAGCCTGTGGACTTGGCACCAGGCCTGGTGTCATCGGATCCCCAGCCAGGTGAGGCAGCCAGGACCAGCAGGATGTGCTTCTAGTCCCTGCCTCGATAGAGCAGCACGCAGCACAGGCCTTCAGGGTCCCAGTGCCCCACAGCCTCCCAGCAGAGGCCCGCGAGCCTCCCTCGGGGCCCTTACAACCAAGAGCAGCAGGACCATGGGCCCGTCTGGCCTCAGTTTCCCTTCTGTAAAATGAGAACAGGGCTGCATGGCCTGAAAAGGGTTCTCCTAGCTTCAAAACTCCTGAGTTTAAGTTTCCTTCCATCTGAAACTATCGGAACCGCAAGACTTCCTCTTGGACGTGGTGGTCCTAACAATAATAATCACAGTAGCAACAACAGCGGCCGTGAACTCAACACCTACTGCCACTGCGACTGGCTTCGTGGACATGACTACTTCTCACAACAGAACTGAACGTCAAGTATTACAGTACGTGAAAACTTCTTACACGATAAGGAAACTGAGGCACAGAGAACTGAAGGTCCCAGGCCATATACGGTTACCTGAAAAAACCCAGGATCGTCCTCCTGGGGCTCTCTCCATCATACCTCCTGACACCAGCATCACAGACTTGCTTAGTGTCAAAGACAGAATCTGTGGAAGGAAGATTCTGGGTTTTTGCAACCAACATGGCCCCGGGTTTATTTTACAAAGACAAAACCTTCGCATCCGTGGCTGATCTGCTGGAACTCATGAACTGGAGAGAGGTGGCTGGACCTGCTCGTTCATTAGAAAAAGAAACCGAGGTACAGAAAGCAGAGGGGACTTGCCCAAGGCCACCCTGCAAATGAGTGGCAGAGCTGGGATTCAAAAGCAGGTTTTCAATGTCCAGAGTCGTGCCCCATCCAAAACGTCAAAAACGGCCTCCCCCAGCAAATGACGCTCTGTTTTGAAATCTTTAAAAGCTGCCCTGGGCTCTCGCAGCAGGAAGGGATCAGGACAGGGTGGGCCAGGGTGGGGCTGGGCTGTGAGCTCAGCCAGACCAAGTGGGCCAGGCCGGGACGGGAAGTCCGGTGGCCTGAGGTCAGTGGAATTCAAGAAGTCGCTGAAGGCCATTCCACAGGGTGGGTCCAAGCAGGCGAAGGGTCAGCTGAGAAAGGTCGGCCTCCACCAGGTCTGGCCTCGCTCTGCCCCTGACTGCAAAGCTACCCTTTGTTGTCAGTTCGGTTATATGAGCAAGGGTCCCCCAGGGGGCTGTCATGGGGGGAAGAGGACTGTCACAGCCCCCCAGGCCACATCCAGCTGATCGGACAGCCACCACTGGGACTTGACAAATAAACGAAGCTAAATTCTGCCAAATAAACTGTCACTATAATTCTCTGTTTCCTGTGTGCGCAGATTTTTTTCCAGCAGTTGCCTCTGAGAGCCCCTGATGTGCCAGGTCCCGCAGATGCCGTGAACAGACCCGACGCCCAGGTCAAGCTGCTTCTGCAGCAGCAGGAAAGCAGCAGGTGACCCACAAGGAAACACTTCACCTCAGGGTGAGGGAAATCTCCAGAGAGGGGCCTGGCTGGTTGTCCTAGGGGGTGTGTCCCCCTTACTACTGGGCGCCACCGTAGTCAGGGAGGTGGGTGGGAGGTGGGGGTCCTGAACTAGTTTGATCTACCGGAAAATCGCAGCTTAGCAAGATGAAGCGACTAGCTCGGGGACAGCGCTGTGGGGACGAGAAGCCCGATCCAACTCAAGCACCCAGGTGTTTCCACAGCACCAGGGTCCTGTTGTCTGTGCCCTGACTTATCGTGGCCCTGAGATGGGGGTAGGGGGCGCGGGGAGCCATCTCACCTCCCACCTCCCACCTCCAAGGCCTTCCCGCCGCCGCAGGGAGGCAGCTCTGGAGCGCAGCCAGCATCTCCAGAGGAACAGACAGGGAAGGAAGGCAGTGCAGCTCTGGACCCCTCATTGGGACTCTGTTTGCCTCTTGCCCCTCTGCATGAAGATCCTAGTCCCAGAGGATCCCCTGACCTCGAGTCAGAGAAGCTTCTGCAGGCACCCCAGCGCTCGGTGCAGGACGGCGCTGCTCCAAGGGCCCACGCAGCCTGGACTGTTCCAGGAAGCCAGAGCCAGGCACACCTCGAGGCACACCTAACCTTGCTGCTTAGGCTGATTCAGAGTCCAGAACATTCCTATCATGCACCATTGGCAGGGCAGGAGCCTGGCTCAGGCCAGTCCTTCTGACCCCACCAACCCAGGAACACTATGAGCAGCCCAGCCCTGGGCCAGACAGGGATTTCCACTTGGCAGAGTCCTGAACTGTGGCTCACCCAGATGGCCCAGGCACATACTACACACATTCCGGGAGCCAGAAAATCTGGGCTGTGCTCTGGGTCACACCACTAACATGTTCTAGAACTTTGGAGAAAGATGTTTCCTCCCCATTTCTTCATTTGTCAAGATCAAAGCGTGGGTTTAACCCTGCCTCTTACCCACCCCTCCTTGGTACCACCTCTTGGGTCCTGGTTCAGCCTCAGCATCCTGAAGTACCTACCCACCCCCAGGCCATCCTGCATAGACAGGATCACAACCAGACCCCACCCCATCCTGTCTAGGAAAAACAACAACAACAACAACAAAACAAAAAATAAAACAAACAAAACAAAAAAAAACAACCCTTCAATGTCTCCTCCTGGATTTCAAGTCAAGGTCAAGGTCATGGGCATGCCTCCAGGTCCTAAACCTTGGCTTCCCTCTTCAGTCTCATCTCTGACCCCCCACAGTGTTCTCCACCAGCATGCCCCTCCCTGCCCAGGGTTCCTCTGTGTCTCTTGGCCTTTATTCATACTTTCTGGACACCGTTCTTCTTCACTCAGAACAACCCAAGAAGGAGCCCATCTCCCCCTGACACGCCCATTTTCTACACCCCATTCTGCCATTAGGACATTTTCTTCTTGCCCCCAGCGAGCTCTCTAACGCACACCCATCCTCTGTAACACGGTATGAAGAATAACTTGTTACACAATGTCTTCTGTTAGACAAGGATTCCCCAGAGGTGATTTTCGTACCCTCAAGCCCTTGTGCCTAATGTACACATAATAGATGCTTAATTAACATTTGTGACAGGTGTGGCTCCCATATCATGTGGCTCCCATATCATGCTGCCTAGAGCCCAGGGTATCTGGTTGTGATACTGCTTAAGAATTGCCCACTCTCTCAAGTCCAGAGAAATTTCAAATAGGCTTGACTCTATCTATTTCACGCTTTAGAGAAATTCGCAAGAGTCCCGGATGACGAGCATTTAAAATGGGTTTCCATCCACTGCCTCCTGCCATCGTATATCCAGGGGGTTTTTCTCATAATATTTATGCCTCCAAGGCCCAAGGGGCTATTCACACACCCACGTAGTCAATGGCCAGACATTCGTGAAGTGTTTACAAGGCCGGTCCTGTGCTAGGAAGGGGAGACAGAAAGATCATCGGACCCTACTTCACAGTTCCATGGAGAAAGCAAAACCCACTCCATAAGCTGGAAACGCAGGACCTCACAGGACTGCCTGTGGGCTTGGTGAACCGATGGCCCGTGACCCCTCAGAGAAAGGTAAGTACTGAGAGTTAGTACTCAGTGCTGATCAGGTCCTTCTGGTGTTCACTTCTTACCCACCTGCATGAGAAAGTCCCTTCTCTAGTGGGACACAAGGGGTGGTATTCTACTTGGTGTCTCTTTCCTAGAGTCAGGGTGGTGTTTGAGGGCCTGCACATGGGACACCGGCATCCCGGGTGCACAGCCCGAGGTCTGCCTCTGATTAGCTGTGGGACCCTGAGCCTCAATTTCCTCATCCATAATGCGGTGATAACAGCATCAGTTTACTCGCTGGTTTTAAACTGGTTCATGTAAATTAAATTACAATAAAATACAGAATTTAATCAGTTCTTTTGAGTGTCGTAGTTAAAACAGGGCTTGGAGGCCAGATAATGTTTCCCTGAAAGGTAAGTCCCACTGAGTATCTGTGGCACCTAGAACAGTGCCTGGCACATGACAGATGCTCAGTGCTGTCTGTGGAATAAATAAATCTCCAGGTTGTTGGGTGATGAGGCCCAAAGCCATTGGCTGGTGACCAGGAGCAGTCAGGACAGGTGCCTTTTGAAGGCTCTGCAGTCCACTAGGCATGGTGCTGGATACTGCAAGTTCATGATCTCCGACCCACGCCAGAGAAGGTAGGCCAAGATGAAATGGCTCAGTGAAAGAGTAAGAAATCTGACAGCTGTGCCCTTGGCTCTGGTTGGCTAGTGTAGCCACTCACCTGATTTACTAAGCACAAGCAGTGAACTGCTCAGCCAGTAGCTCCCAGCCCAGCAGGAGATGAGGCATGAGGACAGTGGAGGGATGCACATGGACAATTCTTGAGTAGAGGGAGGACTATGAGGGCGCTGTGGGAGGGGGATCACTTACCCACGCAGGGAGAAGTGGGGGAGTGAGCTTCCCCCAAGGGCTGGCAGTGCCTGAAGCACACAGAAGTGGTCAGCACAAAGAAGGGAATTCCAGGAGCTCTGTCTCCTTCATGGCAAAAAGGTCAGGTCTTTTGCTAAAATACAATGAGCCTACGAACTTCATGAACTCGCTATTGATGAAAGAAGGCAGGGTCTGGTCTCCAGTCTGGTCTCCCTATTTTGTTAGATATGAAAGCCTCAATGGAGGTTGAAGATCCACAAGAAGAACCAGTACAGAAACTACTGAGAAAGAGAGAGGGCACGCAGACCTCAGCTGGTGGGGGAGGCAAAAGGCCTCCCCCACCCCGGAGACTCAGGTCCAGTGCCTGGGAAGATGGCGGCAGGTGACACTGAGAGCCCCGGGGCTGCAGGGTTTCTACAAAGGGTCCAGCCTCCCTACTGCAGAAGCAGGCACTGACCAGCTTCGACAAAGCAGAGGAAATGCAACCCGTGACGTCAAGAGATAACAATCTTCTAACCAAAGAAGAACACGGACAGAGGCATATTTCTCCATTCACAGGGGGTGATTTCTGTGCAGGGAAATGTCAACACTGAATGGAGATTGGGGGCAGGGAGCATGGGGCGGAGAGTGACAAGGAGCCTGGTCCTAAGGGAGAAGAGAAAGCAAACGGGCAGAACAGGGGCTGCTGTAGGAACACTGGCTCGCTCCCGGGGCAGCCCGAGTTTGCATCTGCTTCCTGGGCTCTTCACATCCTGACTCAGCAAGCTGCCCTACGTCACCTGGTCGGGAGGCGGTGGGGAGGGGGGCTGGTGTGGCAGGCACTACACGCAAGGGAGGTGGAGACGGTGGGAGCTACGGCTTGTCCATGGCCAGGCGTCTTTGATATGTCCATGCGCCAAGCCCTGGGTTCACCTGCATTCATTTCATTCATTGTTCTTTCCACTCTGCAGATGAAGTGATCTGGACAAAAGAGGTTATGTAACTTGTGAAGATTGAGTTTGCTAATAAGCGCAGGAGCAGGGACTAGAATCCAGACAGTGACTCGTCCTCCACACAGGAATAACCAGGTCTTCTCCTGAAGCTCAGGCCTTCGCTTGGAGGCTCTAAGTGAAACTGGGGGCCTCCTGGAAGAGGCCACCCAGGCAGATCAGCCTATTACCACAACAGGGAGGGGGAGAGGCTGGGGAACCTGGGCACTGCCCTCTAGCAGATTCAGGTTCCCCTCCCACACACGCCCCTCCCACTCTACAGGCCACCTCTGATCTTACCACGGAAACCGTGGATGCAAAGGGTGCGTCCACACTGAGTACAATCTGGGGAGGGGTTTAACTTCCTCAAAAAGAAAACAAAACAACCTTAGTCTGGCCCTGCAGAAACATCCCAGGGATGGAGGAGAAGCAGCAGCACAAGGCTGGGAACGCTGTGGCCAGTCCAGGCCTGGGGAGTGGGGTCTTTCACTCTCTGCATGCACCTGGTATCCACCTTCCCCTGTGCGCATCTGGTCGACCTTCTGGCCTTTCTGAGCCGCAGGTTCCCCCAGCACTTGCCCGGTCTATCACCCTCCCAGCACTGATCTAATATTGCAATTAAACCAGAAAGGAGAAACCCTCACATCACAAGAGGTCCACTCCTCGTGAAACGGCTGCCCGGGAGGCGGAGCTCATTCTCCATGAGCCTCAAGTGCCCTGGGAAGGGCTTGTCCACAATGGTACCGTTTTATGAATGACTTTAGGACCAGCTGGCTACTGTGAGCTCCTCCCCCACCCCGTACACGTCTGGATCATTTCACAGCCACCCGCAGAGATGCAGTCTTAATTTCTGCTGGGAGGAACGTGCAGCTCGGAGGCATGAAAGGACTCATCCAAGACCAGGTAGCTAATGAGGGACAGAGAAAAAATCCGAATCTAGCACCCAGGTCGAAATAAAACGGAAGCAAAGGAATCGGCGGTGCTGCTAATTCAACAAAAATTAGCAATAGAAGGCACATTGACAGCAGGCCTTCATGTAACACGGGTGCCATGCGTGTATCATGTCTTCACAGGCGCTTGGGGGAAACTGGACTGATGGCCCTGACCGTTCTACCAAGAACATGTTCATGGGCGGTCATGGGTTCGGTTACAGATGGTCCAGCATTGGAAATCCACACGTAAGGAGTCAGCACACAGGCCGGCCTCGTTCTGAACCCAGTGGGGCTTAGCAGACTTCACTCTATAATGCTTTCCCCTTCAGTCTCTTGCAAGAGCATCAGACAGTAAGAGGCACATCCTTGAGAGAGAGAAGACCATGCACAAAAGAGGGGGCCTGCTGATTTGAAGCTTAATAAAGTAGTACTTCCAAAAGCCTCTTCTGTGTTTTTCCCCCCAAAGGACCAATGCGTAAAGGACCAGAAAACAGACATAGTCCCCATCCTTCAATGTTTCAAAAGCCTTTCAATTTAATCCCATTGTTTTCTCACACGCCAGGCGTTGTCAGGAGAGGCATAGACTCTAGTCCTATTGAAACACCTACTGCGGAGGTCATATTGGTTAGGATGCATGGTGAGGGTTGCCAGGAGCACGGGCCCTGTGAGGTCCCAGGCTGCTGTCCCCCTCAAAACACAGGCAGCTTGCTTCATGCAGGCCACTGTGCAGACCGACAAAGAGAAACTCTGCCACAAAACTCTACAGCAGCGGGGACACGCGGAGGGAGAAATTCGCGGAGTGACAAAACCAGTCTCCTCTGAAATTGAGAGATTCGAAAGCAAAACAAAGAGGAAGGCTACAAGGCACTATTCCTCTTTCACAAAAAGTTGACAGCTGGCTGGAGAGAAAGTTCTTATCAGCTACTGATGAGAACATTTGGAATGTCCTTGAACATGACAGTGACCTTCTCAGAACTGCCCAGACAGAGACACTTGTCATGCCAGGAACGGCCAGGTCCTCCAGGACTTCAGCGCGGTGGGGGCAGGGAAAGAGCTCTGGAGTGAAATGATAGGATTTCCAGGCCTGCTCCAGCAGCGTGCTGGCTGTATGACCTTGAGCAAGGTCACTTAACTCCTGTGCACCCTAGTCACCGTGCCCAGCAGAGGAGGAGCTACCATTCTCCCTGCTGCAGGGCTGCATGGGCTCAGATCCTGTCAGACAGGTCGGGGACAGGTGATGAGCAGTTTCCTCCCTGTCACTGCTGCTTCCTTTTTCCGAAGATAATGCTCTCTAGAGTTAAAAAGGATTCGCTTTGACATGCTTACTCCAGTGACGTATTCTGGTTTCACATTCACATGGGATACTTCTTTCCAGATTTTTCTAGAAAGGGTCATGCTCTTTTACAAAAGTCAAACTCAGCTCCAAACTCAAAGTCCTTGTGTTGGAAGCTTCCAACGTCTTGGGATTTCTTCCTTAGGCCCTGGGACGTCAAGGATTTCAGCTTTGTCACCATACACTCCTGGGCACTCTTAACTTCCCCTAAAGGACAAGCTGGGCCTGGAGGAAAAGGCCTTCAACAGCAAATGTGAGGTGTGACTCAGTCCCGCTTGCTTCCAGCCAGCTATGGTCACTGAGGCCAGCATTCTCACCTTGGGGTTCTGATTCCAGGCAGCAACAGGAGAGGACTGAAGGATGGCCCCTCGGGAGACCCTCGAGTCCACATGTGCTCCCATGTTCTGTGACCTAGAGATGTCCACCCTACTATGACTCACTTCATAAACACGGAGTTACCATGCGTACGCTCTCAGGGGACACACCACCCTGTATATGCGCTGGTGCCTGAAATTCCTCTCAAAAGAGCACAATCAAAGGGGACATTTAAAAACTTGGATCCCTGCCAGAAAGGGCATTCGTTGCCCTTATTCCCTGTGGCAGGCAAATGAATTTCTTGAGAGCAGATTTAATAGAGAATATGTCCTCACTTCTGCTCTTTCTAGCCAATAACTTCAAGACTTCACACGAGGTTTTGAAGTTTTCCTCCATCAAATGAAATGATGGTACCCACTGTACCCCCATTCACAGAGAGAATTAAGTAAGGTCAACAATAACCTCATACTAGGTCTTTAAAGTGGTCCCAAACAACCACCTCATATTTTTGTAGTTATGGTTATTACATTTCCAAGAAAGGTGGAATGCAGAAGGACAAAGAAAGCATCTTTGGCAGTATTCTGCTGGGGGTCAAGTATCTATTTAACTTCCAATGAGAATTTTCAAAGAAGCAGACACCTGATGTTGTAACTCAGAAGACCTCAGAACCAATAAAACAGAGCCAGGACAATACAGGGAAAAGAAACTTGAGGCCAGGAGGGAGGCCAGGAGGAAGGAACCAAACTAAAAGATCATAGAGAGCATTAAAGGTGAAACCAGGATAATAACCAGAGTCTGCAGGCTCCAAGGGCAGGTCCATCTGGGCCAAAGAAGAGAAAAGGTGTCACCCCACACTCGAGATCTTAGAATAGCTCCCTCTTCTCCATTTATTAGTAAGGATGCAAACCATGCACTATCAAAGACCAGGCTATTAGCTGTCACGATGCCTAAGACACTTGTATATGAGAAAAAAATATGGAACATAACCAATCTCTGCAGCCAGCAGCTCTCTGCACTTTCTATACTCAGTTGCATTATAAATTGTCATCAAATTATTTCATTTGGGTTAAGTAACCACAGACCCTTTACCTTTGCTAATCCCAAAATGCTTCCCAGATATTTGCTTCCCAATTAGCATTAACCATAAAATGAAAAAAAAAACAAAAACAAAAACAAAAACAAAACAAACAAAAACAAAAGCAAAAATCAAAGCAAACACCACGAGATCTCATTATATGTCTATTCTATAGGGTATCATTCTATAGGACAATAATCGATAGCCTAAAATATCACAGGCCATTGGGCTACACGGCACAGTAAGTGGCAGGCAGAAAGGGCTGACTGTCAGATCTGCACCAGACACATAAAAGATACTCCAGATTTAAAAAAAAAAAAAAAAAAAAAGTACTCCAGATATATTTGTTGAGTGAATGAATGAATGACGTGCACTGGCTTTGCACTCAGATGGTCCTTAATAGCTTCGTGACCACAGATCTCCACTTCACGAACCACTTTCCTAGGAGGAGCCGAGGATACCCAAGGCCGTCATGGTAATTCCACGACCCACGTGGGTGGAAACTCTAGAACAATTTTTGGAGTAGTCAGCAGTGAATGTAAATCACTTGCCTCCACGCCTCTAAAAAAGCAGATGCTTCAGAAGAAAAGGAGTGGCTCGGAAGAGTTTTACAGTCAAAGTCAGCTGGAAGAGAAAGCAGGCCCCAGTGGGTTTGCTCAACAGAATGTCACGAGTGAATGGAAGAACCATGAATGGAACCCAGATGCCCAGCGTCCTGTCCTGTTGTCTCCTGCAATAACACAGACCTTCACATCACTGTGTTCGTGTATTGGCAGCTCCCTTACCTGCAACACCAGTCCTTCCCACATCGTCCGTAATAAACTCACCTTTCTAGGGAGGTCCAAAACACCTCTTCTATAAATACTTTCTTGACTTCCAAGTCCTACTTAGAGTGGACATCCCAGCCCCCAGGTCCCATCTGACCCCGTACATAATCTCCATTGAGGGCTTGGAACATTCCTTTGTAGGTGAGTTGACTCTCTAATGCACCCTGATATTCACAGTACTGAGAAATGTGAGGAAAGCACGCACAGTTTATCCGTGCGTACTCACACACTGGGGAAACATCTATTGAGTGAAGGAATGAACGAATGAATTAGAAAGGACTGATGCCAGGCACGGAGCGTTCTCAAGGCAGGATTATTTCCAAAGCAAAATTGTCCCTTTTCTCATATTAAAAATGTCACACCGGCTTGCAGCCACCTTCACAATTCACGACACCAAAAAAACAAAAAACAAACAAGCAAACAAACAAACAAACAAAAAAAACCACAAAGAAAACAAACAAAACAAAACCCTAATCAGGCTATCCTGGCGCCCGAGCTCTGACATTCACTAACACCACTGGAATAGCGGCAACTTGGTTTCCCAGGGCACTTTAAGACATCACAATAATGCATTCACCTCCCTCTGTCCTCCCATCCTTCCTTCTCACTTGGACGGCAGGCAGCAAAAAAATGTCCATTCCAACCTCTCAAGCAAGCTACTCCTGAGCAGCCCGTCAGAGTACCAGCTCTGGACACGAGTGACACTCACCTTTCTTCGTCCTTAAAGATGAATTTGCGCAGCTTTAGATCCCGCAGCACCAGCCCCCCATCGTGGCAGTGGGCCACGGCCGAGGCGATCTGGTAGAACAGTCTGGCTGCCTCCTCCTCCCTCAGCTTCTTGCAGGTGCGGACAAATGAATGCATGTCCCCATAGCTTCGCTCAAAGAACACATAGGCTTTGGTCTCTCCCAGGATGATTTCGGTGATTTGGTTGATGTTGCTGTGGGCAGACAGGCAAAAGCACGGGGCCAGGGATTCCTGGTAGCAGCTTATATCGAACACCTAGGACAGGATTCACAACAAGACCAAGAGTCAGGGGTGCCTCTTAAACCACCGAATCACAGAATGGCACAGGCTTTTGAGGAGATAGAAGGCAGACCGAACTTGGGACACAGACCACACTGGCCCTGCCTGCTCCCAGCTGTGTAATGTTGGATAAGCTGCTTGACCTCTCTGAGCTTCCAAGTCTTCATGTGTAAAATGGGCAAACGACACTTGACTTACACCGTTGGGAGGATTATAGGACAACATGGGGGCAAAAGCACTTTGCAAGATGTAACATGGGACACAAAGGGTTAAGTCTTACTATTTTTTTCTCTCTACCCCCATCACCTGTTTATAAAAAACACTAAGGAAAAATCTAAAAGTGACCTACCCCAAGCTACACAGACAAAGCCTTGTTTTCCTTCCAAAAAACAAAACAGAACAGAGACGGACATCACTATACAACTACAGCAATTGTGTACAACATATTTTATGGTATGCAATTGTGTCGTATAGCACTCCACAACATATTAGCAATTCACAGAGTAAATACGTAGTCTTTGCCTTACGGTCCTCTAATTCAATACCTTCATTTCACAGGTGTGGATATCGAGGCTCAGAGAACAAGTCGAATGGAGCCCCAGCGGCCGAGCTAGGAATAGGGCACATGGTCCTTAATAGGGAAGCAGACACGTTTCTCGATTCCCTCCACAGCTATCTAGCTCAATGAATCAGTTATGCAATGATTTTCTATGAATCAAAATTAGCCTGCGAAATGCCACCTCATTGTGGGGTTATTTAAAGAGAAAATCCATCCTCAACACCCTTTTGAAACCAACCTAAGAGGAATTAACACTGCAGAGAATCTTTGAGGTTATAAGAAAAAAGGCTTTCATTCATTTCAAGACCTCCACTAAATCAGGAAAATCCTGGGTTTGGAATGTGGTTTCACTCTCTGCCTGGGAATGGAGGCACATGACTCTCTTCTGTGCCTGCACGAGTGAGGGGCAGGCACGAGGTGCTTTGCTGGAAAGCCCTACAGGCCAAGAATGCCCAGGCAACAAACACTTAAACGGTCCCCGTGCACCACCATTTAGCTTCTTAAATCTTTGTCATTAGTTGGAACATCCTCTCCCTCATCCTTAATTCGCAGCCTGGCCTAGAAATCGCCCAACTGAGACTCTAATCCTGGCGTGGCCACCAATAATCCGGATAAGATGGATAAAGCACTCAGTGTCCCTGGGCCTCCCTCCTCTTCCTAACTGGAGATGTGATTTCGAACCCGGTTGACCTTTTTGGGTCCGGAGCCCACGTGGGAACCTGAGAAAAGCTCTGTCCCCTCTCCGAGGACAATGCCCATTCTCCAAGGCACGCACAATACTGGATTCATTTTCGAGGGATTCACAGGCCTTCAGAAACCCTTCCAGGGACGCAGGCTGCCATCTGAGAGCCAGGATTGAAGAGAAGTGGCCCTCAGGTTCAAAAGCTTGAAGGTATCTGTGAGTCAAACGAGGATAGTAAGAACCTCAGGAGGGCTGGTGCTAACCCAGGGCGAGGAAGCAAAGTAACATTGTGAATGAACCATAATGAGGCATCTCAGGAAGGCGGCACAGCTGCTGCCACTATAACCTAGAATT
Organism: Lontra canadensis; assembly: GCF_010015895.1. Taxonomy (NCBI): domain Eukaryota; kingdom Metazoa; phylum Chordata; class Mammalia; order Carnivora; family Mustelidae; genus Lontra; species Lontra canadensis. Next base: position 8,970,936 of record NW_022631026.1, on the reverse strand, counting down.
TAAGAATGAATACTTCAACGTCTCTGGAGACCACAAATCACACCGTGATACTGTCAAATGATGACCTACGAGCCGTGACCTCAGAGGTCCGTTCAATTAGGAATCTGAAATGCCTGAGTCAACTCTAACACCCAGACTGCGGGCAGCAGAAACATAGGAAAGCCTCAAAAATTTCACAGAGAGTAATAAACGTTTTGCAGTGGCTAATGTCAACACGCTGTGTTATATAACGGGGGAGGAGGTTGATGTGTTCTGGAGCACCAGGCTGCAGACTCTCTCTCCAGTGCTCCTGGAGTTACCATGACTTATCATATACTTCCTCCTTCAAGTTGCGTTTAAAAAAAAATAAAAGGTGGTTTTTACTCAGCACCTTCAGTCTGCTATTCTGTCCCACTGATGAAAAACTGAATGGACATAAACATTAAAAGAAATAATAATAATTCATGGCAGCTTCAAGAAATAGCCAGTACCCACTGTAGAAGATCAAATTCCAAGATGGTGGACAGAGTATGAAAAATTAAACAAATACTTCTGTTATCCCTAATGGGTAGGTACCAAACTTTCAGTAGCAGCTGTAACAGGCATTTATGGGGTTGGACTGGTATTTAAACCATCACCTTCAAATGCAAAATCAAGCCATAAGCCTGGTTGCCAGCTTCTTTTAAATGTTTAATTTGGAGCCTTAGTAATATAATCTGGCAGTTGAGATAAGGCAGTAAGATTAGGCCATCATTAGTAGCATTTGCAAAAACAAAAAAATAAACAAAAAAAACAAAAAGCAAAACCACGTGCCCATTATGCCAAGATAGTAATTATGTCCATGGGCACAGTAGCTCCCAGCATTTTCATAAAAAGGATAAGGTAAAGACCATCTAAAGCTGCCTTCCTTCATTTGCCTAGCTTACAGTGGGCTCGGGGAGACAATGAACAGGCTTGATTATCTTGGTTAAATGACCCCAAATAGTGTCCTGTAGAATTTCCTTCTACTGTCCTCTACAGGAATGGCATCTTTACATTTGGTCTGTTTTTGCAAAGCCTTTTTCCTTGGGTCAACACAGAGCTAGGAGACAGGAGCTCTGTATTCTGAGACATCAAAAGGAACTTGATTCAACGTGTAGATTTCACAGTGCCTTGCAGTAAGTGGAGTTCACGCTGTGTATCTGAGGGAAGCTCCTGGAAGCAGCCTCATAAAAACCCCTTGGAGCTTCCTAGGATATACACAGCTATGCCTGCATACAAAGTCACCCACCCACGTCACCCCTGGTAAAAAGGCAGGAAAACAGGCCGCCGTGTCTTAAAGGGATGACCTCTGCCAAGCAGAACAATGATACTGCACTTAAACCCACTGGCAGCCCCACAGTAATTGGTGAGGGGCTGATTCACTCTTTGCAATAACTAAACCGGCAGATTAAGTACAGTTTCAGGCCAAAGAGCACGTCTACGAATGACACCGAGAGGTCAGCCCCAAGTGAAATATGTCTTGAAGAATCTGGAGGGAGAAAGAAAGAGCCAGGGCAGGTCGCCCTGCCTTTAAACAAACAAAAAAAAATACCAGCAAGATGCTCCTGCAGAATGTGAAGGCAGAGTCCCTCTACTTAAAAGTGTCTCCAGCCTTGGAGAAATACTAAAATGCTATACCCAAGTTAAGCAAAAGGAGGGAACACACTCACTGCTGGGGGACTGTGCGTATATCATAGGAGAGTAGCAGCTCTGTGGAATTCATTCATTTCAAAGGACGACTCCCCTATTGTGCAACCTTCTAGGTCTTTGGAGAATTCAATCCAGCTCGTAATAGCCTGCTGAATTTTGGTTAACCGGGCACAGTTGCTCACTCAGGGTCTCAGTAACTTAGGAGAAGATGCAAAATACCAAATGCTCCGGAGAAGTGGAGGGCTGTATTTAAAGCGCCTCTGATTTTCCCAAGGTCTGAACTGAGGAATTGCAAAACTGACTGAAGACCTCCACAAAACACATTATTTACAATGAAAGACTCCAGCCCCCTACAAAATAAAGCAATCTGTGGTTAATGGTAAAAGTGCAATGTATTATTTGTAGCATAGCTGTGCGGGGCTCCTCACTCCTCACTACCCCCTGAAACCGCCCCCCCCCAAGAAAAACCAAGAGTGACCAAATGTAAAATTAACTGATAATGAATTCTTGATCTATGACCAATGTCTGGGGAGCAGTATGCTCTACTCTATCCTTTTTCCTTCTTTTTTTTTTTTTTCCCCACTGTTTCCCTTCTCATCCCCTCATCTGGAGTGCGCACACACAAAGACACACAGACACACCAGTCCCTGTTGGGGGTCAAAGACAAAAAGGAAACTGAAGTGTCCATCTCTGTATTAGCACTGCTAATCCCTGGGGCTCCAAACGCTGGCCTATAAACCATCCTGGCAAAGGTGTGTGCTGGGGGTGGAGGGCACGAGGGGGGTGTTCAGGCCCGGAAGTCTGGAGATGAGAAGAAACGAGACAAGAGAGGAGGACCTAGAGGACTCACTCTTTCCTACACCCAAAGGTGCGCCTGTGGCTTTGATTTCCACCCCCAAATCTCCTTTCAAGGCTGCAGGCAGCAGAGAGCTCTTTGTAAACTCCTTCCCCGCGCTGGGCCCCTGGCTCAGCCAGAGGGGACACCTTTGTGTGTCTCTTTTAAAGGGCACCTTCCAAACAAAGGTTTAACACCTGCACGCTTCTAAGAACAATGGCTGCGAAAGGAACCCAGTCATCAGTGCCTTAAAATTAGCGGGGGATTCCCTACTCCACGGTGGAAGAGGAGGGGGCTGGCTAGACCCAAGGAGAAACCCCTCGGGCAGCGGAACCCGGCCCTGAGCTTAGACGCTCCACGAGCCTTTGGGAGAACGCGTGTGCTTGGCCCCCGCGCAGTCCCGACCCCAGGCTCTCCCCGAAACGCCCCCGCCGCAGCCCGCCCCATTGTCTGCAACGCACTAAAAACTTCGCAACTAGTCGAACGTGAACAAATAAATAAACCCATTTAACGAGGCCACAGATAATTATCCCGCGAGTCTCCCTCCTCCAGGCTCCGGAGCTTGGCGACCTCCCGCCCCCTCCAAACGGCCGGCCGGGGAAACCTTTTTAAAAAACAAAAAGCGAAAACAAGCCCCGGGCTCTTTACCTTGCACACCAGCTCCTCCGCACTGTGCAGATGCACGGCACGAAAAACGTGGTCTCCCTCCAGAGGTTCCAACAATAAGTATTTCCCGATGCAAGAAACGCAATGCGACAAGTTCGGAGTCTCGGGCGGGCTCGGGGAGCCGAGGTTCGGGCTGAAACTCTGGCTGGGTTCGGCGGACCTTATAGACGACAACTCCTCGAAATCCTGGGTTTTGTTCCGCGATCTCCCATATCTTGCTATTGTGATGGGGGTAGACCTGTGTATGTTCATGAGTGTGGGGATCGCGCTCGGCAAACAAAAAACCCGCTGGAGAGATAAGTCGCCGGCGAGCGCGGCTGCAGGCGCCTCCGTGCCACGGATTTTAAAACGGAACGAGAGGGGAGGGGACGGGAAGGGGGCTACGTGGAGAAAAGAGTTGGAAGCCCCCAGATGGGCGCCGCCAGGCACCTTGTCGGCTCCGAGCCCGGCTCCCGGGGGTGCTCAGTCGGCAGTAATTCGGGTCCTTTTGTTACCCCAAAGCAGCCGGCGATTTGCAGAATCTCCGCACTTTTAGTTTCTCTCTCTTTCTTTCTTTCCAGCGCGGATCTAGACGAGCGACCAGATTGCTAAGGTGGGGAGCTGCAGCGCCAGGTCTCCCGAAGCGATCCCCACGCAGGCTTCCGAATCGCAGACGGGGCGGGGGAGCCCTGCTGTAGTTTACGTGATCTTCGAGCCGCGCGCGGCCGCAGCTCGGTCTCCACGCGTTAGAAACCAAACAAAAAGAAAAAGGAAATAAGCACGGGGCTACCGGCTCGCGCCGCACGGCAGACAGAATCCGCGCTGCACCCCCTTTTTTGGTGGAAAGGGTGGGGGGCGTGGAAGGGGGGGGACGCCGGAGAGGGTAGTTACCTACGTTTTAACTGTAGATGGCGTCTGAGGCTTTTCCAAGGATCGCAAGAGCTCTCCAAAATTTAAACAAACAGACAAAAAAAAAAGGGGGGGGGAGAAAAAAAAAAAAAAAGAATAGCAAATGAGCATTTAACTTAGAGCGGTCAGCGCTGCCAACAAAAGATTGCAAAAGCTGGGCACAGAGTTGCGGCGCGGGCCGGGCGCAGGTACCGCGACAAAGCCCAGGTTGGCCCGCCGGGCGGAGGTCAGCACAGGCTCATGCTGCCGCTGCTCGCTCGTGCTCCAGATCGTCCTCCGAATAAAGCGAGAACTGCGGCCAGGGACGAGGGTAGATCCGTGGTCTCCGATGCCCCCGGCACGAGCTTCCGGGGGGGTGGGGGTTCCTCCGGGCGCTGGAAGGGGATGAGCCCCCAGCCAACCTGCGGCGTTCCTTTCCCGCTGGATAACTGGATCTTGCCTTGGAATAATTTACAACCACTCCGTCTCCCCCGACCCTAAACCTAAATTGCCCGGTGGGGTTTGTTTTGGAAAAAATTGATGGCTTTTCTTCTTCGTCTTTTTTTTTTTTCTTTCTTTCTTCCCCAGAGGTGAGAAGAATGTGTATTTAAAATTGAAGGGGATGGCCGATGGTGCCCGAGGCCAATCCCCGAGCTCAGCACGCCCGCAACTCCCGGCGAGGCGGTATTAATAGTTACTTACGTGGCCGGGGATCTCGGAGCGAGCCGGGCCCTGTGTGCGCGTGTGTGCGCGCGCGCGCCTCGCTCGCGCTCCGTCTCCCCATTCAATGTCACCGACACATTTCCACGGAGCCTCCGCCCCCCCGCGGCACCCGCGACTGGCTCAGCCCAGGGCCGGCCCCGCCCCACCCCCGCCCGGGCCCCCCTCATTGAGCCGGGCGGCCATCAATCAGCCCCGCCGCTGCCAGTCCTCGGGCTGCTCCCCCGCGCCCGCCGGCCGCTGCCACTGCCTTTGCAGCTCCCGGTCCCGGCGCGGGCGCGGGCGCCGGCCTCACCGCTCCCGGGCTCGGCAGCCGCGCAATATCCTTCCGCGGCCGGGCTGGGAGAGAGCGCACCCGCGACCCGGAGGGAGGGTCGCGGCACCTCTGCAGGCCTTAGACTGCGCGCCCCGCCACAGCGGCTGAGCGGGAGTGGCGGGGCCGCAGCTGCCCACGCGTCTCCCCGGAGCGGCTCCATCGGTGCTCAGCGTACTTCTGGGTACCTAGTTCCTCTTCCTGGCACGTTTCCCCGGAAAGCCGGGCATCCTGAGAGCATCGGGCCACTGCGCTTCTGATGCTGCTCGGAGCCAGGAGCCTTTCCCTGCTGGTGATCCCTTGCATCCGCGGTGCTGCCTGTAGTTTCAGAAAGTAGTTTCATTATCTTTCCCCAACACTCACGTCCCCATTTAAAAAGAAAACAGTTGCTTGCTTTGGGTTGATATCGCCCTCATGTTACCACCTCCCTACCCCTCCACTCTCCACCATCGGGGCTTTGGGTGTTTTCAGCTTGAAGACACCTTTGACTCAGACCGAATTTAATCACTAATACTTCTCCTGTCAGGGCAGTGCCCAGAGGACCTTGGTGGTCCAGTGAAACAGACACCTGCATGCACGCTTTCAAGTGCTCTTGGCTCCCACCAAGCGCGGGGGCTGTGCAAGATCTCTTCCGTTATCCACCCCCATTCCGTTCCCCCACCCCGGTGCACACAACTACAACAAACGCATTCAACGTTGAGAATCAGGTGCAGTTTCACAGGCCGCCCCTTCTGGTCAATTTTTCTCAACTTTCTAGGGAGGCTCCAGTCCTCTGGTTTGGGCAGAAGCACCCCAGGCCAAGGTCTTGAACTCCTCCAGAGGCTTGGGTCTCAAGGCCTGAAACTAGTATATCTTGGGAAACCAGAAGCAATGCGGTTGGGGATGAACATCTTTAAAAAAAAAAAAAAAAAAAAAAGGAAAGAAAGAAGCAGAAAAGAAAGAAAAAAGCAAGGGACTGGGAAAGGTGATTTAAAAAATTCTTGGAGTCCTCTGAGCTTCTATATGGATGTATCCATATTTTCTAATACAGGAGGGACAGGGGACCATACAATTTATTGTCCACGGTAGGACTGTTTTGAGTAGAAAGGGGACCTATTATAATTATGTGCAGCTGAGTTACTCTAGAGATAAGAAGTTCCTGGAAGTTGGCCAGAGAGGACATTGAGGAGTATACAGAAGGCCACCACAGGGCCAGAGTTTGAAAAGAAGGTCAGGAAATGGCTTTATGGGTCCTGGCACTTCTCACCATCGTAGTGCTCTCGAAAACCTACCTAGGACTCTGTCCCTGGCCCCATGGGAGTTCATGAGTTCCCGCAGACTATCACCGTGACTGCCAAGCAGAGTCCTTTAATCCAGTTCTGTCGCCTGAAGACACTCAAGTGTTTGTGTCCATCTCGGGAGCAGACCTGAAGCAGCCTCTGCAGATGGGTCAGAAAGACATTGGCCTCCTCTGTGACAGTGGCCACCAAGACTGCTTTATTATAACTAGGGGCTGGGAGCATTGTCCCAGTCCCATCTGGGCCTCTGATTTCAAATGAAAATTGAGTCAAGACTTTTTTCCTCCCTGGGTCCCTGTTTCTTCAACTGTAAAATGAGAAGCGTAACACCCGCCCTGCTCAGCTCACGTGATTGCTTTAGAATTATATTTTCAATACCAGGAAATCTATGCAGACTTACTATAAGCCAGGCCCTGTGCTGGTTGTTAAGGACCCACATATGAGTAAGATTTGGTCTCTGCCACCCAGGAGCTCAGAGTCTAACCCCAGAGAAGGCATGGAAATACATCATTTCATTGCATAACAATGTGGCAATTAGAATATCAGGGGAGCATACAGGAAGAAACAACTTTTCCTGGACTTTAGGGAGTTTTCCCAGAAAATGTAATTCCTTTTTTTTTTTTTTTTTTTTTTACCTTGAACTAATCCAGAGCAAATATTTACTGAAACCTACTATGTGCCAGACACTGGGTATGGAGAAAAATATATATGTGCTGTCTTGGTGGGCCTTGGAAAAATTCTATGAGCCATAAGATAACATGAATAAGAGATCCTCGTGGACATTTCAGGCAGAAAGAAAAATGTGCAGAAGCAAAGGAGTGGGATCCTCTGAAATTTCTAGTTGACTCACCACGCTTCAGTATTGGCAGTTTGGGAGCAGTGGCCAGGCCTGCAGCTGGCCAGATGGGTTGAAATTAGAATGGAAAGGGACTGGAAGGCCATCTAGAGACCATGCTCTTCTTGGTAGAGGAGATACAGCGTCAAATCTGGCGTTAAACTGGGAAGTGGCGGGGTCTGATTGGGGTTTTAGAAAAATCAGGCTGCAGATCATGTGCATGCTTTCCAGAACATTCTAGCGAGTTTCCCGGGAAAGAGAGAGCTCTGTAGCTAGAGATATCAAGAAAATTATAAACTGATAGTGTTGTGTAACTGATGCTTACATGGCTGATGGTGTATTTATTACTTCTGATGTGAAGTATGCAGTGACTACTTCCTCCTCATTCTCCAAGGCCAGGTTCATGTCCTTTGCAAGCTACTGCCATACACGGTAAATTAGATAATTATACCAAGTGCCTTCAACATTCTTATGCTTATTAACAGTCATCCTGGTCAGATTGGAAAAGCAAGTAGTGGGAAGATCTAGGTGGGACTTCTCATTCATGCACTATTTAGTCAGATGGCCTTGGATGAATTTAGAATATCTTAATTATACAGTAAAATTATTATCTGAATTTTACCTAACACATGAAAATTATGGAAGATGTGTATAAGGCAACAAGCATAATGTCTTGCATGTAGTAGAAATAGTCATTATTATTATTATTATTCCTACTTTTATTATGATTAGAATATACATCTGCAGAGCAATCCAGCATGCAATGATTCATAATAATAATAATAGATAGGGGTGCCTGCATGGCTCCGTCAGTTAAACGTCTGCCGTCAGCTCAGGTCATGATCTCAGAGTCCTGGGATCCAGCCCCTGATTGGGCTCCCTGCTCAGGGGGGAGTCTGCTTCTCCCTCTCTCTGTGCCCCTCCCGGCTGCTCAAGCTCTCTCTCTCAAATAAATAAATAAAGTCTTCTTAAAAATGGGAGTAATTGATAAAATAGATAAAATGCTTAGAGTATCAGTAAGATGTGTGGGAGTGGTTAAACATACAGAGGTAGGAATGGCTACATACCATATGTAGCTATGATTAAAAAAAAAATGCAGCAATTAGAGAAGGGAGGCCCATTTTAACCCATCTACTTTAATCCAGACTGGATCAATCCAGTTGTCTTACTTTATTAGCCTGCTGTGCATGCTTTCCAGAATATTCTCCATTTTGCAATGAATTTAACTGCTCACTCCTTTACGTCAAGGCTCATTAGTTCATCCATTCAGTAAGCACATAGTAGTAAGTACCTGCTAGGTGTGAATTCCTAAGCTAAGGGCTGTGTTTATTGATTAGATAAATGGTTTTTGAAAACAATTTCTAAGATAGATGACTGTATCACTTCAAGTCTACCAAAGGTGATGACCTTCAGCTTTCTTAAGCAGCTCTTACAGCAAACCCCAGCTAGGCTCAAAAATTTGTGACCAACTTCCAGGACAAATTGTAGAGAATGCACCTTATGCCAATGTTCAGACTGTGGACCCCATGACTTCAGAACAGTCTGTTTCCATTGAGGTCTCTGTAAATGAGAGCCCTGGAGGCATACAGAGCAGTTTTCCCGGCTGGATGTGGAGTGTGGAGTTTAGACTCATGGGACTGGAATTCAAGAAGTTGACCACTTTATCTCCTACTCTCATCTGTTCTTTATGTAAGGAGGAAGGGAAATAGCCAGGGAAGAAGGTGCACTCGTCCACTGCTGTACCCACTGGAGATGCATTTCGCCAGGTTTCCAGTCACCGTGGGGTTTAAGTGCAGTCAGGGCTGGGAGATACATTTTCAGTGGCAATGAAGCCTGTGGTTTTCTTCTAGGTTCCATGCCATAAATTGCCCCATTACTTTGGAATCTTCTCAATTACTAACTTTAATGTTAGTTATATTTAATTATGGCTTTTGAGTACGACTTTCTTTCTCTCTGGTTCTTACACAATGCTTCAAAATGAGTATCATTATCCTCACTTTATGGATGAAGGAACCAAGACCCAGATAGATCAATTAAATTTTTTTCCACGGTGACCGTGCAGGGGTGTGTGTGTGTGTGTGTGTGTGTTGGAGAGGAAGAGGAGCAGGGCGATGAGTTTCTTCTGAAACTCTGATGTTTTACTACATCATGTTGCCTGTCATTAGGCATTCTAGAGAGTTCTAAACCTTTGGGTTGAAAAGCCAACTCAAAACCTTCCCATAATAGTGACTTCTTTTCTCAATTTTTTTTAAGCCACTCATGCCCAGAAAGCAGTTGTTTATTTACAAGGTGATTCCTAGGAGTACCTGTTAAAAGGTGACTTCTTGGGGCACCCAGGTGACTCAGTGCATTAAGTGTCCATCTCAATCTCAGCTCAGGTCTTGATCTCAGGGTCATGAGTTTTAAAAAAAAAATAAAAATAAATTAATAAAAAGTGGCTTCTTGTTTGTTTTATCACGGCAAGGTAAGGGATGTGTTTTTCTTTTTGGATAAATGGTCCAATGTATAAATACTAAAGCAGAAGAGAAGTGTTACTGTTCACATTAAGAGGAAGGTAGGAACTCCAGCTTCTGGGAATTTTCTGGGTCTTGGTGATGGTCTACGATCCTATTACCCATTGTTGAGCAGCGAACAGAAAAGTGAAAGCAGGTAAAATAAACCGGCTCCTCCAGGAGGTGGTCTCCATTTACAAGTCATTAGAGTGCTAGGTTTCTGTCCAGAGGAACTCAGCCTGAAGCCGTTCTGGTAAATCCTGGGTGTGTTTCCATACATGATAGGAGGAGGCCCCACAGGCTGGAGGGCTCTGAAGGAAACTTAGCTTTCCTTCCCTTCTCGGCATGAAGGTAATAATACTTTGCTGAGAGAGGGAAGAGGAGAAATAATGATGATTGCTTCAGTCCCCCTCCAGCTTTTAAGATCCAAATTTCAGTGGCGGGGCGGGGGGGCGGGGGGTGACGACGACAGTCTCGTCACCAGGAGACCAATGTCCGAACAATGGTGCATTGAGTTTTCTTCCCATTTGGGCTCCAATTCAGCCAATTAACAACATGGCCTTGGATGGCCCTGATTGTTCAGATTCAGTTTTCTAAGAATTAACATGTGCAACAGGCTTGCCCACTTAGAGACCAGTTTACAGATTTGCCCCCTTCAATCCTCACAGCGCCTCCATAAGGAGGTTTCATTATCAGCTTGGAAGAAGAAAGTGAGTCTCAAGGAACAGAAATTGCCGGTGAATAAGCCCAAAACCAGTCCTTCTGATCGCACAGCCTGCGTGTACTCTGTAATCCAACTCTGCTTCCCACCACTGCTCCTTCTTGCCCTCAGTCCTTTTGTCCCTTTTCCTCCTCTGTGCGTCTCCTCTCTCTCTTCTTCCAACTTTGTCCACGTATTATCTTAAATTTAAAGCCCTTTTTGGATCCTATGTTGTGGGACCTTGCATGGGATTTCATGTGATGAAAACCATTTAGTTGCAAATGAGGAAAGTATGTCTGAACCAAATATCGATAGAAGAACAGTTTCCACCTTGTGAGCCCTGGATCCCCAGGTGGGCGTGGAGCAGAGCACGCCCAGCGATGGGGACTGAGCTCCACGTGGGGAAGCCCACTCAGCAGACTCCGGGGTGGGGGGTGGGAACATGATGTATCTCACGCTTGTCCATGGGATCCACTTTCAAATATGCATGAGTGCTTTGGTGGTTAATAAAATGTAAACAAATCACCGATTTCATAATACATTTTTTCTAGGTAGGCAATTAAAAATATATCTCAGCATACTTTCTATCACTGGAGAAAACATGAAATTTTATCTCCTTCGCCGTGGGTCCCAGAACTTGAAGGCTGAGGCTTGCTCGGCACTGGATGGTTGGTTCCTGACAATTCACCCGACATTGAGAAAATGATGGCGCAGTGTCCTGAGTGTGTAAATTGGAGGAAAGGTTGCTGAAATAAAGTCCCTTATAAATATGAGTGGTGCCCCAGGGCCTAGGGGTCATTCTTTTCATTTGCATGATAAAAGATCCTACTAATAAATATGACTTTTAGGGGGTTTTGCCACAGGGAAGTAAGCCACTTTCTCTGTGGGCCCCAGGGTTGCTCAGTAACCACAAGGCTTGATCCCTGACAGACGTGAGGAAACAAGCCTCTGGGAAAGAGCTCAGTGCAAAAGTCAAACAACTGTCCCTCAGCAGGCAGGTCCAGAAGACACTGAGTGAGCCCTTATTTAGAACTTCAGGAGCTCTGTGACCTTCAGTCAGTTCCAGGACATCCCTAACCCTTAGTTTTTTGCTTCTTTAAAATGGCCGCCATCATGAGGATTCAGTGATGTGGGTGAAGTGCTCAGGTTGGCCCTTACTTACCACAAAGCTACCACCACCATCACTACTCAGTCCTGCCAGGACCCATTTCTCCTCCTCCTTTCCCTCCCCCTTCTCTTGCTCCCCCTGCTTCTCTCCCTGCCTCCTCCTCTCTGTTGTCCTTACTGACCCTGCACTGGGCAATATCCTTGAAGGTAAACTAAGGCCCCCCACCTCCCCTTGAGCTGCTGTCAGCCTGGTGAGGAGAGACAGCACATCAGGGACTGGTGTAAAGACCAGAGGCACCGCTGGGAATCCCAGTCCAAAATTCAATTTGGTTTCCATTGGCTGGGCCCATTCCTTTTCTTAATGTTCACTAAAATTCCTCAGGTAAAACTGACAAAGGATCACATTTTGAAAATCCTTTACTTAGCTCATCATCTTCTGTCCTTGCAGAGCCCCTTCCTATGTCCTCTCAGGGAAAAAAAAAAAAAAAGGCCCTGACATATGTCAGGAGGCCTTATCTCCAGATGACAAGACAGAGTCAGCCCTCATCTCAGACCCTGGTGTCGTTCACACAGCCCGCTAGACTCAAGCATGAGGCTATTTCAAAGGTAGGGACAATCCCAAAAGAATGTGAATCAACTTTCAGGCTAGAGGAGGCTTTCTTTGTGAGTTATGTAACCAGGGCCCAAACTAAGTAAGAAGAGTAAAGATCTCTTGTCTCAAGTACAAAATTTAAAGGAACACCAGAAACCTCAGTAATCAAGAGAAATAGTACTTTAAAGCAATATTAAAAAAAATAAAAATCAAGGGAAAAAATCCACAGTGAAAAATACATCCAGATTTTAAAGAAAGAATAAATCAGAATCTGTAATATTTCTTTTTGCCTCAGGCTCCAAAAAGTCTTCTCTGGCCCTTTTACTGATCTGGGCTTTCCCAAGGTGAGGGAAGAAAAGAAAGAAGGAAATGAGTAGCTTTTTCTGTGTTTAGTTTATAACCAGCACTTTGCAAACACGATCTCCTATTTTCCTCAAGAGCCCAGTGTAAAATAGGCATGATTAACCACATTTAAAAGAAAGGAAAAGGAAGAGTTGTTCTTGTTGGCTAGTGCAGGGTAGAGAGAGAATTCAAATTCACACAAGGCTGAGCCCACAGCTTCTGACTTTTCCACACCACTGTCGACCCACTCAGCCTACTGAAGCTCTTGATTGTGTTCTTGTCAAAAGACAGTGTATTAGTCTGCTCAGGCAACCTAACAAAATTCCACTGACTAGGTGGCTTCGGTGACAGAATTTTGTTTTCTCACAGTTGTAGAGACTAGAAGTCTAAGATCAAGGTGCTGGCTAACTTGGTTTCTCCTGAGACCTCCTCCTGACAGGGTCACTTTTTCCCTATGTCTCCTTGTGGCTTTTTTCTCAGTGTATGTGCGTTCCTGGTCTCTCTCTCTCTCTCTCTCTTTCTTCTAGTCGTCGTCGTCGTCGTCCTCCTCCTCCTCCTCCTCCTTCTTCTTCTTCTTCTTCTTATTCTTTTTCTTCTTCTTCTTCTTTTTAAAATTTTTTAAGGATTATTTATTTATTCCAGAGAGAGACAGGGAGTAAGCAGGGAGAGCGGCAGAGAGAGAGAGGAAGAAAGAATCCAAAGAAGACTTCCCACTGAACACAGAGCCCAATGTGGAACCCCATCTCAGGACCCTGAGACCATGACCTGAGCTGAAACCAAGAGTGAGATGCTTAACAGACTGAGCCACCCAGGCACCCCTCTTTCTCTTATGAGGGCACCAGTCTTGACTTCATTTAAACTTTATTTCCTCTTTAGTAGCCCTGTCTGCAGATACAGTTGACCTTCAACATACAAATTTGGTGGTGTTGGGGGGAGGGAAGGGACACAATGTAGGCCATAACAGGCGGTTACTGTGCTCTGGGATTTCGTTACTTTAAACATCACAGAGATTACTAAAATGATATCTCTGTCTTCCGAATTAATAATTGAGTTGAGGCATGAAAGATATACATAAATTATACTATAAAACCAGTCCTAAAAAACATAATTGTAAAATATAAACTAGAGAAAAGCAGAGGATTTTGTGTGCCCCTTCATCCTTTAAAGTATGGGCTGCCTGGGTGGCTCAGTGGGTTAAAGCCTCTGCTTTCGGCTCAGGTCATGATCCCAGGGTACTGGGATTGAGTCCCGCATCGGGCTCTCTGCTCAGCAGGGAACCTGCTTCTCTGTCTCTCTCTGCCTGCCTCTCTGCCTACTTGTGATCTCTGTCTGTCAAATAAATAAATAAAATCTTAAAAAAAAAAAAGTAGTCCTTGGCACAAAGTAGGGGGTATATACATATATAAAATTCTGGAGAAGAAAGCTAATTTCTCCCACCAGGAAATGAAGCAAGGGAAGCATTCGAACGGACCTTGAAATCTGAGCAGAACATCAGTAGGTCAAGATGGAAGAGTGTCTTGGAAAAGGAACCATTTGGGGTCTTGGAGGGAGGAAGGCATATGGAGCCAGGTACGCCTGAGACCAAGGCCAAGGCTACAGGAGGGAGACAAGGCTGCTGTCATACCATCGGGGTGCATGAATGTTGAGCTAACATGCTTGGACATTGTTCCACTGGCTAGATGTTCCCCTGGCCTCTGGATGAAAGATCCTTACTAGCTTGAAATTACATGGAGTAGTAGAGTGTACACTAGCTTTGGAGCTGACCTAGTTGAATTTTCTTCTTCTTCTTCTTTTTTTCTTTTTATTATGCTAGTTACCACACAGTACACTATTAGTTTTTGATGTAGCATTCCATGATTCATTGTTTGTGTATAACACCCCGTGCTCCATGCAATACGCACCTTCCTTAATACCCACCACCATACTCACCCTGCCCCCACCTCCTCCCCTCTGAAACCCTTAGTCTGTTTCACAGAGTCCACAGTCTCTCATGGTACGTCTCCCCTTCTGATCCCCCTCCTTCATTTTCCCCTTCCTTCTCCTAATGTCCTCCATGCTACTCCTTATGACCCAATTTTGCATCCACATGGATGGAACTGGAGGAGATTATGCTGAGTGAAATAAGTCAAGCAGAGAAAGTGAATTTTCTTCTTCTTTTATACATTTGTATTATCTATCACTGCATTACAACAGCTCCTCAAAGCTTCTGTTTCCAAGGTCACTGTGGAGTTACTGGCAGGATTCAGACCCTTATATTTTGGCCTGAAGGTCTTGTTTCTTCAGTTGATGTTGACTGGAAACCATTCTCAGTTCTTGGCCGCTGGCCTCTCTGTCGAGTAGTTCACAGTATGACAGCTTGCTTCATTAGAGCAAATATTTGAGAAGGGCTAGACAGAGGAGACAAGCCTGATGGAAGCTACAAGCTTTTTTAGTCTAATCTTGGAAGTGGCATCCCATATCACTTGGCCATATTCTACTCATTAGAAGCAAGCTACCAGGGCCACCCCAAAAAGATAGAAGAGGATTACACAAGAATGTGAATACCAGGGAGCAGGGATGATTGGGAGCCATTTTATTTATTTTATTTATTTTTTTAAAGATTTTATTTATTCACTTGAGATAGAGAGAGAGAGAAAGAGAGAGAGGAGAGAGAGTGCACAAATGGGGTAAGAGGCAGAGGGAGAAGCAGACTCCTTGCTGAGCAAGGAGCCTGACAAGGGGCTCCATCCCGGGAACCTGAGATCATGACCTGAGCTGAAACAGATGCTTAACCAACTGAGCCAGCCAGGCATCCCATGGGAGCCATTTTAGAAGTGGTCTGCCTTAGTGTTCTCTGGGGTGATATATCAGAATCTTGGGATGGAGATTATATGTTTAACTGGAAGGGGTAAAAGCTAAAAGGTGTTGACCCACACTGGTAGAACGGATATCCTTCTAATATCCAAGGATTTTTCCCTCTGACACGATGGCTCCATGGCTAGATAATGAGACATCTCTGCTTCTCTGTCCCCTACTAACTTGATCTATCTGGAGACACATGAACATTTCCCTGGATTCTAAGAATTGGCAGACAATGCCCCAATCTGGAGACATGGAGGTCCTTGAGACTTAGGGGCATATTTTATTTCCCTCTATACTCATAGTGCTAGAACAGTGATGGACACGTGTTGGTTATTATCGTTGTGTTCTGGATAAGTCAATCTATGAGTGATGTTCTCTTAGAAATCTAGTGTTATGAAAAGAGCCTGGGCCTTGGAGTGGGGCAGAGGGAACTGGGATTGACCCAAATCAGTCTGTGCCTCTGTATGTCTGTGCCCAACCAGGACGTGCTGTTGTGCTTGAGCGAAAGGGGCTGCACGGTGTCATCCAGTCTTCAAATGCTTTATGGATGTTTCTAAATGATTACTTTTTAAGTCCACATTTCACAACTAAAATGATTCCATTGTGTTCTGAAAATCTCCTTAATTGAATGTTCTCTTTGTCAACCCAATAAACTTCCAGTTTTGCAATAAGATTCCCCTGGCACCTTTCCTGGGAGGTTTAGTGTGAGAAATTCACTCACATAACAAGAAATATAGTAACAAATGTCTGTCCATTAGCTCAGTTCTGTTGATGGATCACTTTCTATGTGTCAAGCATCGTGCTAGCTGCTGGGTTGAGCACAGTGGATCATATAGGAACTCACAGTTTAATGGCAGAAGCTTCTCATACACTGTCCTGTTTTCCCATCTGAGATTTTTCATTTTTTTCCTATCACACTTTTACTTGGTCCATAAATCACCAAGATTTTCTTGCACACATGAAGTAACAGAGTAGGAAGATAAATGTGCCAGCTAAAGATGGCCACACATTTTTGAAAATCCCCTTGTTGAGAGGCAAAGTTCATTCCCCTCCCCTTGAATGTGGACTGGTTGGACTCCATAGATCAAGAGAGATTGGTGGATATTACGTGTGACCCGACCCAGGGCTTACCTTTGAGAAGACTGAAGGCTTCCTCCTTGGGCTCTTGGAGCCCTGAGCTACCATGCATTAAGTCCAATTGACTATCCTGCTGAAGAAACCACACAGAAAGGCCCTACAGACTACTTGTGGAGGAAGGGACCCCAGTGGAACTAAGCCTTCCAAGCAAACCTTGAAAAAGCTCCAGACACAAGAATGAAACCGACTTGACTCTTCCACACCAGAGCAGTACCCAAGAGAGTACCACAGAGATGCCCCAGTTACGCCATCTTTCCAAATCCTTGACCCACAAAAACATGGTCTAATACAATTGTTGTTTTATAGCATTAAGTATCAGGTTAGTTTTTTTTTTACTCAGTAACAGAAAACCAAAACAATGTAGTATAGTCATCTTGTGCAGCCGGCTAAAGCAATTTCCCAGAAGACTTATCCATAGGAGTAAAAAAAACAGAAAACAAACACACAAACAAACAAAAACCAAAAACAAACAAGCAAACAAAAAAACTCCCACAAAACAAAACACAAAACAAAATTAAAAAATGATAATGAGAGAATATTTGCTAAATAGGCTGAATGAATCTCAGGCCCTCCTTCCCCTGACAGATCTGCTAAGGAAATATCTTCTTTCCTGATGAGCACAGCATCAATTAACAATGATTTTATAATGAATTCTGATTAATCTGTCATGTTTGTAGGAAGTGAACACGACTTTCTCAGGGGATCAGGAACTCTCTGAGGGCAAGGACCAGTCTTCTTCTCTTCCTTCCTCCTTGTCGCAGTGTTGGATACATATGCAAGTCAAGAGAGTGAAAATCCATCAAGACAACCATGATTGCTTTGGTCTAGAGGTTTTAGAATTCATCCAGTCCTTAGAAGAGCCTTGACACCATTCAGGGAACCTCACATCTGCTCTTGCTCTGCCCCTAATTTATCAGAGGTCTGTGATCCAGACGATTTTTCTCACTAAAGCTTTGTTGCCTCATCTGTAACACAGGACATGAAATTAAATGATACTCAAGTCCCTTCTTTGTCTAACAGTCTGTATTCCAACCAGGAGTTTTTAATCATTCATTTTTCAAACCTTGGTAACCCAGCTGCCATAGAAAACGTCCCTAGGTCATGGAAAGCAGCACATGTTTCTCGGAGAATGAAGAGAAAGTGTTCCTTTCCTTAGGGATTTGCATACTCAGGAGAATATAGATAAAGTAGGATGATTCGTTTCTCTTAATTCTAGTAAGTTCAGCATTTTACAGCAAAAATTTCGCATGGAGATGGGTACAGTACTTGCCATGGGGGTCAGGGGAGAGGAGCTGCGACTGCCGTAGCATGAAGACTCTCCCCAAAATCCCCTTCTCGATTTTCAGAAAATACCTATATTTGTAGTAATAACTAATATTTTCTGCTAGTGATAAATACGGCTTATTTTTTAATCATTCTGTGCAATGCAATAATTTTCCAATGAACCGATGTTCCTAGTCTTGACTTTGTGGAATGCCCTCTCATCTCTGTAAATCTTGCTAGCATTCATCTTGAGTGCCATCTCTTTCGGGAGTTCTCAGGTAGAATTAAGAGTCTCTCCACCGTGCACAGCTCTATCTTAGCCAAGCTGCATTTCATCGAGATGACCTCTGCATATATTCCTATTTTTGACTCGTTAGTTCCTTGAAAGCATGGATTACATCTTACTCATGGTTGCGTCTATAAGGCTTACCCAGTGCCTGCTCATTATAACTGATGGACCCAGCGCTTGCCCACTGTTACAGTTCATAAAGGGTGTTCTTTATGATCCCCATTAAACAACTGAACTGTGGCTCAAAGAGGAAAGTGACTTTCTTAAGATCACCTAGCCACACACAGAGAGGGCCCCACATAGAGGCTTGCTAATATTCTTCCCAACATCCTGAGAATTTGGGACTTCTCCCTGGTGGGAGGGAGAGAGCTCGAGCCCTGTCCTCCCCATGGATACGTAGCCTTTGTTTTCAGTGTCTGGGAAATGCCCCAGGATTCCCTGCTGCGTTACCCCGGGAGACTGTCGCTCAATCCCGGCAGCTGTTCTGGAGAAAAAGAAAAAGCAGACATTCTGAATGTATCATACATACAATGCAATATTGAATTGAAGATCTCTAATGAGCGAGAACTCTTTTATTGTGCAGTCTACTTCCAGTGAGGTCTAGCTCTTAATTTTCAGTGGGCGTAGCAGGAAGCGCTAGTGTGTAAAAAAATAAATAAATAAAATATATATATTACTAATACTGTTGCTATATAAAACAATATTTGGCCAAGATGGTTAAGATATGATTCAGTCCTTGTTCATCAAGTTGCTAAATATTATTCAGTGAGTGGAGTCAACCATATGGCATAACTGAGTTTCCTCGGGAG
This sequence comes from Lontra canadensis, assembly GCF_010015895.1. Classification (NCBI taxonomy): domain Eukaryota; kingdom Metazoa; phylum Chordata; class Mammalia; order Carnivora; family Mustelidae; genus Lontra; species Lontra canadensis. The sequence continues at coordinate 8,952,201 of NW_022631026.1, read as the reverse complement.
GCTGGGTAAAATATTGTGCTGGATATAGAATTTGGACTTGGGCAGGTCTCCGGTGGATCAAGCCTGGATCAAGCTGCAGACTGCTAATTCCATTAAGACGAAAGACTAAAGACATGCAGAGACTAAAATGCACATGCAAATGGAAAAAGCACAGCCCGGCACGGATCGCTGTATGAGGCCGTTGCTCTCAGACACTGATGAGGAGTGGGCAGAGCCACACATCTAGACACAGATGCAATCTTGAAAGAAGAATGTGTGTGGGCAAGCACAGTACCAGCTGGGAAAGTCTAAATGACTGAAACCTATGACTCAGAAATCTTAAATTGCCTTAAAATTAATGAAGCTCTGCAGGGATGACTCAGTTCATTCATGTCCTTAGCTTGCAAGCTTAAAAGCTTGCAGAAGGGGCCATTGTCCGAAGTCTGGAAGGTCAGACCCCAGAGAGAAAACCAGCCTTCCAGGGAGAGGTGGTCTGGGATCCAGGTCCGGGAACGCTGGCTGGAAAGGCAGGTGAGCTGGGGCTCGTTATTCCCACAGGCTGAGGGACCTCGGGCAAGTGATGCTCTCTCACAGGACCTGATTTTTGCACCTGTAAAATGAAAAGGAGATATCAGGAGATTTCTAAATGTTCATCAGCTTTGATATTCTGATTAGCCAGGGTCCCAGTAAGGAATAGAATTTGATCCAGATGGTTCACAGGAAGGGAATTTTTAGGATAGGGACCCCTTGTAGATGTGCGTGCCGGGTGAACAAAGAAAGCAGAGTTAGTTAGGTGCCCAGAGACTAGGGAAGAGAGTAAGCAGGAGGCAGTTAGTCCCACGGCCAAAGGACAAAAGGAAAACAGGGTTCCTGGAGCCAGATGAAACTGGAACTCTGGAGGAGACCCACCCGAACTTGGGAGGAGGTGACCCGGTGGGAGCTCCAGTCCAGAGGGTCACATAGCCCCTCCCAGACACACAATACTGACTCCAGGAGGGAGCAGAGAAGAAATAACCGGAATTGTGTCTTATCCTCTTCCCGGTCCAGTTTGCCACCAGTGCCTCTCCTGTCTCAGACCCGATGATACCTGGCAACGGAGCTCATGTTAAACAGGCCACAGGAACTGGCCTCCTGTGGCACAGAGAACTGAAAAGAAGGGTGGAGAATACATCCAGACTGGGTGAAAACAAAAATACCAGCACCTATTTTCTGACTTTATGCATGTCGTTATGTTTCTACCGGGGGCAAAAGGGCAGAACACATTTCTTCTTCCTGGAGCGATGGAAGGATGATTCTCAAGTGACAGAGTTCTGGAGGGCGGGGACCAGGTTCGGCTTCCTTTCTTCTCCCAAGGGGAATCTATCACATTGTTTGGCACATGGTGGACAATCAGGAAATATGTGTTGAACCAAAGACAGATCAGCAGTCCGCATTTATCAACAGCTACGAGTGCACAGAGCACGGTGCCGGTGGGTGCTCTGTTAATATCTGTTGAATGAATAATGAATGTGTAGGTTCAAAACAAATTACGTAATCTTTCGGATGAAAGGTTCTGCAAACCTCAGGCAAACCCTTGGTATTTTTGTTCTCAGAGTTGTTTCGACTATGATTTATGGTTGTCATTGCACAATCCGTGTAAATTTCCTGGGCTGTGAAAATGGGCGCCACAGCGTGAGGCTCAGTGATGTCATCAATTAATAAGCAAGAGTGGGCTTTAAAGGAGACATCTCCTGCCTACTGTCAGGGCTGAGCTTTTTCAGCAGGAGTGCTTATAAGAGAGGGAAGCCCAGTACATTCAAACCCACATGACATCCTCTCCAGACACGTAGATGTTCTAACGGAGGGATGGTCTTCAGAGTCGGACAAGCCGAAGATGGACACCAGGCTATGCCATCTCTTGGCTTTCTGACTTAAGACGAGTAGTTGACCAAGTGAGCCACAGTTTACATCAAATTTCTGTCGAATGAGGTACGTTGACCCATGGAGTGACATGATGTGTGACAGGCACCTAGGAAAGAGCCCGCAGAGAATAGACGTTCACCCCCTCTCAGTTCCAGTTTTCTAGCATCAGCGATTTCCTTGGAGTCGATGTTAGGTATCGACCAAGGAAGAGAAAATGTGTTTTCTGCATCGCTATGAATAAGATATTTATTTATTTATTTATTTAAATATTTTATTTATTTATTTGACACAGAGAGAGATCACAAGTAGGCAGAGAGGCAGGTGGGGGGTGGGGGGAAGCAGGCTCCCCGCTGAGCAGAGCGCCCAATGTGGGGCTCGATCCCAGGACCCTGGGATCATGACCTGAGCTGAAGGCAGAGGATTTAACCCACTGAGCCACCAAGGCGCCCCCTGAATAAGATATTTAAAAGAGAAAGGAAGAAGCATGAAGAGATAGTAAAAATTACAGACTTATTATTACTTCTTCGTGTTTAGGGACTGTTGTTCACATGCATCCCTTAGCATATAGAACATCAACACAGCTATGGGCAATTCTCATTAGTGTTTGCTTAACTCATGTGCAGACACAATTGTCTGCAGAGCCAACAACCTTTCCCAGACCCGTCCTCTATCATTCTCTCTCTGGTGGTTGAAACGCCAGATGCCTTTCCCCCAGCCTACCTTGCAACGGAGCCAGGCCATATGATATAATCTTGACCAGTGGAACTGAGGAAAGCATTCTTGAGAAAACTTCCCTAAAGATTTTCCTCCCTCTCTGGTAAAAAGAGTGCTTCACAAGGAGAAGCCCTTCTCTTGTCTTGAAATTAATGTGTAAGGATGTGATGCTTGAGACTTTAACAGCATCTTGTGACCACAAAGGGAAAGCCAAGATGGGATAGTGGGACTTAGAATAAAAAATGGACTTTTGGTCTTCCTCCACAGTTCCTGGCACACAGCTCCTAAAAGCCTTGTAACTTCCTATACAAGAGCCAAAGGGGAACCTCTGTTAGAATATTTTGTTTTGTCCTCCCGTTCCTGAAATGGCTACAAGAGCAATAAATGTGAAATGGGTGACTTTGGTTGTTCGTAACAAGCCCCTTTCAATTACACCTGAGTTTATGTTGATGAGGTGATTTTTGGAAAATCCCCAGGATATGTGCAGAGGGGGGCAGTTGCCAGGGGAACCGGCCAGGATTAAAGGGTTGACACTTTCAGCCCCATCCCCAACCTCCATGGAGGGGAGAGGGGCTGGAGACTGAGTTCACCTCTAATAGCCATGATTTAATCACTTATACCTATGTGATCATAAAAGCCCAGAAAGGTAGATGCAGAGAGTTCCAGGTTGGGGAACCATCTGTGTACTGGAGCACAGTGTACCACAGACTCCATGAGGACAGAAACTCCTGTGATCAGGACCCTTGTAGACCCTGCCCTATGTATCTTTTCATCTGGCTGCTCAGTGGTATCCTTTAATACACTTTGTAATAAATGAGTAATCTAGTTACTAAACTGGTTTCCTGAGTTCTGTGAGTCACTCCAGCAAATTAAATTGAACTGGGAGGGGGCTGTAGGAATCTCTGATTTATAGCCTAATCTGTCAGAAGCACAGGTGACTACCAGACTTGGGGTTGGCATCTGAAGTGTGTGTGTGTGTGTGTGTGTGTGTGTGTGTGTGAGTGTTGGGCAATCTTGGGGGAGAGAACCTTGGACTACCAGACTTGGGGTTGGCATCTGAAGCATGCATGTGTGTGTGTGTGTGTGTGAGAGAGAGAGAGAGAGAGAGTTGGGCAATCTTGGGGGACAGAGCCTTGAACCCGTGGAATCCGATGACACCATCTCTGGGTCAGAATTGAGTTCAGTAGTAGGGGTATTCAGTTAGCGTCACAGTATTGCCTGATATGTGGAAAATCTGAATTTCTAGTGTCCCAAGTGGAGTTGGGCTGGGATAGATTCCTGGGAGCAAAGGAAACATACCCCAGGGGTGTTGCTTGTTCCTCTGCAGAAGAACCAGAGAGAAGCTGGTCTAACTGGGCTGTGGAATAACCAAACCCCTGTCTGGAGCATTCATGCACCTAGAGGTCCATTTCCAGACACTTGGGGTCTACGCCTTGTTTCAGTCTTGTATTCTGTTCCGAGCTGCCTAAAGCACTCTGACAGAGTTCTTTTCACATCTGTTCTGGAGGAATAATTGAGTTCCTGTGCTTCTGCTTCTCTTCTCCAGCGGGGAGTTAAAAGCCTAAAGGTTAGACATCACGCGTTAGGTGTTTTTGATCCCTCCATCCACTTACTACTGATCCATTCAATGAACCAATCATTGTTTGCTCAACCAACTCAGTATGTGTTCAAGACATGCCGACTTCAATCTGGGGGTTGACTTCTGTGGGCCTTCTCTCTGCTCTCGCATTACCTACCACCCTGAGGAAGTCTTCCTGGGATGCCCATACCCCGCCAAAGGCCCTTCCTTGGTGCATCCTTAGCAGTCAGCTGTGACATCCTTTTTGGCATTTGTCGTATTATATTGAAATAATTTGTTCGTACGTCTTTCCAACTGGAATATACTTTTCCTAAATGTAGGAACAACCCTAGCCCTCTCCCTCTCTTTCTTCTTTCCTTTCTTCCTGGTTCCTTTCCTTTTCTCCTCCTCTTCTTCTTTTTCTTCTACTCTGTGCTCAGAGTATTGCAAAGTTCTTGGCCATCAATGAGTATTTTGTTCAAAACTCTTTGTAGACCAGAATTGAACTAGATACCATGAGAAACACAGAAGAATAACACAGTTGGTAATTAAGGGCAGAGACGGTGCTTTTTAACTTTGTAATCCTATCGCATGACCCAGAAAAAGTGCTTAGCACATGTTTGCTGAATAAAAAAATTGGACTCAAGGAGAACTGACGTGACAAAACTGATATAAGAACTATTTTAGATATGAGTTAATGTTACCTCATGTAGCATTAGGTAATGGTGATGTTTCATAAATATGCATTAAATAGATAATGTATGCCTTTAATGCATCTAGAATTTAAAATTAAAAATTTCATGTGTTGTGAATTATCACTCTAACCTGATAGGTCATTTTGTGCACAGTTTATTCTTTCTCTGATGATTTAAATTATTAGCTTCAGTCATATGTTAATACACATAGGTAAAATGGATCAGTTTCTGGAATACTTATTTTATTAGCTTGCACCTTACAACAATTCCACACTGTTTCCATCTGGGTGCATCTGAGAATGCGTGTATCGCACATTTGTCTTCCTTTAATTTCCAGAATTTTTCAGTAATTCCTAGACATTTCAGGATCCAGATAAACTTTGGGCTTTGATTAAGCTCCATTAACATCTCAGAATGACTTCCTAAAGTTGAGATAGTACTAAATTTAGAGATTATAAAATGCAATATGGCACAGTGAATAAAAACACAGCTTTAGATTTAAATGCCCAGAATGAGAAAACTGGCTCTACCACTTTCTAACCTGTAGTATTGGACAAGTCAGTGAATCTGTTTCTTCATCTGTAAAATAAAGGTAATAATACTACCTACACATACAGTGGTTAACTAGATAGAATAAGAAAATGCATATAAAATATTTATCCCAGTGTCTAGCATATAGAGAGTATTAACAGGTACTAATTAGATACTTAATTTTCCAGCATTTTCCAGAAAATTCCCACACCCCATCCATGGCTGATTTGGTGAGGGTGACACTCAAACCCAAGGGAACCAGGTCACAGGAAGGGCTGAGTCATTCAGATTTTCTATGTTTTGAGGAGACTCAAAAAATTCTAAAATCTAAGTAGAGAAAGGGAGCAAACACCATGGACACACATAAATTGATTTTTTAAAAAATATTCAACATTAGCTCTGTACATACCATGTGTATGCATTTATTTTTACATTTTGACAATACAGCTTTTGTTTTGATTGGTAGATCCCTACAGTTTATCTGAATGGCTTTTTTTGAGGCACAATTGACAGGAAACATCATATTAGTTTCCAATGTGTATGAATAGTATTGTTAATTCTGTTTGCCTTACAGCCAACTCCAAGCCAGGTTTTGTCATGCAGGTTTCTTAATCTTATATTTACATTACCTTGTAAAGACAAATAATTTGATCTTTAATGATGAACATTTAAACTGAATTTGCAGTAACATTTAAATAGCTCTACCTTGATTTTATGAATTTTAAAAAAGATTAGTTATTGAAATAATATGACTTTCCATTTGAAGTATTTTTTTAATATAATAAAACCAGAATCATTGAACACTCTGTGAACTTCTTCTGCTCATAGAGACAACACATGAACCATCGTAGTTTCACATTCGGTATCTGCACAGAGAAACGCAGAACAAAGCAAGAGCCGATTTAATTTGAATAGTGACTTGATCTAAATTCAAAGTCATGATTCATACAGTGATCACCAACACACCTTCTGCCACTTTGTGTGTTAAATCATGGTGGTCGGGCACTGTCTCCTTAATTAATGTTGAAATGGATACTGATGCTTTTTCAGTACAGTTGGTCTTTTAGTTTCCCTGCGGTCAGTGATATCACAGCAGCTCTCCAGGGTGGAAAGTAAATGTTTGCAAGCATTTTGTGACATAGCATAATTAACTTTCTTGAAAACAGAAACTTATACGGTATATTGCATTAATTATGCAATTTTGGGGGTTCTTTGTGCCAACATAATTAGTAGTGAAAGGAAAAAACCATGTCAAATAAAACCATTAAAAATAGTTGTAGATGTATATGGATGATTAGATGACACCCTCTTCTCCTTGAACATTCTAAGCAGGTTTCTCAAACTATTTCCTGCACATTCCTCATCTCTATCTAGCCTGTATTTTGCCAGTTCCTACACACCTCTCTGACTGGGGACCTAGAAGCTCTGGGAAACCTGCCGGCTTCCTTGAGGTCCTGTCACAACTGGATGGTATACCAGCTGACCGGTGACAGCAGCTACAGCTTCTCTCCCACGGACACTCAGGGATGGAAAGAGTTAGCTATCCTTAGCTGCTAGGGCCCAAGCACATTTTGCTTTATTTGCAAGTCACTTGCACATTGTCACTGAAAGAGAGGTGTTAGTTACATTCTGTCTGGGAAGGTCAGTAAAAGAGAGATGTGTTGTTTTAGCCAACTTTCAGATTTAATCATATGTTAACATGGGTCTCTCTTGAGTGCCCTCCTTTCAACTCCAGGAAATCAATCATGCAGAAGTAGATAGAACATGCAGAAGTTCGAAGTCAAGGTCTACCAAACCCATCTGAGCTTATTTCAGTGCAACAAATAGCAATGCTTTGTTTAAAAGAAGGAAGAAAAGAAAAAAGACTAGGAAAATGTAAACTAGGTGAGACACTAAGACAGACATAAACCAAGGCTGTTCTGTGTAAATGGAGATACATGGTCATCCTATGTAGTGAGGGGTAACGTTAGTTAATGCCACAAAATTACTGCAAACAAACCACTCTCAGACTCAGTGGCCTCAAATAACAATCACTTTTTCCTCATGGCTCTGTGGGTCAGCTGAGGGTCCTACTTCTAATGAGCTTCCACATGCTTCTCACAATCAACTGAGATCAGCTCACTGTGACTGGGCTCTGATCCATGCTTCTTTCCCCCACCCTCCCTGCCAGGCAGCTCGGCCTGCACAGCGTTTTGCTCAGGGCAATAACAGAACCAGAGGAAGACAAGAACAACCCCGCAGCTCTTCTTCAAGCTTATGTCACACCAATTAACATCTCATAACCCAAAGCAAGTCACGTGGCCAATTCCAGAGTCAAGGACTGAAGAAGTTTGCTCTTAAACTAGAGAGAAAATCTTAATATTTGTGAATAGTAACCCAGTCTCCCACCCAGGGAATCCCAGGGAGTCCCAATTAAGAGTTTGTATCTTTCATTTTGTGACTATTTCTCATAAGCCATCTTCCGTGATATAATTTGCAATATACGTAACAATGCATCCCTCGTTTAATCATCACAATTACATATGCTAGTGTAGCATTATTTCTAATTTACAAAGAAAAGAACTAAGGCTTCAGAGGCTTAAGTCTGGGCTGGTGGATGACAGAGGCATGATTCCTCCGGTTTGAGTGAGCTCACACACAGCCTTTCCTCTTAATTTTTTTTTGCTAAAATGCTCTACTTAATTATTTGGCACAAAGAAATTGCTTTCCTGATGGTTGCTAGAGGTCCTGCTAGCAGTTTGGAACACACTCATTCTCATCTGAGCAGAATATAATTATTGATATAATTCTGAGCTGCTGTAATTTCATTCCACTAAAAAATCACAGCGTGAATCTGAAATATCAGGAAGACTTTGGGGCTAAAGGAAACAAAGTGCCTGGAAAAAGGCTGCCATATGTACAGGATTCAAGTGGCATCTGTGTGTGCTCATTACAGCCCACCACTCTGTATCTGTTCAATTTGTTCACCAGGTAACTCAAACAACTCATGGGGTTGATGCTAGGATGTGCCCAAGGCCCTCTGCCACTGGCTAATGCCTAATAAGGTGGTTTGTTATTTTATTTTGTATCCTACAAAGGAGACAGTATTTCTTCTCTCAAACCTATGGGTAAATACCTTCCCAATATTTTTCTCCCTATTGAGAGTGGCATGTTTATTATAATACACATCATGTCTTTCCACTCCATGGCTCTGCCATCAATGGTGTTCACTTAGAAGTGGGCTTCAGGAGTGAGTGGGCTCGAGGATGGAAATTCGGACAGGATTGATAACAACACAGATTGTGGATGGCCAAAGAGGTTTCTGAAGGAAGAGGAGTAAATGAAGACTATCCAGAATCTACAGCCTCTTACTGGGTTACAGCACGGGAAGCCAGGAGCAGAGACTGGCAGGTCTGCCCTTGGGTGTGCTGGAGGCACAGGTGGGAGGTCGGGGCAGTGGGGTCGGGAGAGTGGGGCAGGGTGGTAGTTGCTGAAGTTGGGACTGCTAGCTGGAAATCAAGTGGTGGTTGATTGACTCAGAATTGGAGCCAAAAGGAGATGAAGCTGAGAGGGGATGTGAATCCTGGAAGGAAAGCAGATGTGGACAGAGAGGAGGGGTCCTGGCACAATCCCTAAGGCAGAATGTGGGTGACAGAAGTGACTTCTAAAGCTGGCACTGCATGGTCTTGGGGGCCCACAGGTCCCTAAAGGACCTGGAGCAGTTGGACAGTAGACAGGCCTGGGATTATGCCCCTTTGTCTATCAGTCCATTAGCTTCTCTGGGGCCCCCAGCAGAGAGGTCCTCCTCAGGAGCTACTTCAAAGCCAGCCCTCCTTCTGTGTGACCCTAATCCCCTGTCCCTCCTCACTTCCCAATAGCTTCACCAGAAGGCTTGGCAATGGGCTTAGTGCTCAAAATGGATAAGGGAGGACTCCCTAGGAGCTCCAGGCTTGAATGGACCACAAGGAAAGAGGCTTTTGTTTTCAAGATGTGGCCTCTGTGGACAGATGGATGCATTGCTACCTGTCCCTTTGCGTGGCTATTGGCAACATCTGTAAGTTTTGCTGACCTGTCCTTGTAGATGGCAGCATTCAGGGTTCTTACTAGGAATATGGAATGACCAGGGGTCATGGTGTCAATCAAATTTGGGGGGAAGGGGGTGGCTTGTGAAACAAATTCCATTCTGCACCAGGACGTATGAACTCATTCTTCTTTGTCCAAGTCCAAAAACCAACACATTCGCCTAATGGCCGTATTGCCCCTGCAGGACCTTGGAGAACAGTAACTCATTGAAAAATTGAGTCAGAGCTGGCAGGAGACTCGGTGAAATGGCCACTAGACCCACATGATCTTTCTTTCCCTTTTACCCATATTGTTTCGCACTTGAAACACTTTGTAAACTGTAAAGCACTAGTAAATATCAACTAATAAGATATACTCATTCATTCTGCAAATATTTGCCGGGCGTCCAATCTGTACCAGACGCTGGATTAAGTGATGGCCACACAGACATGAATAGGACCGTCAGTGTTCCTAGGACTGCAGAGGGTCGGGAGACAGACAATATAAATGCATAATCACAGTCACCAGACCAAGAGGGCAAAGGGGAACTCCAAGGTCTCACCCTGCCTGGGAGGCCCATGGGGATGGAGCGTCTGTGAGAGCACAGGTTCAGGGAAGGAGGTTCCTGAACCAAGCGTTGGAAAGTAGTCATGTTTGGCTTGTGAAGCAGAAGGAAGAGCAGGAGCGAAGTCCTGAGGCAGGAGAAAGCCTGCTGTGGAAAGGGACCAGGGGAGCGGAGCAGTGAGTGGGAGAAAGGTGAGAATTCCAACAGGTGTGATGACTCACGGCAGGAGTTTGAACGTCTTGAAATATGTGATGGATTAATTTTTTTAAGATTAATTTATTTCAGAGAGAAAGAGCTCCTGAGTGGGGGGAGGAGCCCAGGGAATGGGAGAGAGGATTTTAAGTAGGCTCCCCCTGACTGTGGAGCCCAGCTCTGGGCCCAATCCTTGGACCTAAGATCATGACCTGAGCTGAAACCAAAAGTCTGATGCTTAACCAGGGGAGCCATCCAGGTGCCCCCTGAGACCCTGAGACACTCAACTGTTTTTACTAGGGAGAGGATTTTCTTTTTTTTTTTTTTTTTTTTGGACTCTTGATTGTTTTATTATTACTGTTGTTGTTACTTCAGAAAGAACTCTCTGGCCACACTAAATGGCTTGCACTCACTTCTGATAGGTATATGAATGAACTGTGGAAATTATTATTATTTTTTAATTTAAAAAAAAAATGGGGGTGTGGTGATCAGAGCCCTGATGGGTGAGAGCAAAGTGAGATCTGATACAAAGAGGAGGGCATCCCTGGAAGGCAGAGAGCCTGGGAGAGAGGGAGGAGAGAGGGAGGGAAGTGTAGTGTTGAGGGGTTAGGCAACTTTCATGGTCAAGTTTACACAACAGTTGGGTCCAATATGGTCTGGAGCATTGTAGTTCCATATTGACCTGTTACCTGGGTTGCAACTCACTAACCTCCAGCCACTGGGACATCCACTGAACCAAATGTGGTGCACACTGGGTAAGGGAGCCATGGCCTCCCTCCAAGGGGCATGTACAGAGGTGGTATCTTCACTCCACTGCTCATGAAAAGCACCTGGAGAGCTTTTAACAATGTAAGGACTGGGTCCTACCCCAGACTAATTAAAACAAAATCTCTCATAGGAAGGATATAATTCCTAATTGAAGTATAAGGTAGGAGATGGGAAGGTGCCCAGCTTATTTGGGGAAGAAGAGAGGACACGTTGTGAGTGTGTAGAGGAAGGGGCCTTGGGAGAGGGAGGCAGCAGCAGCACCTGGAGGAGGCAGCAGGTGGGGGGGTGTATCTGCAGAGGGGGTCAGCCAGTGAGCTCCCCAGAGACGTGCGCTCTGGCTCTGCCTCTCCTCACTGCTCTGTCACCTCAGGCATTTGTCTAAAGTCTGTCCTTTCAGTGTTGTCAAAGGTAAACTACCATAGACTGGGGGCTTCAAAAACAGAAGTTTATTCTCTCACAGGTCTGGAGGCCAAAGTCCAAGGTTAAGCTGTTGGTGGTATTGGTGCCTTCAGAGGCTGCGAGGGGGTGTCTGGTCCCAGCCCCTTCCCCTGCTGCTTGTGGTCTGCTGGCAATCCTTGGTGGTCCTTGGCTTGTGGAAGCATCACGCGGACATCTGTCTTCATCTTCACTGAGCGCTCTCCCCATGTATGTGTCTGTCTCCAAATCTCCCCATTTTATAAGGACACAGTCATACTGGATTAGGGCCCATCTTAATGACTTCATTTTAATTTGATTACCTCTGAAAAGACCTTCTTTCCAAATAAGGTCACATGTTGAAGTTCTGGGGTTAAGACTTCGACCTCTGTATTTGGGGAGGATAAAATTTAACCCGTAACCACTGGGAATAAACATGTTACTATCACCATCCTCTTTATTATCATTTCTACCCATTTTGGAACAGGAGGTGCCCGACTCGGCAGAACATGATCTTACGAACCCTCCCCCGGACACTGTGCAGTGGACGGTATTGACCTTATTTTAGCGAGAAGAGCCAAAGGAGCGGGACTGGGCTCGGGAAGTGAACCAAATGGTGGAGGCTCACCTAATGCGTGTCTGACTGTGTTATCCAACACGCTCCCATGAAGGATGGGCAGAGTCTGAGCTCGGAAAGCACTTTCAGGCCTCGGAGATCTGTATTTTTCTGTAAGGCTAGAGTGAAAGGCTTTTTTGGCTTTGCCATTCTCAAGAAAATGGAGCTCTGCAGGACTCACAGGAAAGGTATGCACGTATTGAATTAGTAACAGGATCCTGAAGTACCAGCTGTCTTTCTTTATTCATAGCTTTTCAGAGCCGGAGGTACAGTGCAGTGCAGGAGGAGGAGGAGGTAAGAGGAGGACAGGAGGTTGTGTAATTCTTATAGGAAGAAAGCCAAAAAGAAAAGGAAAAATGCAAGCAGCAAACCCACACAGGCGACTTTACGGAAAAGAGATGAATGTTCCACTGTGTCCCGAAATGGTCATGGAGCACAGGGCTAGAGGAGCTGTTGCCTTTTGCAGTTTTGCTGGAGGCGAGATCTCGACTTCATAAATTATCAGCAACTCTGCTCAGCTCAGCTCAGCTGTGTTCAAGAAACATGTACCGAGAAGCTCTTTAGGCTGCTTGCTCCCATAGACAGTCCCTGCTCTGTAGTCGCTGGGAGTCTGTGGGTGCCCCAGACCCACAAAGACATCACCTTGGAACCAAGTGCAAAAGAAAGCAGAGGAGCAGAAAGAAAGCTGAGGGGAGGCTCTGGAGCAAGGTTGAGGATGGGGTGGAGTCAAGGAAGGCTTCTTGGAGGTGGCAACAGCTGGATCTTCAGAGTTGAGTATGGAGTTGCTAGGTGAAGTGAGGAAGGCAAGAGCATGAGCAAAGGCACACACGTGTAGAACCACACACACGTTGACCAGCACGCACGATGACCGGCATGCATGAATATTCTAATTTGGGCTAAATATGCCCCTTCTGGTGAGGTGAATAATGCCAAGCTTCTCTTCAAGGGTTAGGAGAGCACACCTTTCCAGCTTCTTCCACTAGAATCTCCCAGGGACAGAAATATAACACAATCATGTTTTGGCTCAGTTGGCTTAGAGTTGCCAAATATATACTCAGCTTGATATGAATCAGAAAAATCAAAGCACTTTAAGGAAAGGATTAATTATTTAGAGCATATCTACTAAAGCTTAGCACTTAGGAACTAGCTACAAATTGGCTCTGAATAGAGCAGGGAAGAGATTCTGGACATATTCATTGGGTTCTTGTTCCCTAACATCTCACGTTGGTCAGCATTGGCTGACCCAGGTAACAGAAAGAGAAGTTCACATAACCCCTGCTAACTATTAAAATTTTTCCATTACCTTCCCTTGAGATCACCCAAAGATTAGCCAAACATTAGGGAACACATCCTGCTGTTGCAAGTTTTATGTACTGTGTCTTCCTGCTGGTAAAATGATGCTTAGTTTGTAAAAGTAGCAAGGGGCAGAAATTCAGAAAACGAGTCTGTTGTTATTATAAATATACTCCCCTCCACCATATTATGCTAACAGAGATATCAGATAAAACAGCCGCATCACAGAGATACATTTTTTTTTTCTTGGAACAAAAGCCTGTTTTCTTTGTAATGTTAATCCTAATGTGGCTTTTAGAAGAAAATTAAATATTGATGAACCTTTTAGAAAATCTGTGGAATATAATGTGTCTTACTTCATTATAAAAACTTTTAAAGAAACTGATGATTATTCTTTCAAAATTGCCTTTCTGACCATAAACACTTCAATGTCTACCGAAATGAATATTTTTATTATAAAATTATAGATCCATAAGGGAACTCATCTTTAAGGTGGGGGCTTCAAAATTTAAGTCTTATATATTTTTTTCATTAAAAAAAAAATACGGGGGGCGTCTGGGTGTCTCAGTGGGTTAAGCCTCTGCCTTCGGCTCAGGTCATGATCTCAGGGTCCTGGGATCGAGCCCCGCATCAGGCTCTCTGCTCAGTGGAGAGCCTGCTTCCCTTCCTCTCTCTCTGCCTGCCTCTCTGTCTACTTGTGATCTATGTCTATCAAATGAATAAATAAAATCTTTAAAAAATAAAATAAAAATAAAATTAAAATTAAAAAAATACGGAATGCCTCATAAATTTACGTGTCGTCCTTGTGTGGGGTTTTGTGCTCATCTTCCCTGAGAAGATTCCCTGAATCATTCCAATTTCAGTGTATGTGCCTCTGCACCAAGCACTTGTCTTGTATTGTTTTTAAGGCAGCACATTTTTGAGGACATGGCTTTCCATCCATTGCAAGTATGCTGTGTGTCATTCAAGAAAAGCAGAAGCCACTTCAAGCCTTCAAAGCAGGAGGGAGTTAATCTAGGGAATTAAGTACACTGGTGACGAAAGATAGGCAAAGCCAACTAGAATAAATTACAAGTAGAACAAAGAAACCCAGAGATTAACAAAAGGAGGAAAGCCATCCCAAACTTGACAGCAGAGGAATGGAGATGTACTCCCCAAGGTCAGGGGCTGGTTACCAGCTAGGCTGGTAAGTCGTCGCTCCGAGGCTGGAGAGAAGAGGGAGAGGGAAAACCACTTATTTTCCCTTCCTCTAGCATTGCCATCCCTCATTCAAGATCTTCTTTGGTCAGCTGGAGCCCAAAGCAGTGGAGATGGGAGCCTGGAACAGCCGGGGCAGCCTGGTGTCATGCAGGTGGTGGCAGAGGAAAGGCCAGGAAGAGATAGATGGGCAGACAGTCCTGGGGGCTGCACAGCTTGTCAGACTTCCATTGGCATTATTATTTATTTTTTAAATATTTATTTATGTGTTTATGTATTTATATATTTATTTATTTTATAGATAGAGAGTGAAGGAGCATGAGTGGGGGTGGGGGATGAGCAGAGAGAAAGGGAGAAAGAAGCAGGCTTCCCATTGAGCAAGGAGCCTGATGCAGCACTTGATCCCAGGACTCTGGACTATGACCTGATCCAAAGGCAGATGCTCAACTGATTGAACCACCCAGGTGCCCCTCCATTGGCATTATTTGTCTGGCCAGGGAGAAGGGGCAAGACCATACAAGCCCCTTTTGGAAAAAGTCTGGTGAAAAATGAAAGAGGAGGAGAAAGAATGTTCTAGCAACTAAATAGAGAAAGAGCCTGAGTTGGAGGACCAATCTCTTTCAGATCTCTTCCTGACACCCTGGAGTTTGCAGATGTATTTTCCGATTTTTATTTTTATTTATTGTTTAGTTTCTTCTGAGTCTCCATGTTTTCCTCCATGCTTTTTTAAATTATGCCCAGGAATTGCAAAGATCAACAAGACAGGAAACGACAAATGTTGTGGAGAAAGGGGAACCCTCTTATACTGTTGGTGAGAATGCAAGTTGGTACAGCTACTTTGGAAAACAGTGTGGAGGTTCCTCAAAAAATTAAAAATAGAGCTACCCTATGACCCGGCAATTGCCCTACTGAGTATTTACCCCAAAGAAAGAGATGTAGTGAAAAGAAGGGCCATAAGTACTCCAATGTTCATAGTAGCAGTGTCCACAATAGCCAAACAGTGGAAAGAGCCCAGATGCCCTTCAACAGACGAATGGATAAAGATGACGTGGTCCATATGTGGAATGGAACGTTACTCAGCCATCAGAAAGGATGAATACGCAACTTTTGCATCAACATGGATGGGACTGAAGGAGATTATTCTGAGTGAAATAAGTCAAGCAGAGAAAGTCAATTATCAAACGGTTTCACTTACTTGGGGCACATAAGGAATAACATGGAAGACATTAGGAGAAGGAAATAAACAGTGAATTGGGCGAAATCTGAGGGGGAGACGAACCATGAGAGACTGTGGACTCCGAGAAACAAACTGAGGGTTTTGGAGGGGAGGGTGGTGGGGGGTTGGGTGAGCCTGGTGGTGGGTATTAAGGAGGGCATGTATTGCATGGAGCATTGGGTATTGTACATAAACAGTGACTCTTGGAACACTGTATCAAAAACTAATGATGTATTTTATGCTGACTAACATAACACAATAAAACAAACAAATAAACAAACAAACAGAAACAGGTAAAATTAAAAAAAAAAATTATTCTCAGGATCTGGGCTGCCTGGGTGGCTCAGTCATTAAGCGTCTGCCTTTGGCTCAGGTCATGATCCCAAGGTCCTGGGATCAAGCTATGTGTTGGGCTCCCTGCTCAGTCGGAGGCCTGCTTCTCACTCTCCCACTCCTGTTTGTGTTCCTTTGTTCGCTGTCCCTCTCTCGCTCTGTCAAAGAGATAAATAAGATCCTTAGGAAAAAAAAAAATTATGCCCAGGAGCTAATGGGTCTCTCCCTGTGGAGTGTATTTGTTGGGCACATCTAGGTAAAATTTCGTGGGAGCAGAATCATCTGGAGGCACAGAAGGAGCCCCTGTTCCCCTCTTGTCAGCTGCCTGCCTATAGCTCTTGAGAGCAGGGATCCATCTCTCTAGGTCTCACAGCATGCCTGCATACAGTAGGTGCCCAATGCTCTAGAGTCAGGATTTGAAATCTGGCTCTGCCATTGATTAGATATGGGTCACTGAGGAAGGCCTTAGCTTCTCTGAATTCAATTCTCATCTAAAAAATAGAATGGGAGTTCTTTATATTGACTCCGCATGGTTTCTGTATGAATGACTGATGGCATCCCTCAAGCATTTGCCTGGAAATTATGTTTTGATTATTCATCACGCCTAATGCATCATTCTTGCTTGGGCCACTGCCATAGCCTTCCCATGGCCTCCCCACAGGCTTTCCTACCACACACTGTCTACGCCCCACTTGATTGCCAAAGTGATCTTTGCAAAATAGATGTTGGATCTCCATCTCCTTCCTGGTGATAGTCCCACAGTGGCACCCATTACAGGCAGGGTGAAAACCAGTGTCTTTCCAGGGGCCTACAGAACTATGTGTCACCCGGTCCTCATTAGGGCTCATGAGCTGTCTTCTGTCCCTCTGCTCCACCTCCCCAGCACCTTGCACTCCAGCCACTCTGGCCTCCTTGCTCTTCCCTGGACAGGTGGGCTCCTGCTTTAGAGCCTTCTTGTTGGCTGTTCCAGTAGCCTCTTCCCTTGATGCCCATACAATGAACTTCTTAGCTCCCCTAAGCTTTTGTTCAAATGTCACCTTGTCACTGAGGCCCCCTCTGACTCTTCTATTTTAAAATCACACCTCATTCCCCACACCTTACCCAACATCCTGGCATGTCTGATCCTCCTTTATCTATTAAATTTCTCTTTTCCCCATAGCACCTGGCATCTTTTCTCATTCTTGGTGATGCTCTTGTGTGGATGCAGTTGGAGAAAATACTGGGTTTCTGGTGCGCTCTTGCTGCTCAGGTGGCTTCTGTGCCCTCATCACTACCATGGAAAGTTGGTCAAGATGAGCCCCTACATGCCTTTATGATTTGCATTCAATTGTGTTAGCCCATGCACACTTTTGGAGAGGCCATCCACCTGCAAGGGGAACACACGTGTATTTCCCCTTACGTATCTGTCCCCATTGACAGGATGGAGGCAATAGATTAATAACAGAGGGACTAAACTTCCAAATGAAGGAGAGCAGAGGGATAAGCTTTTCAAAGAACATTTCTACAGGAACAGAGCTTTCAGCAGAGCTATCTGGCCCCTCACCCCTTCACTCAGGGTGCCCACCTTTCTGCAGCACCTAACGTGGTCACTTCATTGACCAAGTAGAGAAGAATAAGTTGCTACAAGGACTAGGGTCCAAGCTCCACTTGGATCTCTCTGTAGATACAGAATACTATCTGAGCTCCTGGGCTGTAGGTGCCAATCCATTCATCCTCGTGACTGCCCATTCATCATTTTGCTCCTTCCTCTCTCAAGCCTACTGTCTTTGAGCCACCAGATACCTTTAAAAGGTATCTCTGGGTTGATTGCACTTCCTCCCAAATCATTAGATTTTTAAAATATTATTTCTATCCTTTTTCCTCTTTGAGCTCTTGCTCATGCTGTTGGCTTAGTCCTCCATGTCTGTGCCTATCAAAATCCTCATCACTTGTGGATGCCTGTTCCAGAGACTGGCAGGGTTCATTGAGAACAGTGGATGTCTCCCACCCATCTTTCCTCTTGGTTAGGGGCACTGGAGTCTCTGATGGATGGGCGGGGTGGGGGGTGGTTCTGTAGATGCAGGGAATTTAGCTTACAGAAGGGTTATTAATTTGCTAAATGAATGACCAAATGAATAAACTGTTCAATTAAGTGATAATAGGAAAAGACCAAGGGAATAAAAGGAAGAAAAAGAATAAGAATTTGGAGATGAAGGGTAACTTCTCAGCAAAGAAAAGTACCTAAATCTATGTATTAGAAAAAAACAAAAAAGGTATATGGCATGTTTCTCTACGTAGAATCTCCCTCAACCCCAAACCTGTTGTAATTAGTGAGAGGGATATGAAAGCCTTTCTCAATCTGTCTTTTGTAACATGAAGCTTTCTAAAGGGCTTATTTTGTATTCAACCCCCATTAAGATTTTTCTGGAGCCTAACTCTCCATAAGCACTGGGAAGATGTACAGGGGTTCATCGGAGGAGAGGAGAGTTTGCCTTTCACATATTCAACAGAATTAGAAAAGAATTGATTGGTGGATCTTTATGGCAAATCTGGACCCAGTTTTTGGGATAAGATGCACACAATTATTTCTAGCCTCCTACACTGCCACAATCAAGGGAGGCTTTATGCTATTTGGTGGTTGATAAATGGGTAATTTATATTTTATAATGTAAATTGTCAGACTTTCCTTTATGTAATGACAATAGACTATACCCAGCTACTTTTGTGGAACCTAAAAACATCGTTGCTTGGGGCCCGATGTAATGTGCAATAAATAATTTAGCAGTAGAGCTCTTCTCATTCTATTTACAGTAAGTTAGAATTCATCTCCGTAGCCAACGTGAAACATCACTTAGTGGATGGCGAAATTCAAATATGTCTCCAGTGTAACCGGATGCTCATTGAAACGGCTCCCAGAGTTCCAGATATACTCCGGAGTTTGGATTTCTTCTGCCCGCACACCTCGATATGTGTCCTCTTTTTCCTCCTGGCTGCTTTTACTCCAAATTAACTCAATGCCTGGTATGTACATTAATTTGTTTGTATCTTCAAATGCAGTTTTCACTTCCTAAAATGCATTGCATAGAAACTGTAGCACTTCAGTCCCACACAGTATGTTAATGCTTTATGTCTACAGAGCTTTCTGATTCCACAGTCCTCACTATTATAATGCAATCAGCCAGGGAAATTCTTCCATATACATGGAAAGCAAGGCTCAGAGAGCTTAGGGCTTCTCCAAGGTGACTTAATTGGTGCTGGCATTCATTCAAAGTATTTTAACAAGCGCATCTATAAGCAAGGTGTTGTCCTCACAATGGATCCTGGTTCTGATGTTGAAAAAGTGGAGATTGAGGCTGACCTCATCAAACTTAACCCTAAAGGAGAAGATAGACATTTAGTATTGATGCAAATGATGATTTCATCACATCTGTGTGGTGCCAGTGGAAATTCCTATGGTGACATCTGAGCCCAAAGCAGGAGACCCCACGCAGTCCTGGAGGCCAGGGAAAGTAGCATGTGCACTTAGAATTAACCGGTTCAAAGCGGGAAGGGGAGAGCATGTCAAGGAGACAGACTAGCAAGCACAAAGAACCCAAGGCAGGACTTGTTTGAGCATGAAAGAAGACCTTTATCAAGGGGCAGAAGTCTCCTTCAGATCCATGTCTTTCGATGCCAACCACCAGGCTTTTCCACTGTTGAACCAGAGAGTTTTTGTTGTTGCCTCTGGCCTGGACGTAGTCTGAGAAGACCACCTCTACTGCCCAGAAAAAGACTCTAACATCAGCTTTAGTGCACAGCCTGCTGTCACAATTAGTAACAGCTCATGGCAAATGCACCCAGGCTATATGAATGAATGGCAAATGGTAACAGTGTTTCTTTCCTGGAATGGGAAGGAAACAATCATGTAATGACTGTAATACTGTGATCACATGGAATGGGAAGGAAGCCTTAATGTTGTAACCTTGCCGGCGAGTAACGTTAGCTCACCTTTTGACAGCACTTTCACACGTGATTGCCTCACAGTCTCTTGACATAGGAATGGTTACAATCATCCCCATTTTATAGTTGAGGTTACTGATGTTCAGAAGGTTGAGTTTCTTGCTCCCAAAAGGCTCTTCTGTTGAGAGGCAGAACTTTGTATCCACCCCCTTTTCTTCAACTATTTTATTTCCTGTAATCCAGCATGAATCCTGGGCTCCCCACCTGCGGCTCTGTGACATTGGGGATGGGTACTTAATCTCGAAGCACATCATTGTTTTGCTTTATAGAAGGGGACAACAATAATACTCACTCACAGGGCTAGTGTGATGATGAAAGGAGTTCACATGTGGCAGTGGGCTTCGGACCAGGCTGGGCCCATAGTAGAAGCCAAGCAAGTGTTAGTCATACCATGTATATAATTCATTGCTACTATTCCTATTTCCAGAAGAACTTAGTTTAATATTTTAATTTTATATTGATAGAATCTGACCCTTCTATCAGCTCACTCTGAAACTAAAAATGAGTTAAGATGACTGGGGCAGGGGCGGGGCAGAAAGGTATTCTTTCTTCTTTTTTGATAAATGGAATCTATTAAAATTGGATTAATGGACCTTGAACTTCAAAGGACTCTTGAGCCTTTAGGCTAAAGTGATCATTCCCTTTTCTAATGAAACTGCCAGCCACAACACAGGTAGTTTATGCCATTCATTCATTCATTCTCTTATTCCTTCTTCTGCAATATAACACGCGTGGAACAGCTACGGTTTGGAAGACGTCGTTTTAGATACAGCAATGAGCAAAACAGGCAAAATCCCTGCCTTCATAAAGCTTACATTTTAGTCAGGGGGAGTAAGGAAGGAAGGAAAGAAAGAAAGAAAGAAGGTAGGATGGAAGGAAGAAAGTGTGAAGGAGGAAAGGAGTGGAAGGAGCATGGTGGGGGAGGGGAAAGAAAAGAAAACCATGTTCCCTGATAACCATAGCATCAGAGAGACATGAAGCAGGAAGAGAGAATGTAGAGTGCAGGGTGGGGGTGCTTGGAATGCAGTGACCAGTGTCACCTACCATGAAGGTGGCATTTGGGCCAGGGGTCAGGAAGTGGCCCACACAGCTCCCTGGGTTAATAACACTCTAGGCAGAATAGTCCTTGTGTGTCTGCTAATGGCTTTATATTGATTTCTCTGAGGAAAGAACCCTACCTTTATACTTAATTAATTAAGTAATGATTTTCATTCATTTATTAAGTATTTGATGATTACCTGCTTTGTTCTCAGTCTGACCCTGGGCACTGTGGCCTCAAATGAACAATGCACCATCCTGGCAGTTACTGTGTGACACACAGTGTAGCCTCCTCAGTGACAATGTTGTGTGATGGAGATGATAGCTCAGAGAACAATGAGAAGGAAGGGAGATAGTCCTAGACACCAAAGGGGAGGCTGAGAGAGCCAGGGCCTTGGCCCTGGTGAAGTCACAAAGGAAGTGACAGTCAAATGAGCCTTACTAATTGAAGAGGACTTTATCAGGAGGGCCAAAGGAGAAAGGGTATTCCAAGCAGAGGTCCACACACCCTCAGCGACACAGTGGTGTCCTTTGGTGGCAGGAGCAAAGGATGGGAGGAGGGGTGTGTAAGGAAAGAGGCCGAAGACATCAGAGGTCAGAGCACATGGGGACTTGCAAGTCATGATGAAGGGAGTGACCTCTTTCCTGGAGCAGGCCAGGGTCATGGACGAATTTTGAGCAAGAGCAGGGTGTGGTTACATTTTTTTGTTAGGATGACCACTTCCTGGCTGTGAGGTGTGAAGGAATGGTTTTCTACCAGTGCCAGGTTGCAGGACTGGAGACTAGATCCGCTGACAATGGGAGGGTTATAAAGCCTGACTGACAGAGGATTGAAAGGGTCGGTGTTGGCTTCTAGATATCACAAGGAGGTCAATTCAGCAGGACCTAATGAAACTTGGCTCAGAGCATGAGGAAGGAGACCAGGAAGTATCTTGGGCTTCTGAGGTGGGTGGCCAGATGACAGTGGATGAAAATGTCACTGACCAAGATGGGGAGTCTGAATGATTATGGATTCAAGTTTGGGCCAGCTGACTTTGAAGTTCTCCAGGGACATCTCCAGGCAGTTGAAGATAGTTGTGGATTAGGATCTGGAGCTCATTTCAACAAGCAGCACTGTATGTGAGTCCCGACCCCCATAGGACCAGATCACCCTGCACTGGGTCCTGTTTCAGGGTTCTATGACTTATGAAACCCTGTAGTATGATTCCACCCCACAGCATGGAGGTGAAGTTTGTCTTCAATGTTCAGGCATCATGTTCACAGGAAACATTTGTAGAGGATCAGGCATATCCCAGACAGTGTTTTGAGAACTTGACATTAACTTTCATATTTTGAACTTCAAGTGCTCTCTAGAGGGTAGGTACTCACATTGTTTCTATTTTATAGATAAGGAGACCAAGGCTCAGGGAGGGAAGTTAACTTGCCCAAGGTCACTCCTCTAATGATAGATTTAGGATTTAAACCCAGATCAAGTCATAAGGACTGTGCTTGCCGTTATATTTTACCACTTAAGGTTTTGTTGTTATTATTTTGTGGTTTTTTTATTGTTTGTTTTGTTTGTTTGTTTGTTTGTTTGTTTGTTTTGACAGTTTCACTTAAAAGAATGGGACAGGGTAGAAATTTCCATTATGTGAAAATAAAGTGTTGTTGACATATTCACTGTAGAGAGAGTGCTTTAAAGGAATATTGGACTCACTTAACTTGGATTGATAATAGGTTTGTGGAAACAAGAAATAAGGCTTAGGATTTCCTTGAGGGTTTCCCCAGCACATTTACTGAGTATCAACAGGCCCGAGGGGCTGCTGGGAACAGAGCAGTAGGCAACATAGATAATACTCGTGCCCTCAGAGAGCTTACCAGAATAAGAAACCAAAAGTGGTTTACCATTTTGTCCCCTAGGTGAGGTCCTTTCTACCACATTTAGAAACTAAAACCTCACGAACAATGTGCCTGCCTTGGTCTTGGTAACCCAAGACCCCACACCATTCTCTGACAGGTCTGGTGACAAGGATCACTGTCAAAATCCAAGAGACCTCTGGCAGGAGGGTGGAGTAGGCAGAGAAAAAAAATCTGGAATGGAAAGGATGGTATTCAAATTGATGACTGTTGTTTCATTATTATTAATAATGATAACTAGTGCTTTAATTACACTTTAGAGGTCACAAAAAAAGGGTGTTATCTTAGAGCAATGTTATAGGATTACTCTCATCCCCGTTTCATGAATGAGGACAGTGACGCTTACATGTAAAACCATCCACTGGTTAGTAGCAACGCTGGGATGCAGGTATCCAGTCCCTCAGCCCCTGCTCTGGCGGAGTCCCTGACTGTCTTTCTATTCCAAAGGTCTTGCTAAGATTGCCTTCCTATGCAATGTTTTCAAGGACGTGCTGTGTAGGAAGACGTGTGAGAGATTTTTGAAAAGTTTGCTGGGGAAGGTTACCAATACTTTGTAGCTTCTGTGGCCCCAGCTCCAGCAGCCCACATAGAAAGTAAGGGCTGTTGGGGGTGAGTTCTTGTCTCCACTGTTTCAGAGGGTGAGGACAGAAGGGCTTTATGGTTTTTGCTTTTTCCTTCCTGAAGAAGACATGTTGCCTTGCTTTGGGGCAGATACTCTCTTGATGAGGCATATCCCACCCCAGGAAGCTTGTAGCTTAATTCAGAAGCAGAAGTCCATGTAAAGCAAGGTGCAGGATAATCTCCCCCAGATTGTCACAGGAGGAGCTTGGCTTCCCATAAAGATGCCACCTTCAAGACTATGAAACTGGCTGGGGTCCCTCCAAACAAGATCTGTCCCATCATGTGCCATCTGTGGCCGGACCCGGGGAGCCCCCCTGGAACTGGCATATGTACCCTCTGCAACCAGAGGTATTGAGAGGACAGCTTCTCTGCTGTGTTACATGGCACAGTCCTTCCCCCCTTAGGCACATGAGACAATGCACAAGACACCAATTTTCCTGCCTCCAGAGCGATAGGAAACTCACTTCATCCCGGAACCATATTCCTGATGGCAAAGGGAAGTAAGGGCTCTCATTTTTCCTTTAAAGAGTGGTTCCTTTTTTTGTCTTTTTTCTTGCTAGTGTTCATGAATACATATGTTTGCTTGCTGAGATGGAAAAGCTTCAAAATTATATTACGGTCCAACACAGAAGCCAGAAACATCCCTAGGGAACAGTGAGAGGGTGCTATGAGGTGATACTTCATTCAGCGAGTTTGGGTTCAGCACATGAAATTTATCGTTCAATTCTTGTGCTAAATATTTCGTACCCAAATATAGACCAAGAAAAGTCCTCTTGGTGGTTATGTTCCAGATAACAGGGTGATTCCTGGTGGCTGCTGATTCAACCCAGTAGCAGAATGGTGCTCTTGATTGGCAAGAATTATCTGCACACCCTCTGTGTCCTGGAAAAATGAGAATTGCTGTGAGCTAGTTAAGAAGTGTAGCCTACAGTCACTACAAACAGGATTACATTTGGTTAGAATTGTGCAACCCGCTCTTAGAAAGTCATTACACCAGCTCTAAGTCCCTATAGGTCAGGATGTACGTTGCATTTGCTAAGTCCCTATAGGTCAGGATGTACGTTGCATTTGCATTTATATTCTCGCCGGCTAAGGAGGAAACTGGATCCTAATTCACACCCAGTGACCATCCCTTGCATAAATAGAGAGTGAACAAGAACTTAGCATGTTAATGTTATATTCAACACTGCTTTCTGCTAGTACGCTATATTTAATACTAAAACATTGAAAGATATGGCCCAATCAGAGTATAGACACATTAGAGTTTAACACAAGACGAATTAAAGTCCTCTGATAAGGATCTTTATAGAAATGTTCTCAGGGAATGGGTACTTGAATTGACTTCTGAAGGGCTTTGAGAAGGTTTTGGTATACTGTCACAACCTGGGATGGGTTTATATGTGTTTGCCTGTGCCACTAGACTGTCATTTCTTGGGTGGTGAGGAATCAAATGTGATGTAACATTTTTTGTTTCCAAAGCACCTCCCAAAAGCAGCCTTGTGAGTCAGTGTGTTACACTAGGAAGAGCTGTCATTTGAATTACACTTCTACGACCTAGAAAGCAGTATTAAATATAACATAACTAGCCACCATCAAAATGGGTTCTGAATGCAAATACAAAGACAATATCCGGCGTTGTCTTCTACATTTCGGATAATTTCTCCTTGATTTCTGTCTTAGGTGCTGTCACCTTCCCAGGGTGAAGGACATCAATGATCATTTGTTCCCACTGAAGTAGCTGATTGGTGATGAAGTCCCGGGTCTGGATAGTTACTGTATCATTCACAGTGGCGGGCCAGCTTCCAGCAGCCAGGGAAGGAAAGAGCTACATGACATTTACTTTGTGATCTATTTTTCCCATCCCCTGGGAGCTCCTCAAAGATGGCAGTGACCAGTTCTGATGAAACTCAGAAACACCCTCACCACTTGCTTAGGAGGGGCCTGCCACTGAGCACATATGCTAATGGATTAAATTTATGATTTACATTCCAATTGACCTATAGAAAATGATGATAGGGTATCCACATCTTCCGATTTCTTTCGCCTCCTAGAAATCTAATTGTAAGGCTTTTTTTGTGTGTCAGGAGGAGAAGGGGTTGGAAGGACAATAGCTTCTTTGCTAGATCTGGAAATAAATTCACAGACATGCTGTAGATGAATGATTTTTTTTTTTTTTAATAATGGAAGTTCTCCACTTTTAAATTGAATAATATATAGTTACTGACAAAGAACGGTTAGAAATGTTAATTAAATCCAAATCTAGATATTCAATCAGATACCTATTATGTAAGCCTAATTATTTAACTTTTTTTAGTTATCTCATGCTGACTCATGTTCTCCATTAGCTGTCTTTCAAATCACAAGCTCTTCTGCTTGTCAAACTTTTCAGTGCCTGGAGACTTTTCTATTTCATCTGCCTTCTCTTGTCAGATTCTTTGCGGTTTTCTCTGTCTCCCAATTAAGCACTAACACTGATTCTAAGATAATTCATTCAAATGCATGGGAACTCAGCAGTCTAGGAAGGAATTTTAATGACAAGGAGACACAACCCTCATTTTCTTCCTCTCATCTCTGAACATTTGGATTCACCAGGCTTGCTGTGAAACCCTGTGCGCCTTTACTTAATGGCTGGAGAGTTGGTGCTTGACCATATGAGCTAGAAGGGAAGAGAGAAATGAAGATGTCACAGTAGTTAAAAGTTCAGAAAAATGCAGATCTTGAAGGGAGTTCAGAGATTCACTTGGGCAGTTTCATCTTTTATAAATAGGGGGCTGAGACCTCCAGATGGGGAGATGGCCAGGCTCACACAGGAGTTCTAATTCTCAGCCTGGTGACCTTTCATCAACCATCTGTTGCTTTGGGGGCTGTGCATTTGGATAAGGTCACCATTCAATGCAAAAAGACGAATTCAGGTGCAGGGTGGCTGTAATATTGGGCCTCCTGCTCTGAGATCTTTTCTGAATGTCCCCTCCATCTTTCATCGTGTCTAGGATCCCTCTCTGGAGTAGTGTTCTGTGGTCTAGACAGGGCACAGATTTGAAATCCAAGCTCAGAAGAAAATCATTCAGTTTAAACCAAAATAGAGAGCAACCATGTTGAGAGCTTGCTTTCTCTCCAGCTCTCCTGGAACGGACATCTTAAAACTTTTCATAAAGATATTTTACTCTTAAGCAGCCAACTGGCAAGACTTGCTTTTAAAAGAAGATGTTTTCAGTTAAATAGTTCAAAACAGAGTTGGCCTTAGAGAGTGAATAATGAATGCCACTCATCCACTTGTTACTGGCTATTGACTGAGGTTCCACGAGTGCAAATTATTTAGAGAAATCCAAGTGGTCATGGATATGACTTTTGCTGTGAATTGGGAGCTCTACCCATGGCATTTTTAAGACCAGACAAAGCTGCTTAAATAAAACCAAACAAAAAACTTCTTAAACTTACTACTAAATTTTCCAGTATGCCACAGTCTTATGAAGACAGATCCTGGTTTAACACTTTTTAAGACTATTACATGAAAAAGACCTACTACCTTTTATTGAGCATCTATTACATGCTGAGCCCTCTGAGAGTGTTTCATACTTGCAAAATCTTCAGGTAAATATTTTCTTTCCCACTGTATAGGTAAAGAATTTCAGGTGCAGTGAAATTCAGTGTTTCAGAGTAAAGAGTTATGTGCCTTGCCGATCTGGGGCTCAACCTCAGAGCCCATCTTTCTCCAGAGTTCTCTGTTAGTGCTCTTTTCATTGATCAGACTTAGAGTCTCCTGCAAGACAAATCCTGTGCAGCTCTGAAATTTTAGCTTAGAAGCTTCTTTCTCAAGAGAGCCTCAAAGGCATATTTGGGCCACTTATGCATTCACACATCATTCACTTGTTTGCTATCCTCAGAGCTTGTGCATGTTTCCACCGCTGTTTTAGGTTCCAGAGATGGATCAGAAATGATTTCTGTCCTCAAGGAGCTTAATGCCTTAAGCTGGATTAGATCAAGTTTCATTCATATTTTAAAATTTGTTCATTTGTTTTTTAGTCCATTTATTCTCTTGTTGCCTCTGAGTATCTTGCTTCTGGAACAATTATTGAGAAGTTTCTCTCTCCTTTATTGATATGCTTTTGCATCTATGTAAAAAATCACTTGAGTTTCTTTGTGTGGATCTGTTATCTGGTCCTCTGTCCCATTCCAATAATCTGTGACTCTAGTCCCTCACCAGAACTGCACTTCTTTGATCACTATAGCTCCTTGGTAACCCCAATCATAGGGAAGAGGGGATTCTTCCTACTTTTTTTGTCTTGTTCAACGTTGCTTTACCCATTCTAGGGCTTATGTCTTTCTATGTAAATTTTTTATAGACTTTATTTATTTATTTGACACAGAGAGAGAGATCACAAGTAGGCAGAGAGGCAGGCAGAGGGGCAGAGGGAAGCAGGCCTCCTGCTGAGCAGAGAGCCCAATGCCGGGCTTGATCCCAGGACCCTGAGATCATGATCTGAGCCAAAGGCAGATACTTTACCCACTGAGCCACCCAGGAACCCCATTTCCATGTAAATTTTAGAGTAATTTTGTCTAAGTCCAAAAATCTTGCTGGAATTTTGATAGAGATTGCGTTAAATTTATAGAAGAACTTTTGAAAAACTGACATTTTTACAGAGACCTCTAACCCATTAACATTGAGTCTTCCAATCCATTTACTTAGGCCTTTGGTTTCTTTTACCAGCAATTTATAATTTCCAACATACAAATTCTTTACTAGTTTTAAGTGCATATTTAAATATTTTATTTCCTTTGGACACATTGTAAATATTATGTTTGTAATTTGGTTCCCACATTTTCATTGTTAGTATATATAAATATGACTTTCTTTCTCCTGATTTTGTATCTTGTGACCTTGCTGGAATCACTTACTAATTCTATTTTTTTTTTTCTTCTTATTGATTCCTTGGGATTTTCTATGGTAAGTCATGTCATCTGCAAATACAGGGAGTTCCCTTTTCTTCTTTTCCAACTTGTGTGCATTGTACTTCTTTTTCTTGCTTTATTATAGAGACTGGACCTTCCATTACCTCTTAAGATGGACGTGCCCTTAAGCACCTAACACCAAATGTTGGTGAGGATGTGGAGAAACTAGATAGGCACACATTGTTAGTGGGAATGCAAAATGGTACAGCTGCTCTGAAAAACAGTTGGACAGTTCCTTAAAAAACTAACCATGCAACCATCATAGAACCCAGCAATTGTTCAGTAGGCATTTCTTTCAGGAAATGAAAATTTATGTTTCCATAAAATCAGTATATTAACATTCACTGTAGCCTTATTTATAATAGGTAAAAACTGAAAATAACAGAGATGTCCTGCAATAGGTAGATGTTGTACACGTGCCATCATAGCCACCATCTATGCGTCAGCAATAAAAAGAACTCTTGACACATGTCACGTCACAACTTGGATGAATCTATGGGAAATTGTGTGAAATTAAAAAAATAAAAGCCAATTCCAAAAGGTAGTCTACTGTATATTTTCATTTCTGAAGTAATATTTAGAATAGATCAATGGGCCAAGGGTTAAAAAGGGATTGGGATGGATATGGGTGTGGCTGTAAAGGGGCATCGTGAAGGTTCTTTGTGGTGATGGAGATGTTTTATATCTTGACTGTACCAACGTCAATATCCTGGTTGTGATATTGTGTCATTGTTTTGCAATGTCACTGTAAAATTGTAAACCACTGGGGGATAGTAGGTAAAGGTATGTGATATCTCTGAATCATTTCTTATAACTGCGTGTGAATAAAAATTATCTCAAATTTGGGGCACATGGGTGGCTCCATTGGTGAAGAGTCCTACTTGATTTCAGCTCAAATTATGATCTTGGGGTTGTTGGATCAAGTCCTGAGTCTAGCTCTGCATTCAGCAGGAAGGAGGCATGTTTCTTACAGGTGTTTGTAAATAGGAGAAGGAGAGAGTGGGTCTATTGCATGTTGAGTAGATTGTCTGGGGTTTCTTTCAATGTTAGGGGCAGGGAATTCAGGAGGAACAATTAAGAGGCAGACATTGGGAGAATTAAAAAGGGAGGTGGGTAGTTAATAGTTGGGTGGGATCCAGAGTTAAGAAGTCAGGTTAATCGTAGACAGAAAAAATACTGTTTGTTCCTTGAGAGATGGAGGATACATGAACAATGAAAGATAACCCAGGGAAAGGCTAAAGTTGCATGAAGTAGGCACTAGATGAGATGGGAATGGTAGAATAATGTTTGACTGCACTTGCTCTTTTAATGACAGAATCTAGCTTTCTCATAGTTATCCTGAATAATCCAGTCTGAGATGCTGCATTCAGAGGAAGGGTAAAAGTCATAAGAGAAGTGGCTCCCAATGGACTAGGACAATTCATTTTTCCTTCTTTTTTTTTTTTAATAAAATACTTTATAGTTTATGACTTTAAGAAAATCAGCATCATTTCTCATGTTTGTATACCATTTACTTAGTTAAATAATTCTCCAGGGGGTGAATTTCTTCATGATGAGTTTGATGAGAGACTGCATTAATTCAGAAAAGCTTCTCTCCTTACCTGTCTGATCTCCCCCACTTCATAAACTCCTTCAATACAGAAGCCAGAACTCAAGTTTTATTGGTTATTTTACAATTTGAAGACAACATAGACCAAAAAAGAAGAAGGTTTACAAAATAAACCACTGAAGTTACAACCTGGGTTTCCTGGATACTATTAGAATTCCCTATTATGAGTCCTTGAATCAGTAAAATGGTTTGGAAATGACTCCAATTTAATGCAGTCATGCCAAGATCCTGGTTGTTGACTCCCCTCAATGAGCAAATCAAGGACGTCTGGGGTCCGGACAGTAAAGAAATAAGATCTAATGTGACTGGATTTAGTAAAGGTTTCAAGGTCTAAGTAAGAGACATGGGACAGCACTGTGAAACTGGAAAAACCAGTTGAGGAATGGATTTTAGGAAAACGAGTTCAAGAGTGAGGAGGTAGAGGCTGGCAGGGGAAAGAGTGGGAGAAGAGTATGGAGACTTTGAAAGGATTATGTGTACTGAGATCCTCATTTTGATTTTTTTTTTTTAATTCACAGGGTAGACCATACAGATATAAGTCTACATATTATGTGCCTGCAGTTTACCAAATTTGTTAATGGAGGCAGAGAATAAAGGTCATAATTCTAGAGAGCATTAAACACTCGATTCTCTGGTTCTGACGTCCTGTTATTTGGTACCGTTGGGCAGATTTAAATCAGTCTTGGACACTCTTGGTAAATGGGGCTGGACTGACCTCTGCCACAGATTCACTGGGTGACCTTTGGTATTTCCTTTCTCTTCTCTTGGCAAAGGAAATGAAGGTATTAAACTAGTCCTTTGGGACCTATTAATTTTTGGAATGCTCTCATTGTTTCTGGACCAGAGAGTCAGGCTAAGCATAGCCAGTGAATTCCATGAACCTCATTTCCTTTTTCTCCAGCTCCCAAATATTTCAGCTCCCTTCAGGATGATCTGAAGCCCTACCAAAATGGGCTTCCCTCCTCTCCCACTTTGATATTCCCCAGGAAGATGTAGAGAGCCAGCAGCATTTATGTCCTCACTGCTACAGGATATATTTTGTTTTCCCCAAGTGCTTAAAATCTTCCACGCCAGCCTCCTGAGCTGGGACGGCCTCCCACAACTGGGAGACAGTTGTGCCCAAGAGTCAGGGGGAAGGGGTGGCTTGTGACTGCTTTTACTTCTGCCTCATTTGCAAAGAATGCCCTTGTCTTGACATCATGCTATATAGAGACTAATGTCTCCTAGTGAAGGGAACAATTACATAACCGGACAAGTTATACTGAAGGGAATGGATGCATAAGGACACGGACCAAGAACGTAAGATGGAAAGGAAGCAGTGAACACAACAGAGAGATAACACACATCACATCGAGGACCCAGCATCCCTGACATAAATCAAATACATTTTAGGAAAATTTCCAGCTTACCCAAACATGTTCTTCTGTGGTACTCTATCACCTTACTCCAAGAATACAAATGCAGTGATTTTGAGTTTATGTCACATATCTTTAATTTATATTTTAAGTTTTTACAACTTTAAATTATCCCTTGGGCAAGACAAAATTCTCATCACTTAACATAACCAAAGACAACCTTTAATAAAGAGATTCGGATGTACATATCTCTCACAATTGTCCTCCTCAGGGATCTAGAAATAAATTCTGTCCTGGTACTATTGACAGGGTGATTCTGACCAAGTTGCTATCTCTCTCTCTGGACTTCAACTTCCAAATTAATGAATTAATTTAATCTCTTTTGTCCATTTATTCATTAAGTGTTTATGGAGTGTCACCCATGTTCTAGGTGCCAGGGAAAATAAAATAAAGCTATTGCCTTGAAAGTCAAATAGTGATCTTCAATTGGGAGTTGAGAGGCATTGACTTGCAAACTTCTCCAAGTGAAATCAAAAGGTGGCTGACGTTATAATGTCATTTTAGGTCCACAGGTCATCAGTAGGCACTGAGTACTATGGGAAAAAAAGAGAGGCTTTGTCTCCAGGAGGGTCTAGATTCAATCCTGGCTCTGATCTCTATTAGCAGTGTGACCTTGGACAAGGCTCATGGGCTCTGACCTGTTTCCCTTCTGTCAATCGTCAGTGACGCCTGCCTACCTCACAGGGTGGACATCAATGATTATGTGTATGAAAGCTCCTCATAAACTTCAAAGTGATGTCAAATATCAGGGGTTGTTCATATAGGAAGAACATGCTTATCACAGAGGGCAAATTGATATCTAGGAAATGAATCTCCCCAGTTGTTAAGGTTCAGTGTGGGCTTAGATTTTCTATCTAGTTCAATGTTTTGTTGAATGCTATTTTTAAAATTTTGATTGGATTTTATATTAATTGATAACTTTTGGCAAGGTAGCCATAGAAATAAACTACAACTTGGTACAAATTTCAGGTTATGTCTATTCCTGTGAATTTCTAGATATATTTTGGAAATGTCCCTACAGGTATACTTAGAAGTCTTGTTGGAAGAAGCTCTAGAAGTAATGTATTCCAGCCCCAACTTCTTCTGGTGAAGAAAATATAGTACAGAGGAAGTTATGGTTCTCTCTAAATCATATACAAATTTGACCCATGTCTGTTACATACAGCTGGTAATTCTCAGGTCTTTTGATTGTTTGATTACTCTACTTTTCCTTATTGTAAAACTTTTAATTTTATTTGTTACCCTGAAGAGATGGGTGATCTAAATGCTTTGCTCTTCCAAATAGCCATTTAACTATGTTTATAATCAATTCATTCTAACAATATGGAACGCCAAGTTAGGATCCCATCTGTTGATAAGGGATTTATTGGAGCTATTGGCTTATGTTGGATGGGAGTTGGTAAGATGTTCATTATGACCCTTCAAACATTTCAAAGTAATAAGAATTCATTCTAAACTCAACAGAATTTATAAGCAACTTAAGGATGACCATTTAATAGGAAAAATAAACAAATAAGAATTTGCATGTCTTCATGTGAAGGAGGTCTACGTTTTCATCTTGGCTTCACTATTTATACTTGTCTGAATGTAGGGGAGTTACTTAACTTTTTGAGGTTTCTTGCTCAAAAATGTCCATAGAAAAAGGATGGTGTACTATTTTTTTAGAAGATTTTTGAGAGAGAGAACAGAGTGAGAACATGAGTATAGGGTAGGAGAGGCAAAAGGATAGAGAAAAGCAGGCTCCTCACTGAGCAGGGAGCCAAATATGCAGCTCAATCCCAGGACCCTAGGATCATGACCTGAGCCAAAGTCAGACACTTAACCAACGGAGCCACCCAGGTGTCCCAAGGAGAGTGTACTAATTTCCTTATTCTGCTGTAATGAATCATCACCAATATGGTGGCCAAAAACAGGAAAAACTTACTCTATCAAAGTTTGGGAAGGTAGAAGTCTGAAATTCAGTGAGCAATGTTTTCTACCTAGATAACTTGGCTAATGTTGAGCCTGAAAGCAGCTTCCACTTATTAAGCAACTGCTGTGAAGCTAGAATTTTGCACTCATTGCCTGATTTAAACTTCACAACTGTAAAACTAGATGCAGAGACTCAGAAAACCCCAGTCCCTTGTGTGACCACAGTCTGTGAGTAGCAGAGCCTGGAGTTACTTCCTGGCAGACCTGCCTATTATCTGTGGTGTACCAGACTGTCTTTCTCACTTAGGAAAGTAACTCATGGAACAGACCCAATGCTCAGATAACTTAGGTTCCTTGAAAAGTATTCCTCCTTGAATATCTTCAGGGGTACAAATAAGGGTTTACTGCCTGCCCTCTTATTCTGATTTCCAGACCCCCTTCATCCTAGATGGGGAAAAGACCTCTGAAAGCATTCTGAACTTTTTCTGAAATGGCTATGCATCCTCTAGCTTCTGAGTCACTTGTGTGTGCAAAATGATTAGACCATTAATTGAATTCTTAATAAAAAAAAAGTTTTCTGAGAGAGTGCACATCATGAATTATGGAACACTTGCTTTCACTTGCCTCCTCTTATTTAAAAACATGGAGCACCATGAT
This sequence comes from Lontra canadensis, assembly GCF_010015895.1. NCBI lineage: Eukaryota > Metazoa > Chordata > Mammalia > Carnivora > Mustelidae > Lontra > Lontra canadensis. The sequence continues at coordinate 8,918,112 of NW_022631026.1, read as the reverse complement.
TAAACATCTCTTCCATGAGCAATTGGGCTTTTCAGACAAGGAGTCCATTGAGATTTATTGAAGTGTTTAGAGGGAGTTCTAATAAAACAGTAGATTGTGGAATCTGCAGCTCAGACAACTGAGTATATGGAAAATACTTTCAGATGTCTGTGGGTTCCAAGGCTTGGGGTAATTTTCACATCTGCTGATTTCTTTCTGTACTGGTATGCTTATCTTCATTCTGTCTGTGGGACCTAACAAAGGTAAGGGAGGTACTCATGAAGATGGGAAGGAATGCTGCTTTAGACTAAAAGTCCATCTTCCTGGAATCCTGTTGGCCTGAACTAGAGAGAACCACCCCAGAACAAGGCAGCAACAGTTGGCTAAGCTCTGCATTGGTCAGTGAAATGTGGGATGATTTCAACTGTATATGGAGCTGAGCCCTGCACTTCTGTAAGGACATTGATGAGTGGAGCATGTTCAGAGAAAAGAGACCAGGATTGGACAGTAACTGGGCCAGGCCATAGAAGATATTCTTGAAGAGTATGTTGGTGGTTGACCAATATACAAGTTCAACAATCTGAGATAGCCAATCTGCTAAATCTCAAGGGAGAAAATGAGGACAAAAATAAGTGAAAGATGCAAGAAGACCACACAGGGTAAACATCATCTTCTACCATGAGGGCCCCACACAGTTGGACCCAATAAATACTTGCTCACTTCATAAACGAATGAATATAAATGAAAGAGGCTTTGGTGTGAAAAGATTAAGCTTTGAGCCAAATAGATTCAGCTTTGATCTGCCATTATTTAGCTGGGGGTACTTGTTTGAGTGCCTTTAAGCTCTTAAACTTGATTCCTCTTCTTTAAAATGAAGATAATGGTATTGACCTCCTAACTAACACTATTGTGAGGATTAAGATTAGACAAGATCAAGCATGGGAAGGCACTTTTTGAGTCCTGGTTAGGTTTGATAAGGGGCAAGGGGGTGGCTAGGGAGGACATCATGAGCATCACAGGAGCTGATGTGGCCGGCGTAAGAGCTGCTCAGTCAGGGACACTTCATGGTGGGTGAATGGCTGAAAACTGGGTCTACCAATGGCACCACTAAGTAATTCATGTGTGTGATGATGACTCTGTGCTATTCAGAAAATGTGATAATATGGTATTATTATTATTTTTTTTTAAGAAAAGAGACATGTGGACTGTTTTGTAAAAGCTGAGATTTTTTAAATTTTAATTTTTAGAATGTCTTTCATTTATTTAATTTTTTATGCTTTAGCCCTAAACAAGATAAAAGCCAGTTTTTTTCCTTTACTTAAATTTATTATATTTACTCTTTTTTTAAGTCTTATTTTTATTTTTTTAATTAATTAATTTATTTTTTATTTATTTTTATTTTTTATTAAATTATTTTATTTTTTAAAAAATCATTTTATTTTTTTATTAAATTATTTTATTTTTTAAAGAATTATTTTATTAAATTTTTTAATTAAATTTAAATTATTTTATTTAAAAATATATTTTATTAAACTTATTTTTTTTAATAAACCTATAATATATTTTTATCCCCAGGGGTACAGGTCTGTGGATTGCCAGGCTTACACATTTCACAGCACTCACCATAGCACATACCCTCCCCAATGTCCATAAAAAGTTAGTTTTTTAAACACATTTTCTTAGGTATAATGGCTCTTCTCCAAATGAGGACTGAAACCTTAATTGTTTAATTGACTGGTTGTTGTCCACTATGATTTTGTGAGGCCAAACACTGCTCCAGTGGAATAAAAAGTTTCTGTTTCATGAATGTGAAATTAGAAGGATATAATGTCAATTCTCAACTAACATCAATTTACAAAACCACGTAGATTTTTTTCCCTCATCAGTGCATGGTCAAAGTTAAAATGGAATCCAGGTCAAGGTAAGATGGTCACGATTAAGGTAGCAGCCAGGATTCCTCCCCAGACTCAACTCCTCTTTCTGCTTGAACCCTATATCTCGGAGATTTTGGCAGCTTCCTCCTTCCCCTCTTTTGGCTCTGGAGAGTTTCCCCTGACTCCGCTGACCTGATTTAGTTCCTTCTTTTCTGTTGTGTTTACTGAATTGCCGGGCCACATCTATTATAACACAAATAAAATAATCGTATTTCTCTTTTACTGAGTGCCCAAGATGGAACAGACACTGCATCAAAGGTTCTACATCTACTGACTCAAGAAATCCTTTCAACAACCTTGAGAGAACATATTATTTTCATTTTACAGATCTAAAGCTTCATGGGCTCAGGAAGCTTGCTAATAATCACTTAGCTAATGAAAGGCAGAGCCTGAATTTGAATGAAGGTTTGTGTGAATCTGAAGTCATTTCCCTCAACTTTTGCATTACACTGCGTCTCCCTCCACTAGGCTGTGAATATTTTTCAGGGCAGATACTGAATCTAATTTGCTCCCGTGTTCCCCACAGGGCCTGGGTTACATTAGGCACTCAGGAAATTTCTTCAGTATCATGAAAGGTGCTTCTGAAATAGTTCCTACAAAGAGCTGAATGCACACATACACACATACAGAAGCAGAAACACACAGAGACATGCACACAGAGATAGACACACAGGAACAGAAACACACACAGACACACAAAGACAAACATACACAAATACACACCAGTATTCAAATACATCCCATGAAGGAGACTTTCTCTTTATAGCCCCACAAAGGAGTATAGAAAGTTCCTGATGTCTGTCTAGAGGGTCCCAGATAACTCAGGGACGTGCTTTCTCACCTGCACGGCACCTGTGATGGGGACAGGCCAGCAGCACTCCATTAGTCCACTGCACCCAAGGGAGCAGGTGCTTTTCAGGGCGGTTGGTAACTGGGAGATCGCCCTGGAGCGTAGGTGACTGAGGTTCCCCGTGAGAAAGAAGCAGGTGTGTTTACGGTGTGTTATGGGCAAGACTGTCTATAACATGACCACCTTCAGCACCAGAAAGCAAAAGCAGGGTGCACTGGAAGGTTGTGGGGGCTAGGCAGGGCAAGAAGAAGGTACTTGGTTCAGAGCTCAGCTTAGATCAGGGCGGGACCCCAGGTGAGGTTGGAATTTTTTTTTTATTGCTGTGCAATTTGCTAGGGTCTTTCTCAACAAACTCCTTCTACCACTTGATGAGGTTTTGCCTCAGACTCTGCCGCCATTTCTCCTACCTTCATGGCAGCAAACAAAGGAAAAACAAAATTCTGGCTGGCTAATGTACCAGTTTCCTAGAGCTGCTGAAACCAATGAAAATGGGTGCTTCAAAATACCAGACGTGTACTCTTTTCCAGGCCAGAGGTATAACATTATGGGGCAGGCAGAACCTCATGCAATCTGGAGGCTCTAGGGTAGGCAGTTGGTTCCTTGTCTCTTCCAGGTTCTGGTGGCCCCTGACATTCTTTGACTGGTGGCCACATTACTCCAATGTCTACCTTCACAGTCAGAATGTTTCTTCCTCATCTTCTGTCTTCCAGGATATGTGTTCTAGCATTTAGAGCCTACCTACATAACCCAGGATATACTGCAATGATCCTTTCTCCAAATAAAGCACCACTCACAGCTCAGGGGCTTCAAAACATGGACATATCATTTGGGGGGCCACTATTAAGCCCCCTTCAGTGGTATGACTTTCTCAGGATTATCTGGGAGCATGTTCAAAAGGCACATCTTTGGACTCAGGTTTAGAAGACATGGAGTTCAGGAATCCGAATTTAGTACACGAGGTCCAGGAATCCAAATTTAGTAAAGTCCAGGAATCCAAATTTATTACAGGAATCCAGGAATCCGAATTTAGTACATTCAGGGGAACGATTCTGATAGCTCAGCCAGATTTGGAAAACCCTGCCTCGCACTCAAACCAGCACAGAATTAATTGAAGAAGTCTCCAGAACGATTCTAAAATGCAGGTCAATAGCATGTCCCTTCTCAGATTCAAGCTTCCATCATCCTGTGTCCCTATCAACCTCCCCCTCTTGACACATCACATGCAGAAAGGCCTCTAGCCATACAGGACTCTTGGCAATCTCTGAAGGTGCAAATCCTGCTCTTACCTCAAAATCTTTATATTTTCCCTCCCCTCCACTTGGAACGTATCCTTCCCACCTTTAGTTTTATTTAGTCTTCTGTATAGTTCAGCATGTATTTCAGGTAACTTCTCCCTGGTCCTGCGTGGGGTTGGATGGCCCTCCTGTTCACTCTCCCAGCTCTGAGTTCACATCCCCATCACAGAAGTTAGCATGCTGCCCTGTAATTGCATGGTTGCTCACCCCACTCTCTCTGTCTCTGTCTCTCATTAGACTGTGAATTCATTGAGGGCCACAACTGGTCTCGCTCACCTTCTTTTTCTAATTCTTGGCAAAGTGTGTCTGGGGTTCAGTATGTGTTTCCCATGGAATGAAGAATGAATGATTGCGACTTATGCAAAATTTCCCTATCTCTCAAGGTCTTTACCAAATTTTCTTAGTATGCTCATTCCAATGAGAATTTTGGTTAAGCAGAAGAAGCCCACTGAGTTTCGGATTGCATTGCATTAAAAACAATTTTATTTTTTCCCATTGGTGGCTCCATATCCTTTTCATTTGAATGGGGTTTTTTAAGTTTATGGAAAGCATTTACAAATTTCACCTCGTACAAGTCAAATGAGGTAGGCAGGGTTATTAGTACCTCTATTTTACAGATTAGAACATAGACCATGTTAGATCGGTTGCTTTGCCCATGGTCACCCAAGCATCAGTGATGAAACCCACATTAGCTGGTTCAAAGCCAGCAGAATTCGTGGTAGCTGAGCTTCAGCTGAACTAAAGTTGCTTGTTAAGCAAATGTTACTGGAATCACACTGATCTGTGGTAAGTAGAGAATGTGTAGTAGCAGAGACCATCTGGATGATGCAAAGGGGCCCATATCTATGTGACAGAACTACCTATCCTTCCTGGGAGGACACAAGGATCAAAGCAAAGTGCTGTCAACAAGGTGTGGTGTCTAGTCAGAGCTCAAGGGAGCTGTAGCCTAATACATATGTATCTTTAAGTCACTTAAGCCAAATCTGAAGATCTGGAGTTAGAGAAGAGAGGGAAATATCAGGCTACCATTCCAGCCAGAAGTGGACAAAGCAGCAAGAGCCACACCCAAGTGATAATCTTACAACACACAGTGACCCACCCACCAGAAGAGGTGACTCAATGCATGACCAATTAGATTAGCACTGCTCGCCCTTGGGGGAGGGGCGAGAAGGGGACAACGGAGTCTTCCCAACACATGCTGGATTCCAATGACCAGTTCAGCAATTCCTTCAGGTCCGGAAAGTTAGTACCATCCGTGATCGTGTACCAGGTTCTCCTTCACAGCTGTGTCATCAGTGACAGAAGAGGGTACGGGACTGGGAAGCAGATGTTTGATTACAGGCTCCTTGGTGCCTTGCAACAAACAACATCTAGGTCTCTTGAGCTCTGGTCTTGAAAATGGGGTGCGCTCCCTCAGGCAGTGCTGAGGATGACCCTTTGTAGTGGAAAGACAATAATGGAACTTCTACTTACTCTTACCTTATACTCACTCCTTTTTAAAATTTTATATTTTTTTTTTGTCAGTTCAATAATGAACATACTATTTTGGGCACAGTCGTCTGGGCATATAATTTATAAATAAATAAATGTATGTAAAAGAGAGGTAAAATAAAATCATTTATAGATTACTGGCCTGGAGGTATTAATCCGGTCAACTAAGGATTCAGTCTAAGCCAGGCTGGAATGCTCTAATTCAGTGATTCTCAAACACCATTCCACAAGTCTGCTTTGATCTGGCTTTCTGAGAATAACTGTTAAAAAGACAAAATTTCAGATGCCACTTCTAGAAATTCCATAGGTTCAGAATAGGAGCCAGTCATCATTTCCTGTCATCTTCCAGCTGGCCAGCCCACAGCAAAGGGGGCCCCTTTCTGGCCTTGGCTCTCCTGTACAACAGAGCCACTGGGCAAAAGGGAGTGGAAAGCCCTCTCTAGCCTCGACACATTGCAACTCTATTAATTTGACTGACATGGACGAAGGACGTTTCACCCAGATTCCGGAAATCTTGATGCAGATTTCTACATTTCCATTAATTTACCCTCTGTCATTGCATCTGAGCACCTCGGTTTTCTTATCTATCAAATAGAAATAATGAAATAAGCATTGCATTTATTCAGTGCTTACTACATGTCAGTCATTCTAAGCAGTGAATGTCTAGCAACTTATTTAATCCATCTTCATGACACCACTTATGTCATTATTCCATAGAGAAATGGAGACAGAAAAGATGAAGGGGTTTCCCTAAGGACACAGAGCTAGTGAGTGTCATGTCCAGGTTACAGACCCTGTGAAGTGGTTTCCAGAGCCTTTGTTCTGAGTCACAGTGGTATCAGCAACATGCAGTAAATTAGACTATAGGAAAATTGGCTGCCACAGCCTCAAGTAGAATCCCAAGATTCAAGAACTCCGTGATTCTGAATTAAGGGAGAACAGGAAACTCTCTAAGTGCCTGTGGGATTTTCCGAGTTAGAGTCACCTAACAGCCTGAGTGGGGTGCTGTGGGAGCTAGAGCTGGATGTAGGGCCTGGATTCTAGCCCTGCTGTGTCATAAACAGACACTCCATTGTTGTGCCCTTTAGCTATTGTGTCGGTATGACATAAAAGGTGCTAGGTCCAGCACTAAGGAGTCTGGCACTAAGACTGACACTACCTGTTGGCACTAAGGAGTTCTTCTGTCCCTGATGCCCATAGGTAAAAATTTTTTTTAACTGCTTATTTTAGGTAGAAGCAGTGACAAGGCCATTCCAGCAGGGTTGGCTTTACAGGAAGGTGTCTGAAATGACTTCCTATAGCCATGACCAAGGCCAAGACAGCCCACGTCTGAATCCTTGGCCCTGTGGATGTCTGCACATTGCCAGTTCCCACCTGTCAGTCTCTGGGGGGTGATGGGGACCATAGGGTTTTAGGCAAGTTCAGCTGGTGGAAGGTGGGCCCATTGGGAGGGGTCGTGAGCCCAGTATGGGTCAGCCAGGTAGCCTGGGACCTACAGTTTTCTCTTGGGAATAGATCCCATGGTTTGAAAATGATTGTACTCTGGGGCTCTCTCTTTATTTAACAAAAACCTTTGTCCAGTTTCGACAAGGAGAGGGAGCTTCAGACCTGTGTGGGGGATAAGGAGGATCATAAAGGCAATGCTGGGGGTGCCTGGGTGGCTCAGTGGGTTAAAGCCTCTGCCTTTGGCTCAGGTCATAATCCCCAGGTCCTGGGATGGAGCTCCGCATTGGGCTTTCTGCTCAGCGGGGAGCCTGCTTCCCCCTCTCTCTCTGCCTGCCTCTCTGCCTACTTGTGATCTCTCTCTGTCAAATAAATAAATAAAATCTTTAAAAAATAAATAAATAAAAATAAAGGCAATGCTGTGACTTTGAAGAAAGAGATATTCTGAACTCTGCCATGAATTTGAGCTTGGGCTGGTCAGTTTTCTCTTCTGGACTCAAAACCCTTTTAAGTTAGTAGCATTTTTTTTTTTAAATAAATGAAGAACGAAACAGACCACAGGGCCCCGCCATCACGTCGCATACCTGTAAGACAGGCATTAGGAGGCACACTGCTGGTGAGGAAATGGGGCTCCTGCACTTAGCTGACCTAGCCAGCTCACCCAAGCAGGCAGGTAAGGAGATGGAAAGTAAGGCCAGACCTTCCCGATTTTCTCTGGGGCCTTGTCCGCTGCACCCTGGCAGTTTCCCTGCAGTCAGAGAGGTCAGTGAGGCTGCAGCCATGCACGAAGCCCTCTCTTCCCTCTCATGGACATGTCAGCGTGGGACACTGTGTCATGTGACACAAGAAGTGCTTTCTCCAGCTGCCCCCTCTGAGGACGACCCAGGACAAAGCTGGTTTCTGCCACAGCTGGACAAACTTAGGTCAGATCTGTGGAAGAATTTCCTGGCAGGGTGGTTGGACAATGAAGCGAGCTCCTAAGTAAAGTTGTCATTCTCATCTTCTGTTTCCTCCTCTGGGTTAGGATGTCTGCTCAGAGCCGCCACTACATTCCCTCCTCCCTGGGACTCGGGGAGAAAACGGTTTGCTTTGCAATATGCTAGCCCTGCATTTGGAGTTCATGGTCATATCCTGGCCTGGCCATAGAAGTCAGTGGGATGGGGACCCATGCTACAGGAACTGGAGAAGTGGGGTAGCTCGGACTCTGGAGCAAAGGTGAAGTCTGTTTATTAGAAAGGGAGTATGTGCAGAGAGTGGGCAAGCGGCCGGACAGCCTAAGCACCGTGGATCCAGATGGCAGGTGTGTGTAGTCCATCAAAGGCCAGAGAGCGTCAGCTGCTCCCAAGCTGGGGGTGAGGCTGAGGCCACTCCTGTTCAGGTGTAGAAGCTCCTGAGGAGGCGGGACGGGGGCTGTGTGGGCTGGGTGCTCTGTGGGGTGGCAGCCTTGGGGGGCGCACCACCAGGATCTCCCTTCACAGTAGCTCGTATGCTGCAAGCCAGCCATCTTTACAATCTGCCTCACTTTTCAAGTCAAGTCTGTGCTCTTCCCAAGCAGCCCCAAGCAATGACGAGCATGACTACGTACCAGGGTCAGCCCATCCTTCCCCAGACAGAACACATCTAATAGCAATCCTGGCTCTGGAGCTCCTTTTCAGGTTGGCTGAAGTGATCTGTACCTGTTCATGGGTGGCAAGTCTGCATCGGGCTCCAAAGGCTTCAAGGGTCCAGCGCAGCATCCCCCCACTCATTCCTCACAAGGTTTCCCCCATAAACCTCGGCTACTCCTAACTCCCTCTCAGGGTGGGCTTCTCGAGCATCCGGCTGGCATGGGTCAGGACCGTCCACGTTATCATCAGACACCTGCCGCTCCACCTGGCTGCACTGTGCCGGGTCTCCCTGGCCAGATGGAAAGATCCACCTTCTCCCATGCCTGTCACGAGAGAGCAGGATCTCCTGCAAGCCTTCCAAACTTTCTCCTTCCCCAGCCTGGCTCTTGGGGCCAACGGTGCCTCACGGACGCACTGAACTAAGTGATCTTTTTGTTGGAATCAGAATTATTTCTAATCGCACAGTGTCCTGGTATGTGGAGATCTTCTTGCAAGATGGTTCAATTGTTCAGAATGATGAAGGCAGAAAAACCATTCCTGTAATTGTTCACTTATTTGCCATTAAAAACACCCTGTCATTTGTCTTTTCTTCATTTGCCTAGGTGGCAAGCTCCAGATCGCTACTCCATGACCGCGTCAGACTTTTTCCCCTCTGGGCAGTCTGCCCCGTCCACTTGGCAATGGTTGAGCCTTCTTTCTTTTTCCAGCGTGCTCACGCATATTTCTGGCATTTCTGTTTCACTTTCTACGCTCTTACTTCTTAGGGAACAGAAAACTTGGATGTCTAGGACAGTGCCTGACACACAGCGAGTGTGGTTTTAATAAATACATACATATATACACAAATATAGAGATATATATGTCCAATCTGCATACATATACAATATATACTGTATATATTATATATGTATATACATATACAATATATACTGTATATATTATATATGTATATACATATACATATATAAATATGTATATTTTTAACATCAAGAAATCCAACACTATCTGAGGGCTACTGTGTACTAGGCCTACGCTACCTGTTGAAAATTGAAAGTGAGACAGCGGCTGCCCTTCAGGTGCTCACAATATGGATGTTGAGGAGGAAATGTAAGCACCAAGTTTAGAAAAAAAAATTGAAATGTATCATCAGTAATCAAATAATCAAATCAATAATAATAATAACCAATAATCAAATCCCAAGTGCTGGTCTCTCCTTGACAAACAGATCCGCTATTGTAATCTAGCATCTGTTTGTCTGAGTCATAAACCCAAACCCTGCTTGGGAGCTGCTGCTTCCCACCCACCCCCACTCCTGTCCTGGGCTACCCCAAATATTCTTCATCCATGTATATGAAATATATATATTTCCAAGTGTCTCTATCCCCAGGAAAGACCATGACAATGAAAAAAAATATTGATCAGCAAGAGGAACTTAGAAAAGAAGAAAACGAAGTTTTAACCGTAACCTCCAGGTGTTGAGAGTCTGAAGTAATCAGCACACGCTTCCTCGAACTTCTACAGACGATGGCTACTGTCTCGTGCTTCGGTTTCAAGAATGCTTCTCACCTTACCAGGCAATTAAAAGCTATAGTTCATGCTGATTATAGCTTTATTCTAGGGGATCTATTTTTTAACCTCCACAAACAGTGCTTATTTCAAAGTTGGGTATAAATGATATAATTTCATTTGATGGCGGTATAGAATGTCTTTATAAGAGCCTGCATGCTGTCATAGCCAGAGAGATTATATACCAGGGAGGACTGTGAAATCAATTGAAGAGTAATCTCCTCGGGAAAACACTGCTGCTCTAGGAGGCGGTGTAATTGACTGTTCTATAATAAGGAGCAAACCTCAGGCATCATTTGGATGGAGAACTTTCAACCATAACCTTGTGTGTCCCCCAAATTGATGCTGGTGCCTGATCCTGTTGGCGCCGTGTGACTGCTTAGCACAGAGAGGGATGGGGCTGCCTCCCCGTGTGTCCCCTGCTTCAATGTTCCTAATAGACCACCTGTGACCTTGACAGCAATCCTGCAAGGGAGGCCATGGTATTATATCTACTTAGCTGGTCAGTAACTGGGGGCAGAGAGGTACCCTGGTGATGATCAGGGGATGGTAAGGGGTGAAGCTCATTCCTAGCTACTGTTTTTTTTTTTTTTTTCTTTTTCTTCATTAAGCAACATTAGGATTCTTATCCTAGAGTATTTTGAATAAAGTGTAAGATTCAATTTAAATGCATATGAGGATGATGATAATTTAATAGGTCCTACGATTATACAACTATTTGGTCATTATGAAGAGAACTTGATCCTCTTCTGAGAATGAAACTCTTTTTTGACATGATTTAACCATAATTGCTTCTTTACCGGAAAGTTTTCTGTGCACTTATACATATCAACTGCTCTGCCTGACATGACCTTCTCCCTCTATCTCTGCCTTATGGTAAATTTGCCGTTATCCTTCCTAAAAACTTCCAGGTATATGTAACACTCTACCTCTGCTCCCAGGAAGCCTGTAGCACTCGTCACTTTGAATTGTGTGTCCTCCTCATCACACACTTCAAATCCTCATAGGTCAGTGGCCAGTCTGCTTTGAGGTCCAGGCCTGAGGCTCATTCACCTGTTTCCACAGGGCCTGTGCACAATAGGTGCTCAGTATGAACTTGAAGCAAAAAGTGGGGGACAGAGGGAGAAAAGGAGTACAGTGTGTACAATCCCTTCACTTGTGTGGATTCAGAGGTTAGACCAAAGACAATACCACCAGGTCCTTGAAGCAAAAGGTGGTCAGGGTGTGGGAGCAGAGGGGAGACCAGCATATTTCAGGGTCTGCAGGAAAACGGAGAGCCCACAGAGCAAGATCATCCTCGCACCAAAGAACTGGTGCTTAGTTCATAGCTGTTGACCAAATTCCAGGAGGACACCCCCTTAGATGGTTTATTCCCGTGGGGTTGTTATCAACCTCCCGGTGATAGAGAAGCAAGTGAAAGTAGTCCACACCCCACAGGGTTGCCTCCATTTGTGGGGGAAGTTACAAACGTCAAGCACCAGCCAAGCTCTTAAAAGGCATTCTCTGCAACAAAACACCCTCCTGGAGCACTCTGGGGGTGAATGTGAGGGAAAGCTCTGTCTCAGAGTCTCTTCTGAGCCAGACATCGCTGCTAGGCCCTTTACCGTTGCGTATGTGCAATACACAGCCACTCCCGAGGTGGGAATTACCATCAGCCCCGTTTCTTCCTGAGGAGAGTGACATTCACAGAGCTTAAATGACTGGAGCTACTGAGTGAAGTCACAATTCACACCCCGATCTGCCTGATCCCAGGGTTCTTTCCAGTTTCCCACTCGATTTCTTTTCCGGAAATGTTTTATTTTCTTTACTAATTCTGGAGGAAATGTACTCATTGAATATTCAGTTATAAAGCATTTCTGCCCAGTTCAAAACGTATTTTTCATAGTCTCTCACAGGAAGACACTCTTCAGGGAACTTGGCACGACAGAGCCTTTTGATGTGGGCTCTCCCTTTAGTGTACTTACGGTAGAGCTGGGGCTAGGACAGAAGGAAGAGAGACGTTGGGGAAACAGAGAGCATAGGGGCTGGGGCTTGAGCCTGTAAAAGAGGCAGGGGTTCTGAAGGGAGGGGCCAACAGAGGCCAATTCATGGAAATGGAGGCTGAGGACAGGCTTCTGGGGCCTGTCTCCATCTTACATTTTCTTCATTTTCTTGACAGTCATAAAACATTTGACTGTTATTATTGTCATTTACTTTTATTTTCCTGTAGCACATTTTTTTTTTAATTTTCAAAGGAAAATGCAATGTCAGTTCAAGAGTGGTGTCAGAGCTTCAGAAAAAAATGATTTTGAATTGTTTTGGGTTTTGCTTGGTGGCCCTCAGAGGTGGCATGAGTTTTGTGGATTGTCGCGGCATTGGGTTCAACACACTCAGTGGCTCTCTTCGTCTCCACTGTCAGCCACCATCAGGGCAGCAGATGGCTAATGCCCCAAGGGCTCCACCCACTTTGAGATAGCATCTCATCCACTCTGGTAGAGATTGACTCCATTTCTCAGGTGAGGACACAAACCTGGAGGACTAATTGGCCTGAGGTCCCTCAGTGATCTTCAGTTCCACTCTCAACAGTTCCCATGGAGGAAACTGAGGCTCAGAGGGAGGCAGATGCAGCATCTGGCTCATGGTCAACCTAACTATTAGATGTCATTGGCATTTGGAATGTTGGAATAAGAATTCCCTGTGTGAGGGGCACCTGGGTGGCTCAGTGGGTTAAGCCTCTGCTTTCAGCTCTGGTCATGATCTCAGGGTCCTGGGATCAAGCCCCACATGGGGCTCTCTGCCCAGCAGGAAGCCTGCTTTCCCCTCTCTCTCTGACTCTCTGCTTACTTGTGATCTCTCTCTGTCAAATAAATAAATAAAATATTTTAAAAAAAAGAGAGAGAGAGAGAGAATTCCCTATGTTAGCTTCTGAACCTTTGGGCTCAGAAAAAGTATAATGTATATTTATGAACTTTCATGCTAAAATTATTTTCATATTCATCATTAATCTTCATATAGATGGATAGATCGATAGATAGTGTGGAACTCAGAGGAAAATTTTATACATGCAGTGTGCTATGTGCTGATTGTACAGACATCCTGGGGGCAAAAAGAAGCTACTCAAAAGTGGTAATTTTCTCAAAAATTTGATATGTTCACATTCTTTCCTTAAGATAAATACAATTGGATCAACTCACACTGAAAAAAATGAGTACATATACATTAGAAATTGTCATGGATTGAGGTCAGAAGACCCTAGAATATACGGATTCTAGCAGAACTCCTGCCAAAAAAAATCCCAAAATCAAAAAAACAAAAACAACACATTATTCCTGGAGCTCTGTGTTATCTCACAGGTAATGAATGCTTACAGTGTCTAAGCCCGTGGGTGAAGCCCTAAGCACTGATTCAGGAAGAACTTCAGGAATGGATACTGCTCATCACATGAGACGGGAGATCTGATCATAGGATTGAGACAATATAATAATAAGTTATGCTGCAAAAATATCAGCCTTTTCCACCTTAATTTACAGATTGAACCCAATTTATATCATATGCTAGAGTTTTTAAAAGGTAACACATTTCTGAATTTCATCTTGTTAACCAACAAATAAGAGTAGATAAGAAATTGAAAAACAAAAGCAAGATGTAGGACTTGGTTTTGATCATATGTAATAATTTCTTACACAGCCACAAATTTTTTTAAGGATTTTTCCTATTTACTTATTTGACACACAGAGAGAGTGCGCAAGCAGGGGGAGTAGCTGGCAGAGGGAGAGGGGGAAGCAGGCTCCCACTGGGCAAGAAGGCAGGCAAGGAGCCCAATGAGGGGCTTGATCCCAGGACCTGGAGATCATGATTTGAGCCAAAGGCGGAGCTTAACCAATTGAGCCATCTAGGCACCCCTCATCCACAAAAGAGTATCGTGGCTGCACAAAGTTGGCAATAGAAAGTATGGGACAGAAAACACAGCAGTCAAATGATTCCTGCTGCAGATAAGAATCTAATATGTAACCAAGGATATGTAACAAAGGGGAGGTAAGTTCTTCATTAAAATATGCTTATAAATTTGGTGAAGAGTGTTCTTAAAGTTACAATTAATTCTTACCTCAGGCAGGTCATATACTGAAATATATTCCTGTTGGATTCAATTCTTAAATCCATAGCACACTTATGAGTTAATTGAATATTTAATTGTTACTGGACTGGGAAGAGTTTCCATAGCAATGGGGGGAAAACCACAAAGAAAACAGGTCTGCATATATACATATTAAAGTATTTTGCATATCCTAAAACTTTAAAATTCAAATTGAAAAAGCCAATGGGAAAACATCAAAATAACACGGATCAAATAAAAGATATCAGGAGGGAGTTCAAAGAAAATTCAAAGAATTCATGAATTAGTAAAAAAAATGTTAAGCTACATTAGAAATCAATACACTGATAGTTATTGAATAATAACTATCTAATAATAATTGAATAATAATTTCATGTTTGGGAAAACACTTGAGATATAAACTTGAATATATACATATGGCAAGATGAATTTTCAGATGGTTGCACTGTCCATGGTTTTAGTGCCTTCTTTTTATTTTACTTTCTTCTTCTTCTTCTGGTTCTTCTTCCCCTTCCTCTCTCCACCTCCTCCTCCCCCTCCTCCCCCTCCTCCCCCTCCTTCCTCTCCTCCCCCTCCTCCTCCTTCTTCTTTAAGTAGGTTCCATGGCCAGTGTGTAGCCCAAAGGGGCTTGAGCTCACGACCCTGATGTCAAGATCTGAGCTGAGATCAAGAGTCAAGAGTCTGGTGTTTAACTGATTGAGCCACCCAGGTGTCCCTTTACTTTCTAATAAAAAAAAAATTAATTGATGGTTAAGAAAATAAAATACTTGCATTAAAAATAATAAACCAAAAAGGAAATGAGACAAAGATGAAGTTCTTTGGGATCCTGGGGAGAATAAAAAATTTTAGGAAAAGTATTGTTTATTTATTTATTGTTTAAATTCTCTCTCTTTTCTCAGATATCCCTTCACCTTAATTCCCCACTATCAAAAAATCTCCTCCAAAGTGGCTATATCTCCCATCTCAACTTATCTTTCCCTTCATATGATACTTGTATTTAGATTGAAAAATAGTAACAATCAAAAGACTTTCTCCCCATCGTCGCAAAATCCCAAACCTCTATTCCTTGTTGTATCATGCCGTGTGCTTTGGTCCTGACAAGGGGACCAAGCCTCAGCACCCTGATGCTGGGCAGTGAGCTTTGTGTGACATCACACCCGGTACTCAGGAAGCCCCAGGCTACAGGAGCTTGCACCTTTAGCTCCATTTACAAACCAAGAAAAGGCAGTTCAGAAGGTGCAAGGATGCAGCTAGGTCTTCGTGTAGCCAGGGAGTGGCAAAATCTTGGATGGAGTTGATGGGAACCACACAGGTAAGCAAGCAAGAAAGGTAGGCAGGAAATGTTCTCTGCCTCTCAGCTTCTTCACAGGCTCCATCGTGGTGTCCTTCCTTAAAGGGACAAAACGTGTTTTTGTTGAGTCCCACTCGAAGTCAGGGATAGTGCTGGGAACTTTCTATGCTGCAGTGAAGCCTGCCATAGCAATGGCAGGATAAAAGCTAGTCTCACCTGATGAATAAAAGTCCGCAAGACCTGAGACACAGGCAGGCTGGTGATATGCCCGAAGTTATGCCATGGAGAGAAGTTTCTGGTAAATCCCCAGCTTGGAGGAATGGTGGTCTGATGAGACAGAGCATCTCATTGTTAGCTCCCTTATCCAGAGATGGCAAACCCTGGACCATCCCAACTCCCACTGCAAGCGGCCTTGGGTCTACTTTATTGCTTTTGCCTCCCTATGGTGGAAGTTTCTGTGTGAACCCAGAGCCTGTGCTGTCCTGTGCTTCAGCCTACCTCCTCTCCAAATTCATCCTGCGAAAGTTCCAGAGAAGCATGAGCCATCCCCCCCAGGGGAGTCAAATGACTTGGAGGGAGATGAAGCTGGGTCTCCACTTCTTACATGTGTATTTATAAATAAATAAGCATAAGTAGTGTCTCCACCTACACCTTTCTCCAAAAAAAAAAAAAAAAAGGCATCACAATTAACACAGACAGGAAGTACCTATCCAACTATCCCCTCCTGACTCCCCTCACTCCTGAAGACGCCCTGCCTTACACATACATACACATAAAGACAAAGAATTCACAAACAAAACCAAAGACACCATTAGTTACTTCCCTCTTCACAGCTCCCCTCCCCCTGCTGTTGCCACGGGCAACAGCAGCCAACAGGTACCAGAGGTTTGAGGCCACATGGCCAGGCTGGCTGCTCTTCACACTACAGCTCCAGTAACTGTGTGTGGGTGGGAGAGGGGCACTCACGGGATGCCTTCCCTAGTTAGTCCTCAGAATAGCCTCTTTGTCAATCTCTGATCAAAAGAGCATGACTGTGTCCAGAGAGAGAGATGATAGCAGAATTCTTGGTAAAGCAGAAGTTTCGTTTCCACAGGTCCCTAAGAATGCCCTGCGTAAATGGGGGTGAGAAAGCACTAAGCAAAAGCGCCCTACCCGGTAACCTGCGATGCGCGGGCTGCACCTTACATACAGTCACACCATCGTTCCTTCGGGCGAACCTTGCACGGTCCGCAGTCCTATTCCCATTCCAGAGGCTGGGAGGGTCATTTAGCTAAGAGCACACATCCAACGCGTGGCAGAGTTGGGACCCAAGGCCTTTTTATCTTTCTTTTCTGACTCAAAGTGTATTCTTATACCACAGTACTGCCCTGCTGTCTCCGGAGTTCAGCTCCGGGACAGGGCTGCACCTGCTGGGGGGGTGGGGGAGGGGTACTAGGACGGAAGTCAGCGGCAGCGCACCACGCCCGGGTCTGCAGGTGTTCGGCTCCGGCTTTGCTACCGATGAGCCATGTGATTTGGGCTCTGGACCCTCTGGCACTCCGGAGGGGCTTGGGGTCATTGATCTGTCTTTATGGATCTTTACGATGCTGCCCCCAGTCGCCTTCTCCCCCTGGGTGCTGGGTTCTCTGACTTGCCCACACCTGCCCCTGCACACAGCGTGTCCAAGACAGCGATACCACTCTTCTGTGATGTTTCTGCTTCTCATCTGTGTAACCATGCGGCAGGACTGCAGCACCCCGTCCTCTTACAACCTATTCCATCATTTAAAACAAACAAAGAAAAATCAGGAAGGCTAATACGTTCCAAAGTTTAATCCAGCTGAAAATAAAACGAGGGTAAAATTAGGGCCTAGACATAAATAAGATGGCAAGACTGGGAGAATTCAGGGCATGCCGCATGTTCTACTTTTCTGGGTCCCTTCAAAGCCCAGCGCTGTGCTAGGCAGCCAAGATATAATATGTTTATAATGTCCTGTTAAATCAGCAAATGAATTGGAGATGTCCACATGGAACAAAGCCCCTTGGCCATCTTAGCTCCGGTTAAACAGAGAAGGAGACTCTGGAGCCCCACTGGACAGCAGAAACTAGGTCAGTTTTTGTTTCTGTTATTTACAGATGAATTCAATTGTACTCTCAACTGATCATTCTGATGGGTCTTGCTGAAGAGGGAATTACGTCAGTTACATACAAAACCCGGGTATTCTGTCCATCTCAGAATTAGTCTGATAAATGACCAGACATATGCAGTGATTGAATGACCTCAACAGGACAGGGAAAATAGACAGCCCGCACGTAGCATGTCCAAGTCTCACTTTCATCATTTGTTACAGAAAACAAACAACAAGACACACAAACAAAAGGATGGATGAACAGGAAAAAAATAATTATAATGATAATAAAAATAATAAAATAAGTGTCATTTTGGTGAGCTGCTACCAGGTCCTGGGCCTTCCCCACAGAAGAGCACATGTCCTCTTCCTTTTCTTTTTCTTCTCTTTCTTTCTTTTCCTTTCCCTCTGTGAAGGTTAATTTGATGTGTCGGCTTGGCTGAGCTGCAGAGCCCAGATGTTTGGTCCAAAATTATTCTGGATGTTTCTGTGAAGGTGTTTTCTTAGATGAGATTCACGTTTAGATGGCTGAACTTGGATTGAAGCAGATTGCCCTGCAGAGGGTCGACTGGCCTTGTCCAATCAGGTGAAGGCTTGAGCCGAACAAAAGATTGGCCTCCCTTGAACAAGAAGGAATTCTGCCAACAGATAGCCTTTGAAGTTCAACTTGCAGCTCCCACCTGCGTGTCCGGCCTGCAGGCCTACTCCGTCAGATTTTAGATTTGCCAGGAGTCTGTAATCACGGGAGCCAGTTCCTTAAAACAGATCCCTTTCTCTCTCCCCTGCCGGTCTGTTTCCCTGGGGAATCTTGATTACTATACCTTCCTTTCTTCTTTATTTCCCTCCTTCCCTCCCCCTCTTTTCTTCCTTTTAGATGAGGAAATTGGCTCAAGGAAATGAAGTAAATTGCCCCAGGTCTACCAGCCTGTAAGTAGGACAACTGGGACTGAATTTCAGGTCTGTCTCCCTCCAGAGGAGCCCCCACAGCCTTCCCAGCCCTGCTCCGTGCATTGTGAGGTGCTGTGCGAACAAGCAGGCCAATCTGGGGGCACGTCTGTGATTCCAGGACAGGTCTGGATTTTGTTTTTCATCTCTCCCTGTCGATACTGCACCTACGAGAGCTTCACTGCGTCAAAGCCTCTTCAGAGCCTCTGGGGCCTCACAGAGCCTGACATGTAGTATTTATTGTCTCTCTTCTGTTGTAATTTGCAAATAAAGCAGACATTTTATTAGTAGTAACATATCATGTCATGGAAAAAGGAAAAAAAGAATTGTGTTCTCTCCACCGGTCTGCTCCATATGCAATGCAGCCAAAGACCCTTCTCAATTTCCCAGGGCTCTCTTTTCCTTTCCAACCCCGCCTCACTTCCCAAACTCATACTCCCATCACCTCTTCAGAGGTGGTCTCTTTCTCTGCTCTGGCCAGCAGTGTACTGCTAATAGACCATTTTGCACAACACAGACAGGATTTGACTATCCTATCCCTTTCCCTCACTTCCAGGTAGACTTATCAATTTAATAATCATTCCTGGCCCAACCTTCTTTGTACAACAAAATCCCTCATAATCTATTTTCTGCCTTAATATCAATTCTCTTTTCTCACCAACCTTTCATCTCACCTTATCCTCTAGCCATAATACATAACAGCCATCCCCCACCCCAACCGAGGTAGGTTGCATTATTTTTCAAAATATTAAATGCCTTTTCTTTTTCGGTCACTCATGTGGAGCATTTAATCTAAACCTGGTTGTCAGTCTTGGTCACGTGATTTGCTTTAAAAGGTAGCAGGAAGTGATAAGGGGCACTTCTGACCCATATGCCATTCTATCACTTGTCCTGTGGCAAGAGGTCCACATGTCCCAGGCAGGGGATGCATCTCCAGCCTGCATTCCAGAATAAAGATGGTGTGGAGCAACCCTAAATCAGTCTGTGACAGTCAAGTGAACGGAGTCCAAAATCCAGGGGCATTATAAGTTGCTAAGATTTTAGAGTTGTTTGCATCACATACCATAGTCTATGCTGACTCAACCTTCTCTTACTCTGAATTAGGCCACCCTTCTCTTAGGGCTCACTGTGCCATGCACTCTCTTTTTATTATAGCGCATATCACATTAAATAACGTTTGCTTTTTACATACTCTTCTTCGCTATTAGCTGGAATAAACCTCAAGGGCAAGAGTTTGTGTGTTTGCTTACCCCTGAATCTCTAGTGCCCAGAACAGCCTGGCATTTGGAACATGTTGTCCAAATGCACTGAATCAAGCTCTTGACCCACAAATCTTGCTTAAAGATGAAGTCATTGAATTAATAGGAATTGAATAAATTATTAACAAAACCTAGGACCAGAGAGCTGTTGAGTTTGTAACTAAGATCAGAAAGGGATGCTTTATGGAAACAAGCAGGGCTTGCCTTCCCCAGTAAGTAGAAATTGTGGTGTATAGTACTAAGGTGAAAACTCTAAACATGATGTCAGGGTCAGTATGGGACAATTCAAAATACTCTCCACTGAGGTCCTGGGCTCCGTGGATTCACGTCTCCTTGGCATTTGTCAAGCAGAAAGACAACATTCACAACATTCTTGCCTTTAAAGGAAGAAGGGATTTGATTATTGGACAAAATATGTAATAAAAGGATGTCAGCTCTCATGGAGTCAGTGACTCGTAGGAGCCTTACCAGCACTCTTCCTCCTGCCTCAGCTGGGCTGAGGTGTCAATTACTGATATATGCCATTAATTCTGCTTCTTTTAGCACAACGTCCCTTACTTTGTTCTAATGTTCTCCTGAGACCACGAATTTATATTACCCATGTATTAATAGAGGATAAGACACATCAGATATGTGTAAAGCATCCACAAGAAGACAAATTTCTTGAAAAATTAAACCCAAGTAAACATACAAGAATGGATAACTCATTCCTTAATTAGAGTAGATGGTCACTGTAAAAATGAATATTGGTGGGCGCCTGGGTGGCTCAGTGGGTTAAAGCCTCTCTCTGCCTTCAGCTCAGATCATGATCACAGGGTCCGGGGATCGAGCCCCGCATTGGGGGCCGAGCAGAAAGCCTGCATCCCCCTCTCTATCTGTCTGCCTCTCTGCCTACTTGTGATCTCTCTCTGTCAAATAAATTTTAAAAAATCCTTAAAAAAATGAATATTGGTGCATTCTGGGGCTTGGTCATCTGTCAGTAACATTGCCTGAGCATCCTTCCTTGTATAAGAATTGGTCATTATTAAGAGGATATCCTAAATCTTCTTTTCTTTAGTTTTGCCATCTGCTTTCCCACAACATAAGTAGTTAGAGACAAGTGTACTTTTGAAATTAGCAAGCCCAAACACCTCATTTGACTTGGATCAAGTTTGAAAAAAATGACCCTTCAAGGTCAAACAGTGAAGTTATTGTCATCAAAGCCAGGACTAGAACCAGATTAGTTTGTGTCTTAAGCTTTATTTCACTCCTTTTTTCCTTCATGTAAAAGTACTTTTTTGAAGGACTTATTGAAGCGTTTCAAAGACAGTCAAGGAGGTTCTATCAGGTTTTTTGGTAATTATGGAAATGATTTCATACTAACCTCTAAGTTGATTTATTTGCCTTGTAACTCACGGTCCATACATCACCAAGGGGTACAGCTCTGGAGCAGAAGGAATTGGAAAGACCTGGGCTCACCCCTTGGCTCTCTCCTGATCGCTGCAAGTTCTCTGACAAGTCACAGAACACATCAGAGCCTCAGTTTCCATTTCTGTTCAACAGGTGAAAGCTACCTATCCATTGTGAGGATTACATGAGTAAGTGCCTCTGGAACAGAGAAGATGCACAGTGCTGTAAGCCATTATCATTTCAGATGTGCTGTTATACACAGGGGGTTCAAATAAATTAACATCTCTCTGTTCAACAAGGCCAAGTATAAGCTTAGAATTTCCTGAATACATAATTTCATTGTTAAGCATAATGTTAGTATGTGGGATTTAAAAATACATATTTTTTCCTTTCCTCATTAGTTATAGCATGTGATTTCTCAGTAAAAACAGTTCCTTTGTGACTTTCTTGAAATCACTGTGATTTGCTAATAAGGAAATATACTCAAAGTCTACCCAAGGTCTCTATTTCCCAACACTCAGGGTTGCAGATTGTGGGCATAATCACTGGGGCTCTCATGCTAATTGTCCATCCAGTTTCCAACCTAAACTGATGGACAGAACAACACATGCAAGAAAACAAACAAAATAAAGTCTTGTGAGGTTTTGTTTTTTTTTTAGGTTTATGTTTATAAAGGCTTTAATTCCAAAAGACATCATGACAAATTCCAATGTAGACCAGAAAAAAAAAAAAATGTGGTTGTTCAGCCAAAACTCAGTCCTGATTGACTGACTGATGCATCCGTTTGGCACACAGTACCGACCCTGGGCTCAAGAATAAATTGGAATGTTTCTGGGCTCAAGGTACTCTCTGGTCGGAGAAGGTTGGAAATGCATCAGCAAGTGAATACAAAGGTACGATCTAGAGTCTTTTATGGAAATCTGCACAGGGAGTAGAATGTAATTCTTGGGGGGACAGGGGTGCAGATAATAGGTCAGGAAAGTCTCCTTAGCAGGCATTGAAGGCCAAATAGATGTTTGCCGGGTGAGCCTGGGTGGAAAGGAGTGGATGGTCACTCTACAAAGAGACCAGTATGAGCATAGACATGAGACTACAGAAGAATTTTGGGAGTACGAGACGGATCCTGATGTCTAAGATGGTGTAGGATAATGGTGAGAGGGAGGGGAGATGAGAATCGGTGAGCTGAAAAGCTGGAGAAGCAGGTTCAAGTCTTCAGAGTAAGTGAAGATGGGGACCCAGAGCAAGAGAAGAGAGTGGTGATGGTTATAAGAGAGAGTGACATAATGGGACATGTTCATGCAAGGGAAGGAGAAGCCTGGGATGATTCGGATTTTGAATTGGGTCTGTTGGCAACTTGGTGGCATGTGACTAAGGAAGGAAATCTAAGAGAAAGATACTTTTTGATTGATACTTCCTTTTGATTCCAAGAAACAAAATCACTTCTTATTCATTTGTAATTGTGAACAAATGTAAAGGCGCTTCTTGGCTGGTGGTTTCTGATGCCACAGAAGAACACTTGACCCTGTGTAAACTCACTAACCAAAAACTTGTGGATGGTAGGAGAGAGAAGCATAGCTAAATGGGGAGAGAGAAAAAAAAATTAAATAAATGGAAAAATGTAATCTGTGAAATGAGATAGACTCAGACTCAATTCCTGGTTGGACCACAAACAACAGTTTTACTTTGAAGACAGTTTTTTAACTTCTCTCAGTCACATCAATATATGTGGCTTAAATTCTATTTAATTCTAATTAAATAGGCTAAGGGATGTAAGTGCTGAAGCAGTCAATGAACTCCCCACCTCTTCCTTCCCTTCCACTCTTCCTTGCTTCTGTTGTGTTTGATATAACCCAGATTCCCAGGCTGAGAGGGAAGGAACGTAATGTCTTCCCACTCCCAGATAACTCCCTCCTCTCCTCGTCCTCCTCTTCTTCCTTCAGCAATCTCTAAGTGATAACGAGCACTCACTACCTTCTACCAGATGGGCTTTCCTCCTCTCAAATCTCCCTCTGCTGATGTTCTCTCTTGCATTCTGTGTGCTTGCTCTCTCTCCAGCTCTCTCACACACTTAAGTTCCTGATTTCCTCTGACAGTTTTATCCAAATGTATAGCATGCTTGTGTTCCCTTCAATCTAGAAAAGACCAGTCAAAACAAACCTGCATTTCCCTTCATCTTGCTGCTTCTGTGTCCTGTTTTTCCTCCTTATCATTTTGTCTCAAGCACTGCTATGCTAATAATATGCTCTGGATATCACTTCACACTTATCCCTCCTGTATGTGGGTTCTTCACTGAACTAGAGATGTAGTGGAGTCTACTGCTACCCTCCCAGCTCAGACCTAGAAGGGGAAACCATCCAGAGTTTTGTTGTCCCAGAGCTACAAAGGGGAACCATGACACAAAATGTCAGGAGGCAAATCTGAAGGAATCGGAATCAGAGAAAACTGGAGGTGGCATCCACACTAGGCTGAGAAACCAGGAAAGAGTGGCCATGGGAGGAGAAAATGGCACATTTATATGGGAATTAGGTTACAGTAGTAGATACTGAGTAGTTGCCTGAAATAGCAACTGTCTACTTTTTTTTTTTAAGACTTTATTTAATTGTCAGACAGACAGAGAGAAAGCAAGCATGCGTTAGCTGGGAAAGTGGCAAGCAGAGGGGAAAGCAGGCTCTCCACGAAAGAAAGAGCACAATGCAGCTCTCAATCCCAGGACCCTGAGATCATGACCTGAGCCAAAGGCAGATGCTTAACTGACTGAGCCACCCCAGTGTCCCATTACTGTCTACCTTTTATTATTATTATTATTATCATCATCATCATCATCATCATTACCATCATCATCAGGCAATGGATCCCTTTTGAGAATAAAATCTTATAGACAACAAAGTATGCAAAGCCCCTACAGGGCTTTATCTGACACTGGTGTGGAGAGCAAGGGCTAGAGCAGAACAGAGTCTCCCCATGCCCTCACCCCTGGGCACCTTTTCCTCCATCTCTCCTCTTCCAAATATCTATTGCTTTTACCATGGGTTCTTTTCTCCATGCATCCTTCCTCTGTGTTCGCTATCCTCTGTTTTCCTGCTTTGGTGGCAATGTACTGCTCTGGTTACTTTCTGTTTCTCCATTCCTGCCATCCTACTCTTCTCTGTACTCTTTACTCACTCCATTTGGCCCATATCCCATGGCAACAGGTACCAGAACTCAGCCCCCTTTCCTCTCCCCCTTTTTCCTTCTCTGCTGTGGAGAACTCACTCAGGCTATCACCCCTACGGGAAGATGATCCACACTTAACATCCCTGATACTGAACCAGCCTGAGGGACTGACGTCCATAGAGCACCCAGTATCTCATGACTCAGCACATCAAACATAAAACCCAATATCTGTCCCCAGACATTCCCCACTTTCTCCCATTGGACTTTCTCTCTCTGCTGTTTCTGTTTATGCAGACCTGCCAACCAAACTTGACCTCTGCCTCTGCCCAGGTTGCTACAACAATCAATGGACTGCTGCCTGATCTTTTTTCAGAATTCTTCCCTGCTGTGACATCTTGTCTCCACCCCCAGTGCCTCTGTTGGTCCCAGCTAGAGTCATATCATGGTCTGTCCTGTCTACTACCTTTGAGCCCAAGCTTCTTCTCTCCCACCATGTGCTAATAGTCTGACATTCTACAAATAATGGATTCCAACTCAGGGAAGATTAGTGAGGCTTCCATAGCCACCTGCCATTTAATTGGCAAAGCCACACTAAAACTTGAATTTTCTGCCTCCAGATTCTATGTTCTACACTTAACATTTCTGTAATTGGGACATTTCACGTAGTTATGCACAGACACCGGAAAAGGTGGGCTTCTGCATTGGAAATGGGCAAAGAATAAATACCAAGTATATTTGCTTAAGCTGCTGTGTGAACGATAGGGCTTATGAGGAAATGGAACCAAAATGAGCCTTGTGGAAGGGCCTCCAGTATGATGCTAACAACTCTGTGCCAGAGACACCATTCCTCTGACCCTCATTCATTTTATAGTTGAGTAACTTCAGACTCAGAGAAGTTAAGAAACGTTCCCAAGGTCACCCAGCAGAAGTGGAAAAAGACAATATCCTATCCCATCTATCTCTGAAACTGGGTCCTCCCCAGTCCATCATCTCCTTGAAGGCTGGAAACTGTAACACACACACACACACACACACACACACACACACACACACAAACACACACACACCCCTTTGTACCTCTGTCAGTAGTGAGTAAAAGGTACCTAGTGGATTCATTTAAAGATTAATGGATTAAATCACCATATCTCTTTCTTAGGATTTAAATCATTTCTCCTGATTCTTATGCTGCACCATGTTTTCCATGCTGTGTCCCTGGGATAACCTTGTCAGAAATGTGTCTTTTCAACAGTATAATAACCTCACCTCGTCCCTCTCTAAGACACTGTGCTGAGCAAAAGTCAACTTGCACATAGCTGGGCTTTAAAAATGTGTGCTCATGTTGTTTTTTTCTTCTCTCACTTCGGCTGCAGAAACCCATCTGCATTGTGGAGTTCAAGGTCTCAGGTAGGTTGAATGGTCCAATCTTTCATCCCCGGCTCACTAACTGACCTGGAGCAGAAGCCAAGATGCACCTAATGCCTCCAGCTCCTGAGCTGATAGGACTTTCTCCAACCTCCTCTGGGAGTGAGTTCCTGCCAGTCAGCTCATTTATATCCTACAAGATTCTGCCTCTGTGTCTTTTTAACTTGGGGGAAAAAAAATGAGTGCCTTTGACAGTCGTTCTTCCCTGATGAAATGTCTGATAAGCTGTCTCACCTAGACAAAAAGTTATTTTATCATAGTGTTTTACAAATATGGAGAAAGTTGTCAAGATTCAAATAAAAGTGGTGTCTGGCTCACCAACTTTGACATCCCAGGGTTGCTGATTTGGCATTAAGAGTGTACGTGTTAATCACCTTCCCACAGGGCTGGCAGCTTGAATATGCTCCCCACATTGTCTGTGAAGTGCAGTCCTGTGGGTGGCTAGAGCCAGGACAGAGGACAATGGAACACACCCAGAAGAGAAAGAGGCAGGGTGGCCTTGACGGGAGGCTGGGGTGGGGGGCGTGGCCAAGCAACCCCCTTCATGGCAGAACAGCATAAGGCAAAGAGACTGTCAGTCTCAGACTTGAGTTCAAATCCTGTATTAACTTACTCACTAACCTTGGGCTCTTATGAAACGATCCCGCTTCAAGTTTAAAAATCTATTTAAGAGGGAAAAGAAACTATCATTTGTGCAGAGCTGTGTGTCAGACACCCTAGTAGTCACACGTTTACAAATATCACCTCCCCACGTCCTCACAAATCTACAAATTAGAGATTGTTTGCTTTCTGTTTCAGATCATTGATTCTTTTTTCCTTTTAAAGAATTATTTATTTATTTTAGAGAGATTGAGAGAGAGAGAGAGAGGAGAGAGGCAGAGGGAGAGGGAGAGAGAGAAACTCAAGTACACTCAGCACTGAACGTGGATCCCAACCTCGTGCTTCATCCTATGACCCTGAGATCATGACTTGAACTGAAACCAAGCGTCAGACGCTTAACCAAGAAGCCACCCAGGTGCCTCTCAGACCATCAATTCTTAATTGTGTATATCTATATCTATGTCTATATCTATAATGAGCAAGATTCAGGAGACCTGAGCTTATTGAGCCCTTCTTGGGGTCATGCACTGTATCAGGAACTTTATATCTTTATATCCTTAGGTTATTCTTAAAAAAAAAAAATCTTTTGCTATGGTAATAATACTTGATATGAGAAATACTCTCTTTGAATTACTAAACGTACAATACATTATTGTTGACTATAGGCTTATGCTACACAGTAGATCTCTATAACTTATTTATTTCCCTGAACTGAAACTATATGCCTATTGACTGGTGAATCTCCATTTCCCCCTCCCCCAGCCCCTGGCAACCACCATTCCATTCTTAGAGTCTATGCATTTGCTGTCTTAGATGCCTTGTATGCATGGACTTGTACGATATTTGTCCTTCTGTGACTGGCTTATTTCCCTTGGCACAATGTTCTCAAGGCTCATCCATGTTGTCATGTGGCAAAATTTCCTTCTTTTTTATGACTGAATTATATTCCATTGTGTGAATGTGCCACATTTTCTTTATCCATTCATCCTTTGATAGACACTAAAGTCATTTCTATATTTTGACTGATGGAAATAGTGTTGCAATGAGCACAAGGGTGCTAAAATTTCTTCAGTATCCTAGTATTTACATCAGACGTAGAGGCAAATAGAATGCCTAATTGTAGAGGAAAAGACAAATATTTCAAAGCACTGCATCTCTAGACTGGAGTTACCCAGTCAGCAGTGACCAGGTGGGAACTCACACTCCAATCCGGCTACCTCTAAAGACTCAGCCCTTCAAGTCCCTAGCCACCAAGCTTTTATTCTCTTATCGTCTCTTCTAGGGCTCTTGAAGCCATTGAAAATGTCTCATCATTTTGATTAAAGATATAATTTTATAAGTCACATCTGTCAATCTTCATTAAAATCTAGAAAATTCCAGTTTGTGATACTGAATCAGTAGCAAAATTTATAGTAGCTTATTTTTTTAACTTAATTATGCTAATTGCTATTTCTAAGCATAATTAGCATTTTGAATTATTTAGTATAATTACGTCAAACAACATGTTTAATTTGTCATGTCAAGTATAATAATTAGTAATAATTCTTGAAAGGATGTCATTACAAGTTTGAGGTATTTACAGGGTGTAATTATGTCAAATGTGATAATACTAAGGAGTAAGACTAAAGCTTATAGAAAAAAGTTGTTGCAAATATTTTGAAAGTTTAATGTTGTGGCCATTTTAAATGTTTTTTTTTTTTCCTCAAAATAATTCAAACTTGTCATGGTTGCTAACAAATTAAGAGAATAAAAACAAGGTCTCGGATTGTTGCTCATCTAATATTTAATCCATCAAATGTTGCCACCACCAGCCCCTGCTTTTTTTTTAACTCCAGAATGAACAAAAATAGTTTTCCATATTAAAGAGTTATACTTGAAATATTACTCTGGGGAAATAAAGATAATCCAGAAATAAGTGGATTTCTTCCAAATATGGAAAGGAAATATCAGGCTAAAGTAAGAGGTGAGTGAAGTTACGAAGCCCAGCTATTTCTTGGCTGTGTGACTTGCCAACTCAACTGACATTTAATTTTCAATAATTTTTGCTATAGGAGGGGATAACGCATCCTGTTGCAGAGGGAAGTGAGGTGTGGCTAAACTACTTTCTAGCTCTAGGTGGTCTACCAGTGCACGTTGCTATCCAGATAGTCCTGGCATCATCAGATTCGGCATCAGGAGAAAAGAATGACAAGCGGTTCCAGTTCTGCCACAGGTGGAGGTGAGCTGCTTACTAGCTGGGTGGTCCTGGACAAGCCATTTTACTTCTGAGCTCTGGTTTCCCCACCTATAGAATGAAGGAAACCATACAATATTCAAAAACACACTGAGGACAAAATGAGGTGATGAGGATAAAAAACATCTAACTTAAGGTCATCCACATGATTTTCACTAGATGAATGTTTGAATTTGCATTGAAGCAGAGCCCAGGGACCGCATACTAGAAAAGTTGGAACAAGACTCTTGTTTCCCTACATCCCTTACTCTCCGGTTGCTTGGAAGATGGAGTGAATATTGTGACTGAGTCCGGCCTTTGGGCTTAGCCACCCCTGACCTAGAATCCCAGCTTTAACTACTTACTTACTTAACGTTTAAATAACCAAAGGACCCTCCACCCCTTCAACTTTGTACAGTAGCCCCTTGTTATCCTTGGAGAGGATGCTCCAAGACTCCCCATGGATGTCTGAGGCATGGATAGTACCAAACCTCATATGTAATGTGTCTTTTTTTTTTTTTTTCCTATACATACATACCTAGGAAGAAGTTCAGTTTATAAGTCAGGCACAGTAAGAAATTAACAACCTTAATAGTAAGAGAGAACAATTGTGACAATATACTGTAAAAGGATTTACACGGAAGTGGTCTCTGTCTCTCAAAATATCTTATCGTCCAGTGTTCATCCTTTTTTGATGACTTGTGATGATAAAAATGCCTCGGTGATGAGATGAAGTGAAGTGAATGACATACGTGTTGTGACATAGTGTCCAGAAGGAGTCATCTGCTTGTGGGTAATTGAGACCATAAAAAGCAGAAGAGTGGATAAGGGCACACTCCTGTAAGTCTTTGGAACAGGGAGAGGAAAGGGATAGTTTGTAACAGAGGAATTGTCCTCCCTCTCAACCAAAACTGATAGGGCAAAATTTTTTTTTTTTTAAGATTTTATTTATGTATTTGACAGGCAGAGATCACAAGTAGGCACAGAGGCAGACAGAGAGAGAGGGAGGAAGCAGGCTCCCTGCCGAGCAGAGAGCCTGATGCGGGGCTCGATCCCAGGACCCTGGGATCATGACCTGAGCCGAAGACAGAGGCTTTAACCCACTGAGCCACCCAGGCGCCCCTGATAAGGCAATCTTTTTGCTATTTCTACTATTTAAATGATTTTGCATTAGATGGTTTTATGTATCTGTGGGTGTGTGAGATTCACACTTGGAATCCCGAGCTCTGCAGAGCCAATTGCATCTCTAGGGGCTTGTTAAGCTGTACCTGCACATGGCAAGGCTACTGCCCACCCCACATGTGACCGACAGACATCTGTCTGTTGAGATCTATCATGGGCACTGCCTTTTCTGTGGGATCTTTCTCTAACCTTGTTCCTCGAGGTAAAATGGGTCACTCCCTTCTTTGTGGTCCTAATTCATTTGCAGCACGGAGATCTATGATAATATCCATTTAACATGCTATTATAGATCTCTGTTGTCCTTACTTGCTTGGTCCCTTCCATTGAAATAATTGAAACTCTCCGAGGGATAGAGCCTATGTCTTGAATATTTGATGAATGTTTGTACATTCCCCAGGATCTAGCATTGACAAATTATATGGTAAGAGTTAATCAAAAACTCACCAGATGAGTTAATAAATGAATAAGCATTGGCGTCGGGTCTAAAATGAGAGTGAGCTAATAGTAATAGAAAATGCTTAGGATTTAAATTAAAAAAGAAATGGCTAAGTTAACGTTCACTCATTCTTTCATTTATCAATTCTACAATTACTTATTGATCATTGGTTAAGAACCAGGGCCTTGGCTAGGGTCTGGGAATGCATCAAGAAATTCATTTAACACAGATACATTTTCCTTATGTTCCAGTGCAGTAGTTCTCAGGGTGTGACTGAGGAACCACCTATATCAGAAACCAGGCTGTGAATAAACTTCTGATGCGCTAAATTAGATTATCTTGGTATGGGCCTTGGGCTTTCCATTTGTAACAAATACTTGATTCTTAATAGTTTTTCAAGTAGGAGACTTACTGAATTACATGTTGACTCAGTTATACACTAAGTGTATGAACTTGGAGTACTTAGCCATCATCTCTGAACCTTGATTCCTTCATCTGTAAAATGGGACTGGTACTAGGCATCATGGAGATTAGTGGTAAAGACTGTAAGTCCTCTCTTTAAGGTCCCTACTAGGTGCTCAGGTAGGCTTCAGTGATGGTTTCAAAGGTCATGATTTTACAGACACCTGTGCTCCTGGGAAAGGCATGACCCTGAGGTTTTCTTAAACCAAGTCTTGGTTTAACCATAGAAGAAAAGTCTCCACTTAAAATGAAAGACTTCTCACTTAAATGCCTATGATGGTAAACGTTATAATACATGTCTTTTACAACAATTAAGAATTAGAAAAGTAAAAAGGAAGCAATGCTAAATAAAAGAATGACTTGTCAGGCCAATCAGTTTTTTAGTTTTCCTAGAGGTCACATAAAGTTTCAATGCCAGGGAATTTTCGATTTAATTGGACGATAATTTACCAAGTACCCACCCAGATGTACATGCACAAAAATATGGGGTGGGGTTCTTGACTTCCAGCAGTTCATAATTACATCAGGGTACAGATGCACGTGTTACTGGAAGTTGGTTGTACAGGGACAAAGCCTGACAAGCCTACCAGATCCCAGAGAAGCAATATAGAAATTAGGATGGCAGTAAACTGCTTTCACTCCTCTGTTAGAAAGACAAAGAGAGGAGGTGGTGCAACTAGCAGCAGAGGACTGGGGTCACCTGGGGTCACCTGGCAGGAGCTGAATCCAGGATGAGCTTCCCTGGGGGAGCTGAAGACACAGAACAGACAGAAGGTGCTGCTGTTGGGGACAGATTTTGAGACAGAGAGAAGGAAAAAAAATGTTCTGGCTTTGCCCTTCTCAGCCTCCCATCTCTTAGCATCCCCTCGTGTTGGTTGAACCCAAGCTGAAACAGCTGCACAAGGACCTGGGAAATGGGGATGGAGCCAGAACTCCTGCCACCAAAGCAGGGGAGGGCAAGGATCAAGTCTGCAAGAAAAGTGCAACACTGACAAGTAATGGAGAGTCAGTGCAAGGAGGTCACACTAGGTGCTGGGACAGGAGTGGATAGGCAGAGAAAGAGACAGACAGAGAGGGGACAGTGGTATCCTCCTGTAGGAGACAGGCTGGCTGCCCAGGCACAGACTTGTATTGGGACAGAATGAGATGAGATCACCGTGGTTTGGCATCCTTTGTACAGATTTCCCAGCTGAGATGTTGCATTTTGCCGAAGCACCCTTTAGTGATCAGACTCAGGGTTCTCAAACCAGCCAATCAAATCTTCATGCGACAGAAGCATAAACCAGGCTCTCTTGCATCTGGTGTATGCTGAGAAACACCCTCATGTCTACTGTTCCTCTAGTCTCTCCATTTAATGACAGGTGCTGGGGAAGCTAGATTGTAATGAGAAGCTGTTCTGTGAGCCTAGAACCAAGCTGAGGAGGACATTGGAGAATCTTCAAACGTAGTGTAATTCAGCTACATCCCCTCTGTAGGACTGCTTGCATCTCATCTTACTTAGACACACCAAGTACAAGAAACACCATCATCTTATGAACCACCAGGAAGCAGGAGGAGGAGCAGGACGAGGGGGAAATGCAGTCATTATATGGTAACTAGATGCTTCTTTATCACTCCCAATTTTCATTTTAGACTTATTGAAAGAGCCATGTTTTGAAATGCTTATTTATCCATTTTACACTCCAGTGTAGTTAACGTACGGTTTTCTATTGGTCTCAGGTGTACAGTATAGTGATTCAGCAGTTCCATAGTTGACTCAGCACTCATCACACTTAGTGTACTCTTAATGCCCTTCGCCTGGTTCACGCATCCCCTCTCCCCTCTGACAACCTCCAGTTTATTCTCTCTAGTGAAGAATCTAATTTTTTTTTGTCTTTTTTTTTTCCTTTGCTCATTTGTTTCTTAAATTCCCCACATGAGCAAAATCATATGGCATTTGTTGTTCTCTGACTGGCTTATCATAACCTCTAGATCCCAGATGCTATTGCAAGTGACAATATTTCATTGTATAGATACACACGCCACATCTTCTTTATCTGTTCTTCTTTGGATGGACACTTGAGTTGCTTCCACAACTTGGTTACTGAGAATAATGCTATAAAAAAACATAGTGTGTGTGTGTGTGTGTGTGTGTGTGTGTGTGTGTGTGTCTTTTTGAATTAGTGTTTTTCTTTTCTTTGGGTTAATACCCAGTAGTGGAATTACTTGACACATGGTAATTTTATTGTATAGAGTTCTAGATACAGAAGCGAAAACCATGTGAACAGTTAAGTCCAAGTTGGTGAATGTTCAGTTAGTGACAACTCCATTAACATCGTCTCATTGGCAGTGATTTTAACACTCTCTTACTTAAGATGCATGTGGATTTATTATATGTCAAAAAATAAAAACAAAGCCCTACAGATTAGACATGAGATCAAAAAGGTAGCTTCAAGAGATAAGAACAGTTCTCTATGCTTTTCTTTTTTTTAATCAGGTAGAGGTGATTTGTGTTACATTAACTTGACCTTGCTCTTCCATTCTCTTTGACTCCAATCTGCAGGCAGATAATTCTCTGCCCATGTGGAAGAATTCAGTACAAACAGTCCAGTTCCATTTTCCTTAGGCAAACTCATACTTGGATATCTGCGATCAGATGGGGCATCTTTAAATCCCCCAGGCCTTTGTTTACAGAATTGAATTTGAGCCATCATGAAAGGTGACTTGTAGCACCCATTGCATTTCAAATCTTCAGATCATCTTTTTTATTGTCATCTGGAATTTCTGGGGTGCCTCCATCAACCACATAAAGAGAGATCTGTTTCGTATTTTTCACTAGCGAGTGTCTTATAGTCTAAAACATTTTTCTTCTCACGTTTTCTTATTTGACCCTCACAATAAAGTTGTAAGGAGGACAGGCATCTAATATGGAATTGTTATCCTTTGGCAGATGAGGAAACAAAGAATCTGCTCTTCTTTCCGCTAGCTGCCTTGATTGCATGCCCACGGCCATACCACCCCGAAGGCGCCTTATCTCATCTGCATGCCTCTTGAAAAACAACTGGGTAGAATATTGTCTTAAAACATAAACCAATTACTCTATCTGGTTGTCAAACCAAATCAAGTGGTAATCTGTTACGTTACTGGGTCAGAAACAACAAAACAAAACACTGGTTATGTTGACTGTGTGGGAATTATCAAAGATTATGCTGGTCCCTGCCGTGAGACCTCTGTAAGTGATTGTCAAAAGCAGTTTGACTGTATGTCACTTTCTATCTAAATTTGTTTTGTAATCCTAACTCCACATGATATATGCCTTGACTATATGTCACCAGAGAGACACAGGCTAGGCTTCATGGGGTGGATGCGTTATCCTGGACTCGCTCGCTGAGAGCTGAGTTGCCAAGCCCTTCCCATGCGTTACCTCCCGTCCTTCCGGCGATGCTTTCTGCTAGATATTTTTATTCCCATTTGAAGAGGAGATGCAGGGTAGGAA
This sequence comes from Lontra canadensis, assembly GCF_010015895.1. Lineage (NCBI taxonomy): Eukaryota > Metazoa > Chordata > Mammalia > Carnivora > Mustelidae > Lontra > Lontra canadensis. The sequence continues at coordinate 8,883,921 of NW_022631026.1, read as the reverse complement.
ACCATCCTGCTCAGCATTGTTCGGCCAGGAAAGAGCAGAATGGGAATTCCCTCACTGATTCCCTGACCCCTGCTTTTCTATCTTTCTCACACCGATTCCCAGAAGCTACCGTGACACTAAGAGGCTTTGGTTCTCTTCAAGACTTGGTCTGGAATCCACTCCTGAAGCCTCTAAGAAGGTTTCTCTTCTACCCAGTGGAAGTTGGGAATCCCAATTCTACCACGTGCCAGTCTGCCTCCTAGCAGGGAAGGCTGGTGTTGAGCCCACAGGATGGGGCATTGAAAGTAGGCACAAACCAGAGATAAAGCTGTTGACCAGATTGTAGTTCCTAGTAGGTCTTCTGCTGAATCATCTACTGTCATGTACCCTCCCGGAGAACAAGGGTGAGGGGGGACACGTGGGGTGAACAGTTCTCTCTATTATATGCCTGTTGCATTGGGTTCCACATTTAACGGGGCTGGCAGAAGTGTGTGGATATCAAATCTATTTCCTTTCACTGCAGTTTGTTGAAAATATTCACTTTTAGGTCACCTCTCTTTATCCTTAACTACACCTACCGGCCAGGCTTTGCGCCAAAACCTGCTTTGACTTCAGGGGAGAGATTTGCTTGTAAATTCTGTTTATGTGTGAGAGAGATGGTTTATCATTCATACTCTTGAAAGATACAATGAGCTTGCCAGGCTGATGGGTGCACGGATGTACCAGAAAGACCAGAGATTCCATTGCTGACACATGCAAGTGTTATAGATCCCAGAGCTAGAGCCAAGATTAGAGGTAAGTAAGACAACCCCTTTCCCCTTTCCTGGAGAAAAACAAACTAGGGTCCCTGAGATGGTAGCTTGCACAGGCCCTAGATTGAGTAGGCATTTACTTGGCATACCAGGGCTGCTCCAGCCAGAAGTCCATCCTCATGCCCCATGCCAACCAGAGTGTATTTCTTACTGTGAATCATAGAAATTTCCACTTACCACTATCTGCTTTTGTGTTTTTGTGGCTGCAAAATGCCCCCATTTTTTCTAACCATCCTCTTTTTGGACTGATGACCTCCTGCTCTTTCTTCAAAGTCCAACTGAAATGCTATTTTCTTCCCTGGATGCTCAAGGGGCAAAGCTGTTGGCCCTTTCCAATGGGCTCTCGCCAGCACTGATTTATATATATATATATTTGCTTCTAGCAATCTTGCTGTCATCTTGCATCGGTTCAAACTTGTCCCTTCAGTTTACCGTAAGTTTTTTAAGGGACTTGTTCTTCCCTTGCTCCCCATCCCCACCCCTCGGGGCCTATCATAGTTTCCGGGGACATGGGAACCACTTAGCAAATCCTTGCTGACAAAGTGATCGTCATAGATTTAATTTATGTATTTTCTGCTTTGTTCAAAGACCTTTTAAAGCAGAGTATAAGGAAGAAGGAAAGTAAGGAAGGAGAAAAGGAAAAGAGAAACCAAGAAAGTGTAAAACAGAACTGTCCAGGGTCAAGAAGGAGAAGTTTGGAAGAAGTGAAAGATGGAGAACAGGACCTTGGTGTTGTGAAGCCTGCCTTGGGTAGCGTAAGGCTTGTTGATATCTCTCAGTGTTGGATGAATATGCAGAGACACAGGAAAGAAGCAAGTACCAGGGTTTGGTTTTATTTCTGCCCTGAGTCTGGCTTGGTAGGATGGGGACTCCCTGGCCTTTCCAACCTAAGTGCCCCACCCCATGATCAAATATCGAAGCCCTTCTGCACCTCCATTGGGAACAACCAAATCATGTGGCCAAAGGAAGCAAAATGCTTCCATCTTTCCCTCTGGTTTTAGTTGATAGTTGGATTTATTGCAGCTTTTCCATTTCTGTAGCTTCCTGTTCTGCCCATCTACCCTTAGGTCAGTTTCACCTGTGTGGTTTTAGAAGACAGCAGGGTCTTCCAAGTTTTGAAAAATACACACTAAGAAACTAAAAAGAGCTGCCTTTCCTCCCACTGTAAAATAGTTATGAGGGACACTTGGGTTTGGTGGGACTTTCCACTCTACGGAGTTCTGTTTGGCTGAGCTGTCACTGTTTTTCCTTCAGGCTGTCTAGCTGTGATACCAACCAGGACAAGCGTCACTGCCTCACATTCATAGCCTGTGGCTTATTTTAGACAATTTAATCAATATTTCTTCAGAAAAAAACTTTTTTAGTCCTTGGGAAATGTGATTTTTTAAAAGATTGATTGCACTTCTAAGTAGAACTGTTCTTAAAAACCATACTAAGTATTTTTATTTACAACAAGCTAAGCAAATGTATTTATAACAAAGAATTTGATAAGTTCTTGCAGATGTATATGCTCATGAAACCATCACTGCAGTCAAAATAATGACCATATCCATCACCCCCCCAAAGTTTCCTTGTGCCTGTTTGTCATCACTCTTTCTTGCTTCTCTCTTTTTCTCTTTTTAAAAAAGATTCTCTTCATTTATTTGAGAGAGAGAGTGGAGGGAAGGACAAAGGAAGGGGGAGAAGCTGAGCCTGATGTGGAGCCCCATGTGGGGCTGGATGTGGAGCCATATTCGGGGCTGGATGCAGGGCTCCATCCCAGAATCCTGGGATCAAGACCTGAGCTGAAGGCAGATGCTTACCCAGCTAAGCCACCCAGACTCCTCCTTCCTGCTTCTCTGCACCCCTACACTGCCATGCTTCCTCTGGCTGTATGTTCATTCATGGTTCTCAGAATAGTAACTAAATGGAATCACACGGCATACACTCCTTACGCTACGTTCTCTCCGCTGGCATCATTATTTTCACATTAATCCATAGCATAGCAATATTTTGGTCCTTTTCACTCCATTGTGTGAATATACCACAATTTGTTTATCCATTCACCTGTTATTGGCATTAGGATTATTTCCTCTTTTGATCTATTGCGAATAAAGCTGCCATGAAAATTTTTGAACATCTCTTTGTATGGACGTATGCTTTCCTTTCTCTTAGGGAGGTAAGTAGGAGTAGAATGGGTCAAATGGTAGATGTACCTATGATACCATCTCCTAACGTGGTTTCGCCATTTGACCTCACACCAGCAGTGTATAAGAGATTCATGTCCTCACTGACACTTGATATGGTCTTTTTTTTTTCTAATTTTAACAGTTTTAATAAAGGGGTGTAATGGTGCCTCACTATGATTTTAATTTGCATTCCCTTAATGATTAATGATATAGAGCTTATTTTCCATGTGCTCTTACCTTCTTCAGCCAAGAGCCATTCAAATACTTTGCTCGAGTTTTGTGGTACATATTGAGTTTTGAAGGTTTGTTACGTATTCTGGATACAAGTCATTTGCCAGATATGTACTTTGTAAGTTTTCTTCTCCATCCCTGGGTTTTTCTTTTTATTTTATTAACTGGGTCTTTCAAAGAGCAGGAGTTTTAAATTTTGATGAAGTCCAACTTATCAATTTGTTATTTTATAGATCCTGTTTTTAATGTCATAGCTTTGCTCAAGTCAAGCTCACAAAGGTTTTCTTCTAGAAGTTTATAGTTTTAGCTTTTGAATGTAAGTCAGTAATCTACTTTGAACTATTTTTGTATATGGTGCAAGACATAGATCTAAGCTTATCTTATTTTATTTTTGCATGTGGGCATCAAATTTCTGCAGCGTCATTTATTGGAAAGACTATCCTTTTCCTTCTGAATCGCTTCTGCATCTTTGTTGAAAATCCATTATCCAACTCTGTGTGGGTTAATTTCTTGACTCTGTTCTGTTCTATTGATCTGTATTTCTATACTTGCATTAATACCGTGCTATCTTGATAACTGTATCTTTATGTAAGTCTTAAAGTCATTTGTTTTCTGTCTCTTACTGATCCCTGTCTTTTGTTGCCTGACGTACACTTGTAAACCATTTTCTCATGTATTTTGTTAGTCTGACTTTTATTTTTTTCAAGTGAGAAGGTAATTCTAGTCCTGTTATTCCACTTTGGCTCAAGGTGGGAGATAAATTGTATTACTTTTGATCCACAGAATTACATCTTCAATATTAATGAAAGCCCAAGGGCAAACACAGTTTGAGATATCTTTGTTTTGGCACAACTTTCCAAAATTACATACATCTATATGCGTCTAGGATGAAAGGTAACAAGGATGTAAGTTCTGAACTAGATCTTTTTGGTCTTACCTGGGTCCAGTTATAGTGTCATTATGGTTAGTCCGAGGACAAAGCATTATTGATTTGTGGCATGTAAGGAATTGATCTTGCATCACGTTCAGTTCCAGCAATCATTAAAGGTGTGACGCTGTCAAGGTACTTATTTTGAGTCACTGGGGAAATGGGACACTTTGGAGATATGGAGCCAGAGAAGTCCGTGTGTCTCATAGAGATCTGGCCACCTTCAGGACCACATAGGCCACCTTCAGGACCACATTCACGGAAGGGGTTAACAAATGCAGTAGAATGAACAAATAGAGAAGGGATGTCTGACTACAAAATGATGAGGTTGGTTATATTCCCATACAGATGGAGAAGTCAGGTACGGTGGAAGGAGAGTGCAAACTTTGAACTCAGAGAGAACTGGGGTCTAATTCCAGCTCCCTATTGATCTGGTGGGTGAGAGAAGTTAAAATATCCATGTTTTGGTGTCTAACATTACCAACTTCCAATATTATTATGGTGATAAAATCAGTTATGTGTGTTATACACCTAACATAAAGCATGGCATCCATTAGGCATTGAATTAATGTAAATTCTATCTCCTATAGAGCAGATTACTAGGAAAGATAGAATCTTTGCATGGTTATTTCTCACAATATGAAAGGGACTAATTTAAGATGTGGAGAAAGAGAATTTACTATTTCTTCACTGATGCCAAATCTTTGAACTTTGAGATTTGATTTTTGTAAAGAGCCAAAAATCATTCAGACAAGGTAAGTAGATAAATGGAGTGACTTACCAATGGGGATACGAATAAATAAACACAAAAGAATGTGACTATAAAAATCGCATCGTACAAAGTCAAGTGTTTCATAAATAAACCATTCTTTTTGAAATCAAAAGTGTTCTAAGGATTGCCATACCATAGGAATAAGCTTTCTTCCCTCTTAAAGGTACAGCTTGGAAAGAAACACATTCGCATAGTTGTATAATTTCTGACCTACTAAAAACAAAGCAAAATAACAAAAAACAAAACAAAACAAAAAAACACAGTAAAGAAAAACTCTAATTTCATTACCACCTGGCCACATCTTTTATAATGTCTTATTTCAGTCTATGGTGTACTTTTCTACATACTCACTTGTAACCAGATGAAACAGAGGCCGAGATATTTTAAGTGACGTGCCTAAGGTCTAACTACTGGTAACTCACAGAGCTGAATTTCTACCCCAAATCATGCTCTTCCCACCATCTTACCCCCTCCTGTGTGTGTACCCTAGTCTAAAAACATCTTGTTTTCAGAGCAGAGTTAATATGGTCGATCGACAGAAAATACTAAGGGAAATATTTGGGGAAGTAAGTGATGCTACAAATTATTACTATTCTTCTTCTTAATTTTTATTCACAGTGTCTCCAGCTGGAGATAAGTGTGATCTGCAGGCGTTCTTGAAGCATGACTTCACTGTCATACGGCTGAGTCCCGGCAGCTGGGCAGTTGCTCTCAGTGACTTCAGAGAGATTCCCAGTCATTATCCCAGGAGTCTCCGTGGCCCAGGGGCTCCAAATGCAACAGGAATAGATTTTCCCACCTTTCTCAAGCAAATTCAAGTTCAGAGTGCTGGGATAATCCAGCTGCATCCAATTAGACTCCTTCAGACAGGCCAGGAGAAGGGCTGCAGAAAACACTATCATGCACTGTCTCCTCTCCAGGGGTGCTTCTGCTGCTCACTGGGCATAGCTGGGTGTGGAGAAGGCTCAGGCTCAGAACGCAGAGGTTCCTACAATGGGGGCATTGTTCTCTGGAGTGGGCTGTTTATTGCACTTTGAGAGCACTTACCCTGTGAGTCAAGAGGAAGCTGACCAGAGTTCCAAATCAGTGCTGCTCAGCCTTTCCTGACCCAGATTCACAAACGTGTGTTGGAAGAGCCATACACCTTTGAAGTCAAAGCAGGGCTATCCCTATCTCTGCCTGTGCTTATTATTATAAATTATCTAGGCAGATTTTGATGAAATATGGAAGTCTAATAAAAATGAGGTTATAAAGCAAGCAGCTGGACCTGTGTGAGGAGACATAGCATAGGTGAGTGTAGAGATCACAGAACCACTGGCTTTCCCAGGTTTCTTTAGATCTAAGCTGGAGAAACAAATCTTCATCTGAATTAGAACTTTGATAGGTTCCTTTTTCCCTGTGTTACCGAAGCCTGTAGGTCTCACCAATACGCCCTACTGGGTTCATTGTTTGGCCGTTTTTGCTTATCTCAGGGAGAAGGCATGCATGGACAGGCACGCCAAGTCATTATCAAGGCTCAATTTTACAGGGATAATCTTATATTTGCATTTCACTAGTCAATGGTGCTATTACCTCATGACAGTGGAATTAGTTACCATCAGATTAAATTGTTAACACTTCCAGATATCCAAATATAAACCCCCAAGTGTATCTCCTCAAAACCAACATGAAGATAATACATATTTTGGGGGAGATAGAGTCCAATATTCAGGTAGTTTCTTTGTTCCCTCGTTAATGTTAAAGACAGTTAGCCCAAACTAGCAAATTTAGCACATTGGGAAATGTTTTGGTGTTTAATTTTTAAAAAATGAAGTAGGTATTATTATCCCTACGATTTAGAAGAGAAAATTGCTATTCGGAAGGAGAAGTATGTACTTTGTAATTATCAGACCAGTGAACAGTAAGGCTCAAACTTAAATTTGGGGTTCCAAAGCATTTGGTGTATTATTTTTTTTATCCCTTGACAAATCAACAGATATCCTTTGGTAAGTCGAGAATGACGCATGAAGCAGGGGAGTCCGGGAAAAATCTCAGGCTATAGAAGTGTCCACCTATTTAGGAAGTGGGAAAAAGTATACTACAATTGATGGGCACCAGGAGTCATCCAGATATACCTATGTCCCATCCCTTATTCCCCAGTCATGGCTTAGGTCACCCTGGTCAAAATAGGTAACAAAACTCTGGTGAGGATTTTATGGAGATTAAATACGGAAACGTCTAAACTTGAGGTCAGGTGGAGCTGTTAGAGAGGCTCCAAGCTTGGAGAGGTCTCCATTCTTCCTTTTATGAATTTCAAGATGGGATGAGTGAAAGTCAGACTCCATCAGGGACTTTGTCTCTTGCAGCCATGCACAGAGAAATTGAATTGCAAATGCTCATGCCTTCCTGGTAAGGGACCCCTTCTTCTCCCTCAGGGGCTCAGGAGATGTTTGCTGAGCTGGCTTCCCTGTTCTTGTCCAGATCCACATTCACCCAAACAAAGCAGGACAGCTTTGGCTGTGGAACACAGGAGGGCTACCAGAGCCAGGAGAGCCCTCGTTGGTGGTCTGGCCTCAGCCATGTTTGTTGATATCTAGGCCATGATGTAAGACTCAGTTGTTTGCTTAAGTTTTTGGTGAGAACAGTATGTGGAGCTATACTTGTATCTTTTTCCAGTTCCTGACATTTGTGTTATTGATATCTGTTTCTTCCTCCCTTCAGAGCTACCTACATACAATGGAATGCTTTCATAGAGAGTTCCTGCTCTCCCTTCCCACTGCCTACTCCCTGGCTGTCCCACATCCTGGATGTCCCCTTCTTCTCTCCCCTCCTCTCCCCATGTAATCAGGTCTCCAGGATAAGGTAAGTCCTCAATGATGTTCCTAATTCCTAGTAACCTGACATGTCCCATATCACAGCTAACTCTGGTGAGTCCTGGTGTGGCAAGAAACCTGGAGTGCGGAATGGCATGTCCTGGTGCTGTCATCTTGAAGGAGGCAGGGTCAGAGTAGCAGTGAGCATGCTTATGTTTCCAGAGCTCGCAACGACCTGGTTGCTGCCCTTCTCCTGGATAGAAACTTCATTTCTTGCGTGGAGTCGGGGTCAGAGCTCATAAATATTAACATAGAGCATTCTCCAATGTTCTGCTTGCTAAGCTCCTGGCTCCTTCACAGGGTCAGTGGCTACAGACTCTACCCCAATGTTTCATGGACATCTCCAACTCAACAGGTCTAAATGTGAAGTTATCAGCACCTTGTCAAAGCTGCTTTGAACCCTGCATTCTCGATAGCCTAAAGAGTAGATGCATCATTTGCCAAGCCACTGGAGCCAGAAGCTCCTCTTCCCTCACTCCTCATCTGGTTAATCAGTTCCTCTGGCTCCTCTCATGTCTGCCTACAGCCTCTTCTGCTGTCCATCCGCACTGTCGTGTGCCTGTTCCTCCTCACACTACTTCTTACCTTCACAATTACTGTACATCCACTCACCACAGAAGCTGTAAAATCATGGTAGTTTCTGGGCCCCATTTTTGATCAATTAGAATTACAGAGGGTGGGACAGATTCTGGGGACCAGTATTGTTGAAACACTTATTGGGCCATTGTAATGCATAGCTGGAGCTAGAACCCATGGTCGAGTAATGCAGAGTTGGCCCTGTCACACCCACGTGGGTAGAGAGCAGCTCTCCTGCACTCCTACCTGACCTTGAAGCAGACTCCAACCCAAGCCCTCACCTTGAGCCATTCTATCATTGCCTGACTCCTGCCTTTGATCAGTTTCTGCCCCTTCCCCACTGATTGCCAGCTAAACTATCCTTTTTTATACCAAAGGCTGGTGGTGCTACAGGCTAAGGCTACTGAAGCAAAAGAAAACAAATCACCCTCCTATTTAATTTTTATTTCTATCTGGACATCTCCTAGCAGGTTGTATTTTGGAAAACCCCAGTCTGGGAGGTAGGGGACCCTGCTTCTGCCCCAGATGTGTCAACACTGTTCTGTGTGATCTTGAGTAAGTTGTTGTGTCTCACACTCTTGGCACCCATCTCTCATCTATAAAGTGAGAGAACTGGATTAGATGTTCTCTTCCATGTGAGTTACAAAATCTCATGATGATCTCCATCATTATGTGTTTCCCTCAGAGCTATTTGTGTTCCAGAACTTATTTCTTACCTTTAAGCATTTATTTTGTTCTGTAACTGGGCTTCGTCTGGCTCAGATTTTATCATAATTAGTCATTTTTGTCTGCTTTCTCTAAGATTGAGCCTGGCACAAATCAGTTTAGTTTTTGATAAATGGATTAAAGACTTCATGGTGAGAGAGAAAAAGAAGAGGAGAGAAAATGGGAGAGAGAGACAGACAGACAGACAGAATGAGGGAGGGCTTGATCCTAAAACTCCAAGGAGATACCTACCATGTGACAAGGACAAAGGGACCCTTGAGATTCACAGTCCTCTACACCTTTCAAAAAAGTACAACCATTGAAATTATCCTCAGTCCTAAAAATAAAGAAATGAGCTATTCTGGACTTTTTACTCATGTAGTACATGTTGGGACATGGGCTAGATCCTTAAGCCTTTCAATTCTACTTGCCTGTGGAACCCAACCCAGGACACTCAGCTTCCAGATTGAGCAACCAGGTCTTTTCAGATAGGGTCCTGAGGCATCATCAAGCTTTTTACAAAATAGTATTCCAATGAAGACTTAAGTGTCACTGAATTACAAACAGATGGTTCATGTCGCCTCTTAAATATACATGCTTGAAGTCAGGAAGAAATATTTGACATAAACTCATGCAGGGTTTCCCAATCTTTTAATGGTTACAGTCCCAGTGTGTTGTATTCACTGGACTCCAAAACCACAAAATATGCTCTCAGCTCTCAGTTTTCTTATCTGCAGAGTAGAGATAAACTTCCAGGATCTTAACAGATCAGTCTTCTCAACCTTGGCTATACATTGGAATTACCTGCAAAGCAATGACTAGCAAACTGAGCCTTTGGCTCCTCTCCTGGGAATTCTGATGTGCTTAGACTGAATGGGTTCTGGGTGCTAGGTTTTGTTTAAAGGTCTCCAGGTGATTCTCATGATCAGCCAAGGTAAATTATGTCTGCGATGTAAGACTTCAAGGAGCTGGGATTTTTAGCAAAGAGCATTTTTCTTCAAACTTTTTTAATGAATCAGAAGAGAAAAAAATGGTATGTTCTGTGTCCATGAGGGCTAGAATTATAGGGAAAACATAATGATGTTTCAAGTCATCCATAGATAGAACGATTGCCTGGGAAGATAGAGTTTCATCACTTAAACCAAATGAATGTAGGCCCAGAGAGGTTGTAAATAGGATTCTAGCATCAATTGGAAAATAAGTGTTATGGATTGAATTGTACCCTCCCCTCAATTCATGAATTGAAATCCTAACCACCATCATCTCAGAATGTGATTTTATTTGAAGATAGGTTTTTGTCAGATATAATTAGGTAAGATGGGGTCATTAGGGTGACTCTAATCCAGTATGTCTGGTGTCTTTATGAAAAAGGGGAAATTTGGACAAAGAGCCATGCACATAGGGAGAACACAATGTAAAGATGAAGACAGAGATTGGGGTACTGTCCCTATAAGCCAAAGATTGCCAGTGAACCACCAGAAACCAGGAAGAAGGCATTCTGTCAGTTAGGGTTCTGCAGAGAAACAGAAACAGTAGGATATCTGTATAGAATATATACATATATCTGTATACATAAAAGATATTTATTATAAGCAATTGGATCATGCTATTATGGAGGCTGAGAGTCTCAAAATCTGTCACCTGAAAAGCTGGAGACTCAGGAAAAGTCAGTGTTATAATTCAGTCTGAGTCTAAAGGTCTGAGACTCAAGGGAACCAAGGATGTAAATCCCAGTCTTAGGGTAAGAAAAAGGTGAAATGAGATGCCCCAGCTCAATGTTGTGGCAACATAAAAAAGAGGAGAGTGAATTTCTCTTCGTTCCACCTTTTGTTCTATTCAGGTCCATCCACATCAGGGAGGACAACTTGCTTCCCATCCTAAGCACCATCACACACGAACACACACACACACACACACACACACACCACCCAGAAATGATGTTTAATCTGAGTACCTAGTGGTCCAGTCAAGTTGACACAAAATTAACCATCACATGCATGGAACAAATTCTTCCTCTTTGTCCTCAGGAGAAACCAGCCCTGCTGACACCTTTATCTTGGACTTCCAGCCTCCAGAAGTACGAGATAATACATTTCTGTTGTTTAAGTCCCCCCGGTTGTTGTTCTTTTTCTAGGGCAACCTAACGACCCTTTGCAATACGCTTGATGGTGTATAAGACTCCTTTCGCTCAGAGACTCTCAGAGAGGACAAAAAAAAAATGGGAAACAAATCAGCATTAACTGAGTCTGTATGGTAAGCACCTAGTGCTCTGTGAGGTATCTTGTATACTCTATCACATTTTAATACTTACAACAAGTTTTAATGACTGGTGTGATCATCTCCAATTCCAGATGAGAAAACTTAAATGAAGGTCACTTAGCTAGAGAAACCTTCATAAACAAACAACAAAATAACCCAAAAAAACAAACAAACATACAAACAAAAAGGTGGGGAGGAAGATAATTTTGGATCTGTTGAAGTGAGACCTAAAATTTTCTTTATCTAAAAGCCCTTACCCTCATCTCCACTTGGGTCTATACTATACACATCTATTGCATTCTCTTCCTTGTAGGAAAAGATAACATAAACATTTGTGAGTACGATAATGTGAACATCTGGTGAAGGGAAAATTACCTCCACTTGGGATGGGGAAGGCTCTGGCTATGAGGGTGTTAGTCTGCTCAGGTCACCATGATAGACTACCACAGAATACCACAGAGGCTGAAACAGAGATTTCTTTCCTCACAGATCTGGAGCCTACAAATCTAAGATCAATGTGTTAGCAGGGCGGGGTTCTCCTGAGGCCTCTCTTCTGGGCTTGTGGATGGTTTCCTTCTGGTCTTCACATGCTCTTTCTTCTGTATGTGCCTACATGTCCTAATCTCCTTTTCTTATAGGGACAGCTGCCATGTTGGATTAGGGCCCACTCATATACTCTCATTTTATCTTAATTACCTCTTTATAAGCCCTGTCTCTAAATACAGTCACATTCTGGGTTAGGGCCCAGCAATAGGGGAACATGATCCAACCTATAACTGGAGAGCCAGGGAAGGTTACAGGGAGGGAATTTTTTTTTTCCCCCATTTTCCCCTGGTCCTTACAGGGCGAGAGGACTTTGGAAGTGCCAGTGACAACAGAGGGAGGTTATTGCCTGAATGATTCAGGCTTCTGCCTACCATGGGCAGAAGGTTGTTTCATTTGTTTTCTCCATAGTCGGATAGAAATTTATCTAAAGGGTAAAGCAGAAAGATCTTTGAAATTTACAAAGATACTTGACGTTATTTCATTTTTGTGGTTGCTTTCATTGCTGGGTGTGGGGCTGGGTCCACTCTTGTTTGAAAGCTCCTCCATTTGACTGCAGGACCATTCAAAGGCACAGATGCCCACAACACCATATCCATCTCAGGCAAGCCCTGAGGTAAGGCAGTTTAAGCCTGAGGTAAGGCAGTGGAGGTAGAGCTGGTGGTTTCCATCTGTAAATGGGAATAAGAATATGAGAATAGTAATAATAATGCTTATACACCATGATGGATGAGAAGGCTTGCTCCATCTGAAAAGACTGGTGCAGTGTACACTCAGTAAGAATTAGCCTCCCGCCTTTCCCCTCTAAGTCAGGTAGCTGGGCATAAAGCGGTGATAAAACTGTAGCCCAGAGAACAGCAGTGGCAGAGCCCTTCCAGAGGGCTTAAGCAGGCAGAGCCTAGCATTGGCAGGATTCAGTATAGCTAAAAAAATAAAATAAAATAGAATAGAATAGAATAGACTCATGCAATAAGTTACAGGGCAGCCTGGGGAGGGAGACATGCCTTGTGCCAGCCACAGGCACTGCTGTCTTTGGATTTTGAACAAATTTTGTTTATTTTATTTTTTTCCCCAGAAGAATGAAGAGTCAAGAAATCAAAGCAAAATAACTCTGAAGACCCTTCTACCCACTCTTGGGAACCATCAACCAAAGCCTGCTAACCACAGCTGAGGGGGTGGGCAGTCTATATCTCCTGCCCTGACCCCCGTGCCTCTGACTTGACTGGAGATAGGGGCTGTTGTTTGACTGTCACTTGCTTGTACAGATGCAGGCAAGCATGTGGCCCAGGACAGCCTGCAAGGCCAGAGGGAGGCACCATGCCAGGAGCAGCAGCGCATGTACTGCTTGGTCTGTTACACAAGACTTACTTTCATTTCCTTTGGCCTCTTTTGCTGCCTGGTGCAGTGGTGGGTAAAGAAGGAGCTGTCATCTGGCACATCACCAAAATGAGAATTAAAAATCACTGAGCAGATGTAACTATTTGCTTTGCCTGGGACAATGGCTGAGAAGTCTTCCCTAACTTAGAGTCATGGGAAATTGGGGACAGAGAGGATCCGTCTCTACTTTATTTTATAGCTGAAGAGCGGGGTTCAGAGAAGGGGGCTCCATCGACATAAGGCACATGGACAACTTCAAACTGTGTTAGACTGAGAATTATCCAAGACTCTTGGGTTCAGTTCAATAATCCTCCCAGCTCCTCTAAGACTTTTGTTTACCTCTTCTGGTCCCTCTACCAGCAATGTCTTTCCCCTGGGACTGTGATGTGACCTAATACCTCAGTTCAGTCTTTATGCCCTCCAGAAGACTTCCCTGATCCTCCCACTAATGTGGTTGAGTGTGGTTGGGTGATGGAGCCATCATCTTCTGTGCTCTCAAGCACTAGGCTCACTGTCCTGTAATTTTGGCCCTGTATTCTCTCCAACCTTCTGGAAGGCAGCTCTATGAGGGTAGGGGCCCAATGCCGCACAATGTGGCACAGGAAAGATATGTGGTCATGTGTGTTGAACTCATGCCATAACCCTGGGAGTCCAGGATTAATTGACTCACCTGCTGGAGAGTCCCATCCCTTTGGAGCTTTGGGAATGTCGTGGCCCACTAGGATTTACGAAGTTATCTTCCAGTGAAAGAGAAAGAAACCCTTCTTTAAATCCAAGGATAAATTAATTCAAGGGCTCAGGAATGGGCTTCACCTTAGAATCAGGTGACCATTTTCTAAGGAATATTGGTACCCTCTGTAGAGTTTGTGGATACACAGCAACAGCATGGAGATTCCCAAGTAGGCTTCTTTATAATCCTTCAAAAGTTTCCTCAGAGCTCTTGTGATTTTAGTTGTGGTTGTTGTTGTTAAGATATTGTTGTCCCTTTAATACACAGGAATTATCTCTGAGTTGTGAAATCCAAGGAGTTAGTGCTTTGGGTTGAATTAGTATTGCCATTAGCAGGGTATAAGATGCTAAGGGAAGGTACACTGAATGGTAAGTAGGAGAGGCCACTTACTTGAGAGATAGAAAAGTGACACCATGTAATTTATTCTTGATTTTTTATTATTTTATTTCATTTTATTATTTTTTATTTTATATTATTATGTTTTTAAGCCATCCTTTAAATTGTGCCTGGGGCAAATGAGTTCCATGGAAGGTAAGAGAATTTTCTCTATGAGTGATTTTCAAACTTGCCTGCCAGTTAGACTGATTTGTAGAAATTTTACAAAAATACAAATGCTTCTACATCTGAAAGTAATGATGTACTGCTATTTGTTGGTTAATTGAATTTAAAGAAAAAAATACTAATGTCTAATTAGTATCACCTAATACCTCCCAGGCCATGAAATGAACACTTTTGGGATAAAACACAGGCTTCAGTGTTTGTTAAAACTTCTCCAGGTGATGCCAAGGGGAGCACCACTGATGAGCACTTCAATTTAGTGATGATGGGGGACACACCTACCTCCTTATAGGAGTTGAGGATCATTTATATTTCATTGTAGTCAGAATATTTCCAATGAGATAGGTCTCTCATATTTTTAAGGGCACAATACAGTACTGTTTACTATAAACACAATATTATATAGAGGATCTCTGCTTTTACTCATCTTGCACAATGGAAATTTTATATTCATTGAACAGCAGCTCCTCATTACTCCCACCCCAGCAGCTGGCAACCACCATTTTAGTCTCTATTTCAGCATGTCTGACTGTATTAGATACTGCATGTAATGGAATCCTACAGTATTTGCCCTCTTGGTACTGATCTTTAACTTAGCATTATGTCCTCTAGGTTGATTCATGTTACCTTCCTTTTAAAGGATGAATAACATGCCATTGTATGTATAAACCACATTTCTTTTATCCATTCATTCACTAAGTTGTTCCCATCTCTTGGCCATTGTGAATAATGCTGCAGAGAACATGAGGGTACAGATATCTTTTTGAGGCTCTGATTTCAATTTTTTAAGATATATACCCAGAAGTGGAATTGCTGGGTCATATGGTAGTTCTATTTTTAATTTTTTTGAAGAACCTCCATACTCTTTTCTATTTCTATTGAGGTTGTACCATTTTATATTCTCACCAACATTTCTCCACATTCTTGGCACAACTTGTTCTTACTTTTATTCTTTTAATAATAGCTATCCTAACAGGTGTGACCCTCATTGTGGTTTTGATATGCATTTCTCTGATGATTAGTGATGTTGGGCCTCTTTTAATATACCTTTTCATGGCCTTTTGTGTGTCTTCTGAAATTGGACACTTATCTTATAAAAATCAACTCAAAATGGATTAGAGATTCAAACATAAAACCTGAAAATGCTCCTGGAAGAAAATGGGGAAACAGATTCATAACATTGGTCTAGGTCATGACACCACAAGCACAAACAACATATAAAAAAGAGATAAGCAGGACTACATTAAACTAAAATCTTCTGCACAGTAAAGAGAAACAATCAACTGAGTGAACAAGCAACTATGGGATGGGAGACTATATTTGCAAATCATATATTGAATAAGGAGTTAAAATCCAAAATATAGAAAGAACTTCTACAACTCAGTAGCAATCATAATAATAATAATAATAACTTGATTTGAAAATGAACAAAAGATTGAGTAGACATTTCTCCAAAATGAATCATTGACACTTATCTTCAAAAGTTTGAATTGGCCTCTTGGTCCATTAACCCATTGTGAATTCCTTGTTGAATGTAGTTGGGTTGAATGAGCTTTTGGAATCCACCCACATCTCCATGTCAACATCCTTACTAGAGAGAAGTACTGCAGCTTCTCCTGGGCATCCATGTTCCCCTTGCTCATACTGGTTTGCCATGAAAAGAGTGGACCCATCCATGGATCTACCAAGTCCATGACATCCATGTCTACTTTGAGCTTAAGAACTGAGAACAGAGATCTTGGAATGGTTACATCCTCCCCTCAGTTTAAATCCTCTTAAGTGTAGCATAGTTGAGGCCATCAAGGGCAAGGACAACTCACTCAACTCTGTAGAGAGCATATGAGTGAGTCATGAGAGCAGAGACTGTGGAACCAAATGTACCTGGCTTCAAGTCTCAGCACCAGCATTTCCTGGTCATGTATCTTATCCATACCATCTAGAAATCTGAGTTTCAATTTCCTTTTCTATAAGCTGAGGACAATAGCACGCATCTTAAATGGTGGGTGGGGAGCATTTCAGTGAAACAGCATTTACCATTCCGTAAGTCCTCCACAAAGTTGCATTCCTTCCTTTACCCCTTTGCCTTGCCCTCAGGGTCCACCATAGTTTATGTATGTTGTGGTTGGTGAGAAAACGGGCTGCTTTAAGAATTGATAAAATACATGAATTGATTCTAAGTGTGCCATAATCTACAAAGCATGAACTTCTTAGCTTTCCTTGTTGAATAATAAATGGATTTTAGAAGTCATATATTATAGAGTTTTAATTAATCATTTATTGGGAGTGTTCCTATAAAATGGGGAATCATATTAAAATGAATACACAGCATGAAAACACCAATTATCCTGATAACGAGACCCAGTCGTCACTTACCAGACCGGTGTGGAAAAGGAACCTGCCTATCAATCCAGCATTTGTTAGAACCAGTCCTGTCAGGAAATGCCCGTCCACAGAGTGGGCCCTGCCATTTCCTCCCCTGAGGCCTTTTACTGCAGACTGCATGTCTAGGGGTTAGTTAGAACAACTCCCTTTTATTGGGCACCTCTCAGCGCCAGACACTGCACACCTCTTCGCCCATCTAATATTAATCCCCCCCCACCCTCCACTCACCTTCTTCCACCAGTGAAGAAACTGAGACTCAGAGGCTAAGTGATGCCCTCAACCACTTACTAACTGTCAGGGAAGTCCTTAAACTCTTGTGTACCGGATGCCATCTTGTCTTCTTTTAAAAGAAGACAGAATCTTCTAGGTACAGGAGGTGGTAAATTGTGGTCTTCCTCTTAGGCTAGACCTAGTTCTACAGGCTGCATGGATTCAACACTCCACACCACGAAGAAAGATAGACAAATCCTTAGAGATGAGATATGAAGGGGCCTGGAGAAGATAAGGAAGAGCCAGAGATACACTCAGCTAAATCACAGAATATAATGTAACTATTGATATTTCCACACATTAGTTTCAGGCAGCATTTTCTGATTTCTCTGGGACAGAGGGTTGATGACAGCAATGAAAGTCCTTAGGAGCTTGTTCCAAGAATCTCTCTACAGGAAGAGAAATCTTCCCAGCTTACAAGCCTAGAGATGAGACTATCTACCACCTGCACCCTCACATTTTGAAGTTTTGACACTAAGACCTACAACACACATTAAAGATGATAATTTTTGTGAAGTTTTAATGATTTGAGAAATTCCAGATACTACATCTCCTATGACTTGTGTATTATTTGTCTTTTAGTCTTGGTCATAGTGACCTTGTTTTTGCTCCTGTACCCACTGTATGTTGTGTTCTTTCCTGTCCCAACATACAGGCTGCTCCCCTCCAGGTCCATCCACCCTGTATCCTAATAACTTCTGTCTTCCCTCTAGTTTCTTTTCAGGCATTCTCCCTTCCAATACCCTCGATTTGACTAGGTTCATTTTCATAATTGCTTTGTCTGCCTCTACCTGCCTTGCTAGGTCTTGCCTCTTGTACTGCTCATCTTTATGCTCCCAGGACCTAGCATGCGCCTGAAAGCTCAGAAACCCAACCACACTGAATGAGTGAAAGAATGGCTCAGTTGGTTGAGCAACTGCCTCCAGCCCAGGTCATGATCCTTGAGTCCCAGGATCAAGTCCCACATCAGGCTCCCTGTTCAGCAGGGGGTCTGCTTCTCCCTCTGACCTTCTGCATCTCATGCTCACTCACTCTCATTCTCCCTCTCTCTCTCAAATAAATAAATAAAATCTTAAAAAAAAAAGAATGTTAAGTTTCAAGAGTAGGATATGAATTGTATGTGTACGTATGCATTCTATCATCCTCTCTCAACACTATGTATTATGGACCCCCAAACATAGAAAACACAGTATGTAAGATATTTACCATTAGGATTTAAGACTGTAGATATATTTTTGCTTCCTTTTTGTTTGTATTATCTATATTTTCCATAATAATGAAATATGACATTTTATAACCAGATCCATATAATCAAATAGTAAAAATCAAAATAATTGCCCTAGGACTTGGTAAAGAGTATATATATATATATATATATATACACACATATATCACTTTCTTATCAATTTTTTTTGTATCAAATGTACATTTCTGTGTGCTGGAAAATAATAATGCCATTTACATATTCATTGCTGTGTTTCACAGCTTTGAGGTGGTTTGATATCTGCCTTGATATCTTGACCTTCAACACCCTCGACATTACTAGCTGAGTCTGATTTTCACTTTACAGACAAGGCTGCAGAGGCCCCAGGCACATGCAGTGGGAAGAGAGCTAGAGCCTGGGCATCTCGGGCTGAGTGCCCACCTAGGAAGGGTATTCGATTTCTCTAGGCTTCCTTTTCTTCATTAGTAAATTTGAGAGTGAAGTACTGATCTCACAGAACCAAAGCACCATGCCGGCCTCGCTGCTCGCACATAGAAGATGCTCAGGAACGTGCCTGCCTCACATGGGGATGACGACCAGTGCAGACCAGGAGCTGGTCTGGAAGCTAGTCTTGTTTCCTCCTTTCCCATGCATGACGTTGTTAATTGCCAATCAGTCACCACCTCTCCCACCACCACTGGCTTAAGGTGCAAAGTACGGGATCCTACTTGTGGGGATAAAGGACTGGGATGTATCTAGTGGAGATTTTGCTAAGGGTGGCCCCTGTCTCCTCGGGAGGGCTGTGGGCTGAGTGCTGTGCATGGCAGTGGATGTGATGCCTCCTCCTTCTACTGGACTCCTGGGACATCTTTGCTGGTGCCATCTTTGGATCACCATGTAGGTGCGGAAGCCTGAGTATGGGAAGTCGTGAGCCTGTGAAATGAACAGCTGAAGGACAGTGAAGGTGATGGGAACAGCTGATAGAACCGTATAGCCCTCATAATGCAATCGAGTGACAAGGATAACTTTTCTTCCATGGATGCCTTTACTGGAGCAGCTGCCATGCTGGATTATGGCTGTCTACTGTCTGTCTGCCCCTGGAAGTTCCTCAGCCAGGCCACAGATTTAGTTGCATGACCTTATACGAAATATCTCTTATAGGGAAGACTCTCAGCCATGCTGGGGAGAGAAATAAGAAGCGAATACCTATTTTTGCAGATCTGTGCATTCCTGGCCTTAAGCAGTGTGCATGGTCCCCAGGAGGGCCTCACTGGATGGTGTGAGACATGAGTGGATGAATGTGCCAGAGCCTTCCCCGACTGCTGACTCTCCTGCCTTTAGACACCCCTGTTTCATCAGTTTTAAATGCATTATTTTAAATAATCTGGGGAAAATGTCCAGTCCTGAAGGTCTTAAAAATGCAAAGCTCAATTGCATTTGAGCTCTTCAAAGGGCCCCTGGGGGGCTGTCAGTTAAGCCTCTGCCTTCAGCTCAGGCCATGATCCTAGAGTCCTAGGTTCGAGCCCCACATCGGGTTCCCACTCATTAGGGAGTGTTTCTCCCTCTACCCCTCCCCTTGCTTGTGTGCTTGCTCTCTCTCTCTCTCTCTCGAATAAATAAGTAAAATCCTTAAAAAACACACACACACACAATAATTACATTTGAGCTCTTTGAAATGTCCCTTGGGGGCGGGGGACTTCATTGGCCTGTGTCCTCTGTCATCACATAAAATCCTGCCCTTAGAATGGCCCTAAGCTTGGTTATGACCTTTTGTCACCCTCTTGAAATTCTTAATGATTTTTGAGTAAGGGCTGCACATAGACACTGGGTATTGCAAAGTATGTAGTTAGTCTTGTGTCTCTTCCCTCTTCTAAAGAGACTCATGATACTGAAGGGTTTTTTCAGTATTAAATTATTTAGACAAAACATGCTGATGAGCTAAGTGTGACTGAATCAGAAACACGTGTGGAAAAAAAAATGGAGATGAAAGAGGGATCTGTGCAAATATGCTTAAAGTTCAGCTGACCAGCACATACTTGAAAAAACTCAACACGTTTGTCCCAGAGAAGTTTCTCTGTTTCTCCTGCACGTTTCTGGTCTCAGATTCTGAATGCCTGACCCAGGTTATTTTCATCTATGGAGCGAGTGGGCTTCCTGAGCCTCAGCTGGATGTGTTTGCTTCAAAATAAACTGGGGCCTTCAACACTGTGGCTTTGTAACTATATGAGCCCAGGGAGCATTATTACCCAGGGCAGGTATTCCACGCAGAGCCTGAAGGAATGACAAGCCTGGCGGCGCGGGGGACAGGAGGGCCCCTCGGTGCAGAGGGAGTTTCTGGGAGTCAGAGTTCTGGCTTTCTGGGTACATAGAAGATTAGAAACGTGCCAGTATTCTCTTGTTGGGCACTGTTTTGTTTCAAGAGCTTGAAAACAACCACTGGTGAGCTGCCTGGTGTCTGAGGTCCAGTTCTTGGACTAGTCAAGATATAAGAGCCAACAACAGGACCGACAGCCAAAGGGAAGCTGGTGTGTGTCCAGAGAGGGACTCACCCAACTGTGGGGAGATTGGGCTGAAAATTCCAAATTTTTAAATCATCTCCACCATGAAATTCTGGCATGACATTTGCCCTCAGATTTTAATCTCCTTTTTTTCTTGGGTCTCTGTGTAGTCCTGACATTCAGGCAATCTGCTCCCAGTGATGAAGGGGATCGATCTCTTAAAGGAAAGGAGGAAGAAATTCATATCTGTTTGGAAAGTAACTTACACTGAAGTATTTTACTTTATGTCAGCATTTATATCGCTCAGAAGTCCTTTGAGAAAAGCATCACTATGATCATCTTATAAATAAATGTCCTGAGCCCTAGAGATGTTACATCACATTGGGGGTAAACTCTGGAACAGGGTCTGCACGTGGTGCTCACTCACTCTGAGCACCTTGCTCTTTTCCCTGTGCCGCACACATCAGCCCTGCGGCCATGGAAAAAACCTCCGTTGTGGGGACAACCTCCAGGAAGTGGTTGTCTTCAGGTGCTCTTTCTGCTCTGGGCCTGAGGGCCAGGACCTTGGTCACCCAGAGGAAGCTGCTTCACCTCTGTGGGCCTTCATGTTCCCAATCAGCCAGTGAACAGTCACGCCTTCATGGCCTGCCGCTGTGGGCTGTGTGGAATTAGAGGGAGCCCATCGCAGGCAGAAGTGCTCAGAAAGGAGTAAAAGGCACGCGATGGCAGGGTTACTGTTGGTGATGTAATCTGTTTTTGCAGAGAGCTGAATAGGTTTATTCTGGAGGTGATAATTGGTAAGGGCTGTCCCCATGCCGCCAGGCACCATAGGCAGCCAGGCTGAGCTCTTTAAATTGAGAATTTCACGAACAAGGCAGAATAAGATGTTCAACTTCTGTGCAGGCAGAAGGAAGTAACAGCATTAATTAAGGTGGAAAAGGAAAGATGGGCTCTGGTTCTTTTTCTTTTTTTTTTTTTAAAGATTTTACTTATTTATTTGACAGGGAGATCACAGGTAGGCAGAGAGGCAGGCAGAGAGAGGAAGTGAAGCAGGCTCCCTGCTGAGCAGAGAGCCCGATGCAGGGCTCGATCCCAGGACCAGAGGCCTTAACCCACTGAGCCACCCAGGCGCCCCTTGGGCTCTGGTTCTTAATGCAGGGGCCTCTCTGAAGCTTGTTTTCTCCTCTAGAGTCTCTGAAAAATACAGAGAGCTATGGTTTCCACAGAGTGAACAGTTCCCAGATCCCTCCCTCCCCTTCCTCAGCCAGCTGACTCCCAGCCTTGGGATTTGGGGTGCAGGAAGATCAGGTTCACATCCTAATCCCTGGGAAACTTTACCTCAGCTCACCGGGTTTATTCCAACCCGGAGGTGAAAGGAAACGAAGAGTTAGCTGAGCCAAGAGAGGTGATCACACCAGCACAGACCAGCACCAAGTTAGGTCACTCTGGGCTTTCTGCACCGCTGCCACCATTAACACCTGGAAAGCCTTTGATTCTCACATTAGCAAAACATGCCATAAAGCAAGCGCTTCCCTGCTTCCCACAGACCCTGGCCCCACTGTGAGGGGGAGGGGGCGGTCACAAAGGCGCCATTCAACACTGGCAAGGCTTTCTGGTTAGGCCTCTGAAGGGAGAATGGAACCAAGTCTTCCACTGGAATGTGCAGGCTGTTCCGGCATGAGACGTTGGCGGGGCTGCTGGTGACAGTCTCCTCTTGCAATGTCCAAGCCCAAGGGTTCAGTGGCAATGGGGGTTCAGATCACCTTGACTCCTGGAGAAGGAAACCGACCCCTCAGGTGAAGATTTTAGTTTGCAACATGAATTTTTATAAGCACCATGTGTGAGACACTACTCAGGATGCTGAGGGCGCAATGATCCCTGACTTCAGTTTGCTCTGGAGGCTGCGGGTCACCAACGCGGTGCCGGGAGGATTGACAGTACAGGGCTGAATACAAAATAGACGGGGATGTAACGAGAGACCCATGTTCCCAATTAGAAAGCCCAAATTAGGGTTGCACACATGTGTGCGTGCACACACACACACACGCGCGCACACACACACACACACACTATGACTATGAGCAGCTAAGTGGGTCAAATACTCTATAAAATATTTAAATTTCAAATTAGCTATATATTTAAATTTGCATCATTTATGAACCATGTTAAATCTTTCTGCTCTCATTTCCTGATGCAAGTTTATTCAAAGTCTTCCCGTGGTTCCTCGATGTCAGTATCCCCTCGTCAGAAGCACGTGTTCAGTGAACAGGAGGCATTTTCATTTCCATCTGTTGGATGGGCAGCTGGCTCTTCTCAAATCTTTATAAGATCTGGTCGCTGAAAATGATCTCAAGCCACAGTTTCTGTTCGTTATTCACAATCTGCCCAACATAAATCTCTTTCTTGCTTTTTTAAGTTATTTATTCTCTAAGGTTTTATTTATTTAAGAGAAAGAGAGAGAGAGCTACTTCCTGCAGGTAAGTGGGAGGAGGGGCAGAGGGAGGGAGAGAATGAACCTCAGATTTCATGCTGAGCACGGAGCTGGACATGGGCTCGGTTTTAGGACCCTGAGAGCATGACCTGAGCTCAAGTTAAGCACTGGACCTTGAACCAACTGAACCACCCAGGAGTCCCTCTTGCTTTCTTTAAAGTGATCTTTTAAAGCCTTGTTTGTCACAACATGCCAGGAATGGACTTCGGAGGTCAGGGCCTATCCCCAGCCTGGAGGAGTCACATGTAAATTAAATTTCTCTGCCCTTTTTGTTAATAATTCTGTTAAGTGACTTCAGTGGGGATCCAATATTAGCATTTATTGATATTGCTTTGTGTTAATGTCTCTTCTCCAAATACCACTCTGATTTGGAAAAATAAAATATTAAGGGGAATCCCCTATGATAGACTTTTTATGGAATTAGATATACTACAACTCCCTATCTTCAAAAGAATATTGCTTTGAAAGATATTTTGCATTTTAATCTGACCTTTTTGGTCAATGAACAAAAATTAAAAGATGATGCAGAGGAAAGTGTGATTGATTTCTCCTAGGGGAGAGAATAGATGAGTTAAGAAATCTTCCAAGGAAGAAGTGGTGCCCAAGAGAGATTTGGAAGGGCCACAAGGTGAGGTGCTAAGGACATTCACTGGGGAGAATCACTCACACAAAGGCAGCAACACTGTGCAGAAATGTTAAGAACTTTGAAAAGTCAGAGACTTTATCCTCCTTGCAAGCTAACGAGGTAGCTGTCCCAGTTTCACGGATGCTGGCAGAAGAAAGAATACTCCCAGGTCAGAGACAAAGGGCTTTATTACTTAGGACACATAGGAAGCAGCATGAAGCTCCCAGATGTGCTGGTTCCCCTCTCCCCCAGTTCTCATGGGGGAGCAAAGATGGGCCCCTGGGGTATTGCATGCACAGCAGGTTTGCATCGGAGATGCAGAACCCTAAGTTCAAGAAAAGAGCATGTTTTCTCTTGGGCCTCAAGCAATTTTGCAACTTTGACCTTGGAGGGAGATGCTATCTTTATTTTACTCAACAGTAAGCAAACCTGTTCTCTGCTCCACAGGGTGATACTATCTTCAAGGCTGTCAAAAAGACAGATAGGAACAAAACTGTGAGTGCTTCTACTTGCAACACATGCTGAAATGTGAGAACCCAATGGGGAATTATCTCCCAACAGGGAAAATAAATATACTTGAAGTGATTTGCTTGAGGTCACAAAGCTGACCAGATCTGCTCACCTCCTGGAATGGTCACATACATGCGATCCTGACATCCACACTTTGGTCACTCTTCTGTGAGATCAGTGGCTCCCCTAGACAGCATATAAGCCTATGGGAAGAAGGAAGAGCCCAAGTGATAGGCAAAATTCTAAAATGACCCCTAGTGACCATTTCCTAGATAATCTTCACCCTAAGTATGAAAAGAACCTGTGCATGTGAAGAGTGTCAATCCTATAACCCCTTTAAAACTGTCTAGAGGCAGCAACAAGTACTCTCTCCTACCTCTCCTGTTGGTGGTGGAAGGATCTATGTAGCAGGGAATTGTGAGTGGTCTCCAGGAAGTGGATGTCTCAGTTCCCCAACCACAGGAACTCAGTTCTATGAATAGCCAGTCAGCTTGGAAGAGGACTTCAAGACATCTATGCTTCTAGGAGAGCAGAATGCAGACATACACATTACTGAGCATGAAACACATGTAGGAAACTAACTGGGCACTGTGAACATTAAAAAGTCACACTCTTTGGGCAGCTGGGTGGCTAGTTAAGTCTCAGACTCTTGATTGCAGCTCAGCTCATGGTCGAGTTCCACAACAGTCTTCATGCTCAGCATGGAGTCTGGTCCCAATTCTCTCTCTCCCTCCACCCCAAAATAAATAAATCACTTAAGAAAAAAAAAGAATCAGACGCCCTGCAGTACCTGCCTTCATCCTCCTTTGGCCGTTGTGGGGGAAGGGAATGCATTCGTGAAAAATCAGCTCCCAAATCACAGTATATTCATTTATTTCAGTAAATATGAGCCGAACACTAAATATGTACCAGTCAACGTGCTAAACCTTCTGGAAAACTCCCAATTTCATTGTCAGTATAACTCTGCTTCTGTTTCATCTCTCCACCAGTAGAGCCAAATAGATGTCCCCACAGGCTTCCCTATACCCTACTGCAGCAGCTGTCCTACATGGGTCTTCCTATAATCAGGTATGGAGCATCAAGGCAATATGCAGGTCCATTCCCCTAGCCAAGTAAGTCAGGATACCTGGTGGTGGATCCCAAGCAACAGATTACTACTACTACTACTACTACTACTTCTTCTTCTTCTTCTCCTTCATCTTCTTCTTCTTCTTCTCCTTCATCTTCTTCTTCTTCCTCTTCATCGTCTATTTTTCTTAAAGCCACCTATGAGATGTAAGTGTATAGCCAGGGCTAAGAATCACTGATCTAAATTATAGCTGGGAAAGAGAAGATGCCAAGGTGGATTGCTCAGTAAACCAGACTATTCCATAACCCTCCCCTTTTGAATAGAGAACAATTCCTATTTCAATTGATTAGGTTAAAAATATTTCTCAGCTTTTCTTAGACTCCTCTTTGTCTTGAGCCTCATAGTTAATCCGTTCATGAAACCACTGTGCTATAACTTCAAAATATATTCAGAATATCACCTCCACCCCCACACCAACCCTGCCCAAGCTAACATCATCTCTCATGCAGGTTATTGCAATATTGCAAGAGTTTTCAACTGGTCTCTATGCCCACCTGCTTTCCTCCTACAGACGATTCTCAGCAGGGTATCCCCATCCCTACACCCACTGCTCCGTCTTCCACTTCACTTAGAGGTATTCTTCTCTGTCTCTCTCTCCTGCTACTCCCCTCATCTCTTGCTTGTCTCCAGGAGTTACAGCTTCCTTGCTCATCTCAGACACTCTAGGGTTGCTCATGCTGCAGAGGCTTTGCTATTCCCTCTGCTTGAAATCTTCCTCCCAAGATACCCATGTCGATCACTCTCTTACCACTATAGGTCATCACTCAAATCTCATCTCCCAGAATTCTCTCTGGCTGTCAAATGTATTTTATTTTAGTTTTTTAAAAAGATTTATTTATTTATTTGAGAGAAAAGAGGAGTGTGAGGTGGGGAGGGGCTGAGGGAGAGGGAGAGAGAGACTCAAGCAGACTCCCTGCTGAGCTTAGAGCCCAATACTGGGCTTGATTTCATGACCCTGAGATAACAACTCAAGCTGAAACCAAGAGTCAGACACTAAGCTGACTGCACCAGCTGGGCACCTCTGGCCATCAAACTTAAAATGGCAACTTCTGGCTATAAATGAAGTCCCTCTCTCCTCTGTCCCCAATTTATATTTCTCCATATTACTTAACCATCCCCTAATGTAGTGTAGCTATCTGGTTACTTATTTTGTAACTTATTTCACCAAACTGCACATTATCTGAGAGTGGGGTTTATTTGTTTAGTTCCTTCTGATTGTTCACAGCTGCATCAGTTCTAGAAATATGCTTGACAAATAATAGGTTCTCAATAATATTTGTTGATTGGATTAATATTATCGTGCCCCTCCAGATTCTCTTTAAATTCACTGAGTACCTAAATTGTAGCTTAGTCTTATGACCATGTCACTGATTCTGTGAAGAATCCCTTCCTTATTTCTTGTTGTACAAAATTTCTACCACCTTGATACTATTGTGACCAAAGTGTTTGAAAAGAACAATGATCTTTGAGGTGGAACAGACTTCACAGCTGTATTCTTTGGTCAAGAATTTAACTTTCCTAAGCTTACATTTTCTTGCATGTAAAACAAAAACAGTATACTTCAAAAGTATGGAAATACATATGCAAAAGATTATCCCTTGCAACATTGTTCATAATTGGAAAATCTTGGATCAACCTATAATGGCCATATGTAGGATAAGTACACTATGGCATCTCTGCATGATGGAGTACTACACAGCATTAAAAATGTAAGACAGGGGTGCCTGGGTGGCTCAGTGGGTTAAGCCTCTGCCTTCGGCTCAGGTCATGATCCCAGAGTCCTCAGATCAAGCCCCACATCCGGCTCTCTGCTCAGCACGGCACCTGCTTTCCCCATTCTCTCTGCCTGCTGCTCTGCCTACTTGTGATCCCTTTCTATCTGTCAAATAAATAAATAAACTCTTAAAAAAAAAGTAAGACAGACGTCTGTATGAACTGGTATATCTAGTGATTTCTGGAATATATTGTTAAATGGAAAGAAAGCACAAAAATTACATATAATATGTTAACTATTGTGTAAGAAAAAAAGGGAAATAAGAAAATACATATACATACATGTGTTCATTTTTGCCAAACACACACACACACACACACACACACACACACACACACTAAATAAAAACATAAAAAATAAAAATTAAAAAAATTAATGACATTGATTGCCTTTTTCGTGGGGAGAGGGCAGAGGGCGAGAGAGAGACAGAGTCTTATGCAGGCTCCATGCTCAGCACAGGGCTCAAGCTCATAACCCTGAGATCATGACCTGAGCCAAAAACCAAAAGTCAGATGCTTAACTGACTGAGCCACCCAGGCACCCTGGTATTAATTGCCTTCCAGGGGGAAATGAGAAAAGAGTGGAAAGGATAGGGAGATGGGAATAGATAGAGACAATAAGAGAAAAAGAACACTCTCTGAGTGTATTTTTTGTACAGTTCTGGCATTTAGGACTGTATAAATATCCCACACGTTTTAAAAAAATTAAATTAGCTAGAATAACAGGGTAAAAAACCTAAAAGGAATGCAAACAGAAACAAATGACCTTACCTATATTCCAAGTGAATAGCAATAAGTAACAATAAAGGGGGGAAGAAAGCAAAGAAACCCACTGCTTTTGAACATGGTTTTTTGACTATACTTTAACATACTAAGGAGAGGGGCACCTGGGTAGCTCAGTGGGTTAAAGCCTCTGACTTCAGCTCAGGTCATGATCTCAGGGTCCTGGGATTGAGCCCCGCGTCAGGCTCTCTGCTCAGCAGGGAGTCTGCTTCCTCCCTCTCTCTCTCTGCCTGCCTCTCTGCCTACTTGTGATCTCTGTCTGTGAAGTAAATAAATTAAAAAAAAAAACATACTAAGAAGAAAGAGAACTATAAACAAACATTGAACTCTAGTTAGTAGGTCTATTTTTCAGTACTGATGGTTTAGTCAATGTGGTACTATATGATAGTATTAAGCCAATAAATGAATATATTATGGACAAGGGGGACAGATTCTCATTGTCAGAGGAGACAGTTAAAACACAGAAAAGGAGAAAACTAGAATGAACTCTGTAGTGCTGGTTTTGAATCAGAGGTAACATTTTGAATTCTTGGTTTTTAAAATAGAGGATAGATGGATAGATAGGTAGGTAGGTAGGTAGGTAGATAACAGGTATAAATAGATTTTAAAAATGACAAAGGTTGTGTGCATGAGTGTGTGTGTCCAGTTCTGTTTGCTGAGGGGGTCGACGACATCTCCATAGCAATGAACACACTAAGCATTGACCTCTTGGTTTCTAAATAACCACCCTCCACTAAAATAAATTAGGAAAGATTTCTGAGCGTATGCTAATGTGAAAGTAAACCAGTAAATACATAAATGGGGGAGAAGGAGAAGCTCTTTGGTGCAGTGTGATACCAACCCATCCATGATCAGCAGTACCGTTCCCACACATGTAGCCTGCAGCGGAGTTGCTGAAGCCCAGCGCTACGGACGATTTGGACCAGGTAATGAATGCTCTGTTAACAGGGACTGTCCTGTGCATCTAAGGGGTTTTAGAAGAGCTTCTGCCTCTACCTTCAGATGCTGGTAACACCACTGGGGTTATGACAATCAAAAATGAACTGCAGATTTTGCCAAATGTCCCCTGAGAGGGGGGAGGCGTTAAAATCACCTCAAGTTAGGAACCATGGCTCTAAAAATATATAATAGTATTACCAGCATTCTATACAAGTTCTTTAAAGAGCAAAACACAGGAAGTATTCATTTGGAAGATAGTACATGGTTAAATTATGATAAATTGCTATAGTGGACTATAACAATATTTCTCTATTTCTCCGTCAAATTCCTGAACAATTTGGAACTTGAGTCTACTTCCTATGTCATTTGGGAAATTTTAATATTTTTCACTTGTTTGTATATTTCTCAATTTCTGGATTTTTTTTTTTAAATCCGGGATCAGAGATTAGTATGATTTTAACTGCCACTGTGTGTTTTATTCATAGAATTTTCTCTTTCCTCTTTTTTTTATTGCTTGCATTTGTCTGCTTTTTTTTTAATTGCTTGCATTTGATTTTATATCTGTTTCAATAGCACTTGTTTCTCTAACTTTCTACATTTAATAGATATGATGCGGGATCTTCTAGGGCCTTTGTTTTCTGACTTCTGCATTTTTGATTGTTTACTTTTTAATTTTTTAAAAAATATTTAATTTATTTATTTGGCAGAGAGAGAGAGAGAGAGCGAGCGAGCACTAGCAGGGGGAGTAGCAGGCAGAGGGAGAAGTAGGCTCCTTGAGACCCTGGGATCAAGACTTGAGCTGAAGGCAGATGCTGAACTTACTGAGCCACTCAGGTGTCCCTGATTGTTTACTTTTGATTCACTGTCTTGGTCACCCTGGATACAGCTAAGTTCTTCTGGAGGTGAATGGGAGAGGCAGTAATGGGTCCTTAAGCATCTGAGAAGGTCTTTTCTTTCCTTTGCAAGTGATTATTTGCAAATTATGTAGACAGTCTCTTATCTTTTGAAGTTTGTGACATAAAAAGCAATTCTGAGATTAGTCTGATTGTGTTTTTTTACAAGTCACTTTCCTCCCAATCTTCTCTTACTTAAATGCCCGAAGGATTTTCTCTTTCTTTTTTTCTTTTATGTTTAAACTTGCACAAAATAAGAGTTCTCTTTTCATTTGTGTTTTTCTGGAACATGATGTATTCTTGTTCTGAACTCACAGTTTATTTATTTATTTGTATTTGAGGAAGGCAAATCTTCTCCTATCACTCTCCAGTGACTACTTTGGTACCACCACAATGTGAGAGGATTTTCAAAAGTGCCCCAATTTTCGCATTCTACCTGCAATATCTATTCTCCTCTCTCCTGTAATTCTAATGATTTTTTCTTTTTCCTTCAGAGAAGGAGGTTTCTCTCATTCGTAGACCTGGATGCCAGAAGTTAGCAAATCTTCTCTGTAAAGGACCAGATAGTAATTTTAGGTTTTGTGCACTTAGGATCTCTGCACAAATACTGTGCCTGTGTATTGGGAAAGTAGTCACAGATCATATGTAAATGATGGGGAGGGACACCTTTGTGCCAATGAAACTTTATGCATGACATCAGAATTAGAACACAGCATCAAAAACTAATACTGTACTGTATGGTGACTAACATAGCATAATAAAATAAAAGAAAAAAAAAGAACTTCAAATGTTTCATACATCACAAAGTGTTATTCTTCTTGGATTCTTTTCCCTAACCATTTAAAAGTGTAAAAATATTTCTTAGCTCATGGGAAATAGAAAATGAAAGATGGGCCAGATTTAGCCCATTATTTGCTGATTCCTATATTATTAGATCATTAGTTCTAGAAGTATTGATTTAGCTTTTAACTACCTCCAATGTATATTTTAATTTTGTGTTGCATTTTTGGTTCTACTGGATCTCCCCCTCCTGGGTGTGTGGCTCACACATTCCATCCACTTCACACACTAATATTTTGTATTATGCTGAGAACACAAAGCAGACACATCCTGATGTTTTTCCTGTCATTTGTATTGAACTATTTTCATAAATGTGTTTTTACTCTGAATCTTTATAGCTGTGTCTTACATTTTTATATGTTAGCATCTTTTCATACGGCCCCCGATGTTTTCTGTCACTGTCTTTAGTTCTTCCTATACGAGATGAGGTCTGTGTGTGTCTGCAGTTTGCCAGCAGACACGAGTGTGTGTCGACTTTGATCTTTTTTATTGTCCACCTGGGTGCTGCCTTGATATTCCCCACACTCCCTAAACTGTGTTGTAAGCACAGCCCCTCAGCCACATGTTTGCAACTGGGTAGGCCTTTAGCATGTGTCGTGTTGCTGTAAGGTGGGATTCTTTTCCCTGATCCCCTCAATATGGCCTTCTGACTATCTTCCCATCCTACCTCCTGTGTATTTGAAAGAATCTGCATTATTTTTTTATTGCCTTCTTTTAAGTGAGGGGCATGTGAAATACGCTATTCATAGTATAGTGCTTCTAATTGTCTACTTCCCCTCAATGGATTTGTTGAGGAGAAGGTTCTACTGTGTGATGCTCATTCCGAGCTGGAGTTACTGAAATCAGAGGTGATGAGCGTAAGTGGGCAGTGAGGTGGGAGGGAAGGAAACAGGCCTGGTCTCACCTGGTACAGGAGGATCAAGTGCAGTGGGCGGATAAGCCCTTTTGGAGGGAGGGATATACAGTGGAAGTGGCTGCATCCTTCCAGCCTCTCCTCTTTCTGGTTCAGAGGTCAAGGTAGGAGTCACTCACTAATCTTTTCCCCTGTGAGTTTATTTATTCCAGGGGAGGTTAAGAATAGTTCTTTCTAAGATTGGTATGCATTTATCAGAATCTTCATATTTCATTCTATTGCAACTTTTTCTATTAAAAATGTGTTTATGGGAATGGATCTGGGAACACTACGTGACTTGCCTAAGATTTTGCAACAAAGAAGGATTGGAAACCAGATCTAAGCCCACTTCTTTCTAACTGTGAAAACGCTCTCCTTGTATCATATATCTTTAGCGTTAGACTATCAAGAAGTTATTAACTGACAAAAAGTAGCACGAAAATACATAGCATGATACTGTAAGAAAGGATAAGTAGTTCACCAATGGAACAGAAGATCAGTTGCACTCGATGTGTTTTATGGGGGGTTTGTTTGACCCCATCTATTACTCTTCAGTACACATCATCAGCATGAAGATGCAGCTTGGAGAAGAAGCCTATGTTGTCACAAATCCAAGTTTTCTCACTATTTGATTTATAAGTCTGAGGCAGTTTGGGGAATGCTGGTGCCCATGATGCATATTATAATCCATAAATTAATAAGTGGTTAAAAATCTTACTAAGGCAAACACATAGCCACAAATCTGAATGATGCACAATTATTGCCAGCCATAGCCAGCAGATGTATAGAAATAATTGGCTTTTAATGCTCATTAGTCAGTTTTATTACAAATAATGCATTTGCATGATGTTTGTAAATTTATGCTCCAGTGGGAAGACGTGGTGACAGCACAGTATAAACAAGCAGAGCGGTTACGAAAAGCGCATCCAAAATTTATTAATGTGCCCGGAGTTCCTTTTATTTATATGTTTATTTGTCTGTAACCTCGCCTCATTCCAAAACCAAATAATTTAAGGCAATTTGAAGAAATACAGCCATTCCAAGAATTCGTAAATGAAGACATTATGGAGAAAAGGAAAAGGAAGTATGGAAAACAGGACGACCCCAGCAGCAGAGTTAGCATGCAAGATGAATGTCATCATTTTCTGGGCACATGATAAAAATGAAGGGCAGAGCAGCCTCCACCTTCATTAGCATTCAGAGCAAGAGACGGAGAACTGATTAGGGTAAGGTTCATTGTGTTCAGAGGGAAAATGTAAAAACAACAACAACAAAATTTTTTTCTCAAGGGAAATAGAACATTTCTGGGGGAAATGACCAGAGGGAGATGTACCTTAAGTTGTTCATAAAGGTGATGTGAACATAAAAGGAAACTAATCTTCAAATGTTTCTCTAAAGCAAATAGGGTGGACGCCTTTCTGATAAGGTTCCAGCGTGTGGGTTGGTAACATTCTGCCAAATCACGTGTTAATAAAAATTAGGCCCTTGAAGGTGAGAATTTACCTCTCCTTCATACCCCTTTCCCTGCCCTACTGAGCCACACCTCCTAACCCATCATGCTCCAAGCTATCTTTACTATAATTTTATTTAGATCAAATTTAGTGTTTACCTTTTGACTATAAAAGCTCATTTTCAATCAAGAGGTACAGTACACTTGGATGAATTTCCTCACATTGATTTGTTTTCCCTAATATTGTCTTACTCGGTTTTTTTCCTATTTGTCATTACTAATTCATTCCCAAAATTTCCCCAGAAATAAAACACAGTTAGACACATCCAGGTATACAAAAACCTCATGCACTTGATGACATTTCTCCCAGAGGCTCTGTCTGGACTGGCGTCTTGCTGAACCCGTTTTACACCTGTCACCTGGAGATCCCCTGCCCTCCCACCCTACAAATCCCCCTGGGCCCTCTCGCATAGAATTCTTAATCTAATGAATTGGTATCTTCTCCTTTTTTGGTAAAATACCTCCTCGAGTAGCTATCTAGGAAGGAGTATGTGCAGATAATTTTTCAAGGCTGTATATATGTTAAAGTGAGTATCTTGTAATCATGCATCATTATATTAAGGATGATATAGAATACTGGTTGGAAATGATTCTGTCTGAATTTTCAAGCCATTTCTGCTTCTATCTCCCTGCTCCTGGACCCATGTGTTTTTCAGATTGGGAGTACAGCGTCATATAGAAACTCTACTACTGTACATGTACTACTTCCTAGAGATGATACCCTACCTTTCACCAGTCTCTGAGCTGGGGCTTCAGCTGTGGTTTCTCTGTTCTGAAGCTCTTTCAGACCAGAAGTTTCTGGAATATGTAGTATTTGTTATGACCAGTTCTGTGGGCATCAGCCCATGTGTTCACTGGCACTCGTCATTAGTGGGCCCGCTAGATTTTTGCCCTTTTGTGTAAAATCCCATGCCTGCGGATGCAACACTCCAAAAGTGGTGGTATCCAAGACCCCGTAGGTAGGAAAGTATAATCCATCTCTGAAATATCTGTCAGTTCCTCTTAGAATTAATTGCTAGCCCTTGCATTATGGAAAAGGCTCAGTTGGTCACCTGCTGCATCTGCTGAAGGAAAATGCTCTATCAGAGAGTCAAGGTTGGTCTCCGACACGGACATCCAGTGGTAAGACTAGCTAGTTTAGCCTCCATAAGTGGGAGATCCTGCTCTTGGGTCCATATGCAGGTTCTCCGTCTCAGTCATCATGGCCACTTTGGTCATGTGCCCTTGTGCCTACATTGCGCTGGTCTATGATAATGGCTAACATTGATGGTCTGTCATTTGTCTACTTGGTTCTTTTGTGCCCTTTCCACAGTACATTGTCTCGGACAGGTATCAATGTGTGATGTCAAAATATTCATGTATCGTTACCGCTTCCAAATATCCATCCATATACCTCCACACCACACTTCTTTGTCTGTCTTCTTCCAAAATTCGTTTTTTCAGATTGGTCAGACTGTTCACTACTGCAGGTATAGGATCTGTATATTCTAATTCTAGGGCACTTTCCTTCACAAAACAAGTACATCACTACATGTTCTTCCTAAAACAGTATCCACTGTGGGGCTGGGGAGGTGGATTTTTCCTCACTATTGTCTTTCAAGATTGTCCCAAAATGAGACTATTATGTCTGACTTGGGCCAACTTATTTGTGAAACAAGGCTTCTATGAAGGAATCTTCCTCTGTCATCAGATGGTAGAGGGATCTGCCCACATGGCCATGGTGTCGGTGTGTGTACCCAGTGGTGCATCAGTGGTGGGTGACATGGGTGTCCAGGATATCTGCTTATGAAGCTTGCTGTGCTTTTTGATATACCACTTTCTTCTGACACTGTAGTGCACTTGGCCAAGTACAGTTTATGACATGGAGTGTCCTGACAGAATCCAGCTCATTGTAGATAGTTCAGTATGCAGAGTAACAAAGAATCCCATGGAGAGGCACCCCATTTTCTTTGCTTTGCTTTGTTTTTTTCTTTTCTTTTCTTTTCCTTTCTTTTCTTTCCTTTCATTTCCTTTCCTTTCCTTTCCTTTCCTTTCCTTTCCTTTCCTTTCCTTTCCTTTCCTTTCCTTTCCCTTCCTTTCCTTTCCTTTCCTTCTTTTCTTTTTTCTTTTCTTTCCTAACCAGGGTGAAGAATAAGAAGTCATTTTTCAAAAGGTATTTATTTCTCCACTGCATGGACACTGCATGTGTCCACAGGGATTTTTGCTCCAAAATCTCAAAATTTGCTCTATCATTCTTTTGCTTGGGCTTGTCTTTGGCTTTTCAAGGCATCTTTTCTCAGAACTAATGTGTTTAATACATTTGGGTCTGCTTGGCATGTGGTACAAGTGGAAGGGCTGCTTGAACTACAGTTTACTTGTTACAGAGCCCTTTCCTGTTTTGAACCTCACTCAAAGCTCATGGCATCTCGTGTTATGTATTGCATAAGGTAGAGTAGCATTCCCAGGTGGCGGTTATGCTGTGTGGAGAATGTGAAGAGGTCTACTAGGTGGCATGCTTCTTTTTTTGTGTGCTAAGAAGCATATTATGGAATGATTTGTCTTTTAATTTGGATGGAGTAGTAGGTTGAATGATGGCTCCCCAAAAGATACATCTACTTCCTAATTCCCATAATTTATGAAGGCTCTCTTTTTTGAAAAAGGGTCCTTGAAGATGTAATTAAGTTAGGGATCTAGAGATGAAGAGATTGCCTTGAATTATCTGGGTTGGCCCCATATCCAATGACAAGTGTTCTCACAAGAGACATGAGGGAGATTGGGCAGACACAGGAGATAGAAGCAATGTGACCATGGAGGCAGAGATTAGAGTGATGCAGTCACAACCCAAGGAATGCCCAGAGCCAGAAGCAGAAATAGGTAAGAAATGAAATCTCCCCTAGTGCCTTTGGAAGAAGAATGGTCATGTCAACCCTATAAATTCAGACTTCTGGCCTCCAGAACTGAGAAAATAAATTTCTCCTGTTTTAAATTACCCATTTATAGTAGCCACACAAAACCAAAACATATGGAATCATAGTTTGTCCCCAAACCAGAGTATTTTACTGATATGATATCCCATGAGTCTTTGTAGGGTTTATCTCTCCCCTCAGTTGTAGATGTGTTTTCTTAAGGCTTCAACAAGGCTGTCATTTTTGCTCATGTCTGATAAGTATGTTTTATCAATGTTGTGATTCAGTGTGATGTTCTATGGGATGTCAGATGGCTCAGGATCTCTTCAGACTATATTATTGACAAGATGGGGGAGGGAAGGAGTTAATATCAACCTGGGGGACAAGGATGAACTTATAGTTTTATCTACTCAATGTACTGCAAACGCCATTTGGTTTTCTTTTCTGATGGGGATAGAAAACAATGACCATAATCAATGGCCACAAAGCATGCATTGAGACCACGTTCATTTGCAGTATCAAAAATACCCAACCTGCAACAAAGACTATAAGTGCCTTTATAGTCACTACTTGGTGAAGTTTATGGCGGTATAGTTTATGGTGGTATCTTTCTCCAAGATCCTCCGGTTTCTGCAGGAGACTGATGAATTAATTGGGTATTTGACAGGGGCCATTCCCTATGCATCACTTAGATACCTGAAAATGAAACTAATTTTTGCCAAACCCCCGTACTATGATACTGTTTTTTATTTACTATCTGGACTTGGTAGGAGGATCGGTTTCAGAAGGGTCTGGAAAAAAGAGCAGATTTTTGTGGATCCACAGTTGGTTGGACATTAGCCAGGATATGGTCTATTTACTGGGTCGCACTCCAACACAGGGGCCATCAAGACCTTTTGGGTCTCTAGTATCAGTTTGGGTTTTCTTATTCCCCAGTATAAAGTTACTGGAATAAATGTCTATTGATCTCTTTGGGGAAGTACTAGGCAAGTCATTATCATGATACCTATATACCTCACTTTGGCATTGCAGAGTCCTTCTTTCTGTTGTCTCCTTTATTTAATGGATTGTCAATTCTAAAACTGACTTGAGTCCAAAA
Organism: Lontra canadensis; assembly: GCF_010015895.1. NCBI lineage: Eukaryota > Metazoa > Chordata > Mammalia > Carnivora > Mustelidae > Lontra > Lontra canadensis. Next base: position 8,846,708 of record NW_022631026.1, on the reverse strand, counting down.
GCTATGCGGGGTGTGTGTGTGTGTGTGTGTGTGTCTGTGTGTGTATACATACATATATACATGTGTGCATACACATATGTATGCACACACACACACATATGCGTGTGTGTGTGTGTGTGTGTGTGTGTGTATATATATATATATATATATCTTGAGAGAAATCAATTGTTTTCAGACTCCAGATCATTCATCCTTGATTTCTTCTGATGAGATAAGTTATTGGCTTTCCATCTGTTTTGACTCTATGGACACTGTTTTCTACTGATTATCTCTCTATAATTCTTTGTGGGTAAAGCCCTCTTGCTCGCTACCATAATCTTGCCACTTTTTACAATAGTTGTGTTTACCTGTATTTTAACAATTAAGTGCTATCACCTGGACTCATGGGGGATCCCATCATCCTCACTGTCATGGATGAGTCTCTTTTTGAATGCCCTCTCCTGCTGTCAACCCTGACTAGAAAGGGGAGGCACCTGTGAACTTCTTGCTGATGTTGGTGGCCTGTCACCAGCATATTCCTTATTTCTTCTGGAGTTCCTCATGAACTATGACCATATTGTGAGTCTCATACGTTGTATATCTTCTTTAGCATGCCCACTCCTTGAGTCTTTTAATCCCATCAGACACAGAAATTCTGGTATTGAGACCTCACTTATCCTGGGTATGATTTTTTCCATGCTTCTAGGAAGCAGTTTGCCTGATTTTAAGAACCAGTTTTCCCTGTCATCTAGGACTTTGCTAAGTGTTACATCCTGCAAGTTAGGAGAATGTTCCCAAATCACTAAAGCCACCTTCATCCACTTTTATGCCCCAGCCTCCTTGATTAAGCATCTTCATAATCCGACCCCCCACCAGTCACCTGGCCCCAGATGGTCCATGTGACCAGGTCTTACAACTTCTTTGGAATATAGTCTTTTTCTTCCTTTACCAGGCTCAGCATATTCTTAGCTGGGTTATCTGCCAGCTAATTCAGTTATTGGCCTAATGGCCGGGAAGAAAGATGGGGCCAGATCCTAAGGAAGCACCCACTGTTTGGTTGGAGAGAGACCTCTGGGTTGGTTAGCAGAGAGGGGAAGGCCATTTCTGCAGACTCCGAGCTTTGGGGACTCTGAGAATTTAAAAATTTCAGGGGCATCAACCCAGATGTTTCTTATTTCATGTCTACACTTTCCATTCTTTCCAATCAGACCCTTCGCATAAACAGCTGTTGGTCATATGTTTACCCTTCTTTGTGGCTCAGGTGCCATGATGATTCGGTATCGGGTGGACCCCCAGCTTTCTCTGCTTTCTGCTGCAGGAGGTTAGAGCCTTTTTATTCACCACCACAGATGCTGTGGCTTTCACGCTTGGCTTCTTAATCAGTCTTAACCTTGTTGTTATGTTTTTCTATATCTTAAACAGAACCTAATGATAATATAATATAATCTCACTGCCCTTCTATTTATTTTCTCCATCCCTTTCACGTGCCTGATGAACTGCACCAGCTAGCACATTCCCTTCTGTATAGCATCCCAACTCACCTCCAGGGAAAGTTTTAACAAGTGGCTGTTATCTGGTATCAGGACTATAGGTGCACAACCAGCTATAAGGGACTGCATTCTAATTACCAGTTGGGTGGTGAGTAATACAGCTACCAAATACCAATTTAGTCTTGTTTGCATCAATCAACTATTTGGATTTACTACAGTACAGGCACAAAATAAAGTTTAATGTTCGGCAGGTTTATTAGAGTATGCTTGTAATCAATCTCTGTGGAAAGGAAGCGTAATATAGGACTGGAGAAAAGGGAAAAGGGAAAAGGGAAAATTGAGCTAGCATGCAGGTACAGTCCCAGCCAATCCCATGGAGAGCTCTGGAACTAAAATGGTCCATCAAAGTTGCCCTGAATTGGGCTGAAATTGTTGAGTCTTTATGCCCTTGCCTTGATCAGTCATTGGATGTGAGTCGCTCTTGGAAGAGCATCACCTTGGGCAAGGTGGCTATCTGTCTTGAGGCAGTCCTTGAAAGAGATAACGGCTGAAGGTAATCTTTTAACAGCTCTACCAACAGCTCAGGAGCCAAGTCCTTCCTTCATAAGGATATGAGAGCTACATCTCTATGGCTACCATGCCTTGACTCTGCCTAAGAAAGATGTGGGCAGGAAATTAGCATTCCTTCCATATTCTGCAGGACCAGTTTTATCCCTGCTATTGAAACACGAATTATCCTTTTATTTTTTGATATTTATCCAACGATTTATCCAAGTTTATATTCCCCCAAAGTTCTAATAAATCCAAAATTAATTATCAAAAATAATTATCCTTAGATATAAGTAGGGAATATGGAAGCTAAACTGTTAATTCTTTAGAACATGGAAGGATAGTTGCAAAATGAACCAGTCAATAGAAACTGATTGTTGCTGAAGTGTTAAATACACTGCCAGGTGGCAGTGATTCCAAGATACATGCATCCAATCCAGTAGGGGAGACAGGCAAAAATACACTTCACATTAACATTGTTCAATATGTGCTATAATTAAATAATATCCAATAACAGGGAAAGCTTGGAAAAGAGCACCCAAAGAAAGGCTTACAAACTAAAGGACCTCTGAGCTGAGACATCCTACACATAGCACCCCCTCACTGGATGCTTGGAGAATACATTATATGGATTATACAGAAGTTAGGGTGGATGGGAGAAATTTCAAGCTGGCTTTGAAGGTCTTCAAACTCTTTTCCCTGGTAGAAACCCATAAGCAGTCCAGTATGAGTAATTATTAGTTGGGACTAGAAAGACTAGGTGCTGTCATAGTGCCTTGCATTCTTTTGTCAAGGAGTATTGACAACAGTCTTTGGAGAGTAACATAGGGCTGGGTTTCTTGAAGTTATTTGAGCATGTAGGTGAGCCACATATTTGTGGTTTGTCGTTGGTCTCCCCGTAGAAGTGAGAAGGATGGAATGGTTAAGGCAAGAATATATGTCCCTCCCAACAACCAAGTAAGTCAGTATCATGGTTTCCCACCACATAGATGAGAACACTGATCCTGGGGACCTTCAATGACAAGAAGAGGTAGGATTTGAACTCAGTCCTGGCTGTCTCCCAAACCCATCTTTTCTCACTGCTGCATCATCCGTGTGATTAGGTGACATCACTTCTACTAGCTAAATGTATTTCTTTCATAATAACTAGGCAGCAGTAACTATATTTTTTTGTGTCCACCCTTTTTTGGTAATATTCTAAGATATTAGGAAGTGAAGACACTAGCTGGATTGTGCATCAATTTGTCATGACTGACTATTAGGTCAGAGCTGTCCCAGAGCCACGGACAGCATGATGTTCCGAGGACTCCACGGGAGGTAACCACAAGAACATGCATATGGAACGAGGCAGGGTATGATGGTGCATTTCAGCGCTGTGTCAAAATAAACTCATGTATCGATTTGTTGTCTCTGAGCCCAAATTAATTCTCACTGGTAAGCAAGGTCACTGTTTCTGTTGCCCTCTTCCCACCTCCTGGGAACTTTTTTTTTTTTTTTTAAGAGTTTACCTATTTATTTGGCAGACAGAGATCACAGGTGGGCAGAGAGGCAGAGAGAGAGGAAGGGAAACAGTCTCCCTGCTGAGCAGGGAGCCCGACGCAGGGCTCAATCCCAGAACCCCGGGACCGTGACCTGAGCTGAAAGCAGAGGCCCCAACCCACTGAGCCACCCAGGTGCCCCAAACCTCCTGGGAACATCTTTTCCAAATATTGCTGTCACCTGAAACCAGATCTGGTTTCAGTTACCAGCTCCTTGCTTATCTCTAGGCTATGGAAAACGATTTTAGAAGGAGGAAAGTAGGGCTGTCTGTGTCCCCCATGTGTTTGTCATGGGGCCTCATGTCCACAACTGTGAAAGCCTTCTCTCTAATTGGCTGATAACTTGGACAGAAATTTGCAAAAACTCTCAGAGGAGACCCCTGAGCTGTTGCTCAGTGTAAAATCATCCCCTAGGCTGTTTAAGCCTTGAAGGATTTTATTATTATCACTCTTTTTTAAGGAATTACCAAAGATTGGCTCAGCATATGCCTTTTGCTGAAAATCCACCAGTGCCCACACGCCCCAGTTTGTTTAATTCACCTAAAAGTGGTGTTCATCACCTGCTATAGGCAACCAGCAGACCCGACTGTGGGAGGGAAAGAGCTGCTTCCAGAAATAAGGTGAGATCCTTGTTTTGCAAGAAGATGGACTTGCCTTTGAATCCCAGCACCTCTGCTTTCTAGCTCCCCAAATGCCTTTTTATGCCTCTTCTGATCTCTCCTATCTGGGGCAGTGGGGCCTAGTTCTCCCCAAATGTGCTACCTTGCTAAGGTGTGGCATTGCTCAATCCCAATCATTTTACATATTGGAGGGTAGAAGGAGACTGGAAGAAAGAGCCAGGAAATTCTCAGAGGAGGAGAGCAGATGGGTTGAGCATGAATGGCCAGGGGGCAGTTTCTGCCAAGCCTGGGTCCTCTTTCAGTTTGCTTCCATGCGCAAGGGACCTGGCGGTGCTTGGTGTGTAATATTACCTAATTCGCTTTCCATCTGAACCTGCTTCTCATCCCCAACGAGAAATAACAGTCTCAACTTCTCACATGGAGGGGTTCGACAATCTGACAATCGCGGTTTCCCTTTTCTTCACTATATGTGGATTTTAGAATTTGCCGGTTGCTTTTATAGACATCTGAATAGTTCCAAGTCCTGGGGAAGAAATTAGGATTTGTGTTTATATGTTTATTTAGCAGATAAGGAAAATGCCAGGAAGTTGGTCAAAGCCCTGTAATCCATACATGTACCCTCCCCACTCAAAGCTAGGATGGCAGAGCAAAGACTTCTCTTCTTTCAAGAATTTCAGATGCAATGAGTTGCCTCAGGCTCGAACTTTAAAATGTTGATTAATTTTGGATTGCCACTTTTCAGAACCCTTCGCTCTGGAGAAATGAGAAATTCCCTGTTGCTTTCTGCCATCATATTTGGAGCCTCCCTCCATAGGTTATGATTTTCAATACCATCAAATCTGTCCCTTCTACCTCTCCTCTGCTGAGAAGCCAAACCAAACATGATTTATTGCATAAAAATCAACATGTATTAAGTGATTTACAAATCTACTTTCCATCATTCCACTCATTCTTTTCCACTTTGACAAAATTGTCACCTGTAGAATGCTCTCAATAAAACGTAGTTTGAGAAAGTTGGCCTTAAAAAAATAGGCACACGGGCCAATTACTTTCCAGGTGCTGTGAACATAAAAATGGACATGAATGGCTTGCGACCTCACAAAACTGAGACCCTCACAAGGCAGGGACGCTTACCAGGCTGCAACCTTCAGAAAGCTGAGACTCTCACAAAGCTATCCATGCTTTTCCCTGGGGCGGGGAGTTGGGGCGGGAGGAGAAGGAGCTGCTTTAATACTGCTCACCCAGTCCCAGGGGATGGAGAGGGAACCTTCTGGAACACCACTGTTACTGAGCTATTGAGCAAGGAAAAGGAGCAGCCCTATCATGCCTGGGGAGGTGCAGGGTGGCTGGGTGGGGGGCGGTCTGAGAGTCCCATCCTGAGGTGTAGCAGGGAAGGAATCAGGGGAGAGAGGTTAAAGAGAGATTGAAGCCAAGTCTGCCTTGAAATAAGAGATTGACATGTTAAAATAGAGTACTGTGCTTTCCCTTCCTGAAATTTTATTGAATGTTTGTTAGAATTTTAAATAATATTCCCATAAAAAATGAAGTCAGTATAAAACTGGCTCATTGAAACCCACGATGGGTTGCATTTTGGAGACATCACTATGATGTCTACTTTTGGCCAGCTTCTGTGGATACAGACAAAGCTCCTCTTAGGCCATCGACTGCGTTTGAAAGCACTCATCTTAACCATCCTGACTTTGTTCCTGGATAGGACTGGTTGCAAAATTTGCTGGGCCCCCTACAAAAGAACAGTTAGGGACCTTTGGTTTAAAAAATGGGAATAAAAGTACCATTTAAATACAAATAAAAGTGTTTTTTTTTTTCTTTCTTCTGTTGTTTCTGTACTTGTTATGGTGTTCTTAATTTGTCATTCAATGCCCTTCTAAGTAAGGAAAACTTGAACTTGTGCTGTGCAGTAGAACATTAGATAATGTATGAGACCCATGTAGAGTTTGTGTACAATCACTGGCTCCCACTTGCACCTGCACTTCATTCTTGTCAGAACAGTGGAAAGGTGGCATGAAAGAAACTCAGTTGTTCTTGTTTTTAATCTCACTTCTTGATACATGCACATTCTACCATGCTCCACCTTAATTTTTTTTTTTTTAAGTAATCTCTACCCAATATGGGGCTTGAACTCACAACCCTGAGATCAAGAGTTACCGGTTCCACTAATTTGAGCAGGCCAGGTGGCCCTTCCCCTTTGGCTCACTGATGAGAAGGGTGGACTGGAAGAGCAGGGCCATAGGGGGTTGGCTTATCTTCCCCTTTCCTTTCATGCCGTCATTAACCTCATATGGGATTGGACATAATGTGACCATAAGACAAAATTTCTTAGAACGTCCCTGCCTTTTCTTTTGCATTCAATGCAAGTCCTGCTTTGAAAGGAAAATGTGTCCTTGCACCCCTGGTCACTCAGCAGTAGAGGTGACACGATCATTTGTAGACCCTTTGGGCCTCCCTGAGCTCCGGTGCTGGGCGGGTCCATCGGAACCCTGTGCCAATGGGTCATCCCAAACACCGCATATACATAAAGCCACGGGGAAATGTGGACACACACTGCACATCGGCTCTCAAACACACTCCATTGTTGCATCTGACTTCACTTAGGAGCCTCAGGTTCAAAAATAAAATTACACAGAATTTCAAAATGGCAAGAGCAAAGCATTAAACAAAACATGGGTCCTTTCAAGCATGTGCCTTGGGGGTCTGATCTGGACCTTCAAGGCCCACCATGATTTGCTTTCTCTTCTGCATCTCTGACCTGAAGCTACAGATATTATGCATTTCTAGATCTTCCTTGACCGTGTTCTGCAGCAACATGTTGATTAGGTTTTAGCAGGCTTCTTTGGGTCATCATTCAAGGGTTTTAAACAGTCCTCTGGGACCTCCACGTAACCAGGGTGTTCATGGGCAATGGACTCACAAATGGAACCAAGACTTTGTAGCTCACTGTTAATGCATGGAGGAGAGCCCACTAAGATCTAGACATCTTTTCACTTACTCACTTTTCTCTCTTTGTTTCCAGCCACTAATGCAACACTTTTCTGTCTCTTTTTTACTATGCCAGTTTTTGCAAATATCCACATGACTAACGAGAATCTCAATTTCTTTCTTTTTGTACTTCTCTCCCTCTGGGGATGATGCTAATGGACACTGGAATGCAGAGAGATGGGCAGTGGGGGAGAGGACAAGCAGAAGATCGTGTCTTGGATTATCACCAGTTGTCAAATAAAGAAGGGCCAGTGTCCATAGCATGCATGTATCCAGAAAAGAAGATGTCATATCAAAATGAAGTTCTCCCTTAATGACCATTTTCTTCCAAACAGCTTTGGGGAAAACAAAACATGTTTTAAATTTTATTTATGCTTCTTTTTAATTTTGGTGTAAATCTAATCATTTAAATATGTGCTTGTTGTCACCCCTTAGGAAAGTCCTTCAAACCCTTGTCAAAATACCCATTACACAACAGAGAGTACATTTTCCCTTCTGTCATCTCTGTATTGTATTCAAACTTTGATCTATCATTTTTTTTTTACATTGTGCTTTTACAACTTTCAGGATGCCTTGTAAATAATCCAGATAGATTTGCAAAAAGCAAATCAGTTGTTCCTGTCAGTGTGGCATCAAGCAATCCCAAGGAGTAAAATGCTCATTAGCAGTTATTACTTTGATGACATCATCAGTAATTTGCCTCATTCACTTTCTAACATGTTGTAATTTTGCTTTGAAAATGCTGCACATAATAAAGAGTTATTGGCAAGGGCTTTGAACTACCACATCTCAAGTGGGCTTCAATTTTAACTCTTTGAACACGGAAACTTTCTTGCCAGCCTGAGGCCTGAGGGAATGTCAGTGGTCACTGAGGATCCTGGATGTGTGTATCCATGAGCATCTCAAGTACCATGGTTACAGATTATGTCAGCGTCCTATCAGAACTATCCGTCATCTGCAAAACTAGGAAGTTCCAAGCAACAGGAGCATAGTGAGAGGAACACACAATTCTGAGTCACAAGATCTCTATCGGGCCTTGAGCCTTGGACAAGTTGCTTAAAGTCTTTGGGTCATCTGTGACTATGGTAATCACACGACATGCAAAAAGGTGACTTGTAAACATTGTAAATATTCATTGAAGTGTAACAAATACAGGAAGGTGTAAAAATCACAAGGGTGTTGTTTGGTGAATTTTACTAAGGAAACAGATCCGTATGGATCACAGAAATTAGGACATGAGACATTACCAGGACCTCAGTGGCCACCCACTTGTTCTCGTCCAGTTAGTATGCCTTCTCCCTCAAACAAACTTCTATTCTTATTTCAGTGATTAGTAGGGTTTGCTTGTTTGTGGGCTTGATGCCAATGAGATCACACTCTGTGTGCTGATTTGCACTCGTATTCTTTCACTCAGTTTCTGTCTGTTCTACTCATCCCTGATGTCTCATGTAGCAATCGTTAGAACTTGACCATGGCAGTGTAACATGGATTGTGTGCAATTGTAACAATTAATCCATTGATACTTGTATTGTTTCCATCTTGGAGCTTTTATGAAACATTTGTTTCTGTTCCTATCTTTTGATGTATACGTGTGTGTGTGTGTGTGTGTGTGTGTGTGTGTGTGTGTGTGTGTATGTGTGTGTGTGTGTGTGTGTGTGTG